>NW_026571095.1:797711-900211 GCF_026225935.1 Boleophthalmus pectinirostris
TCTCTCTCTCTCTCTCCTCTCTCTCTCTCTCTCTCTCTCTCTCATCTCCCTCTCTCTCTCTCTCATCTCCCTCTCTCATCTCCCTCTCTCATCCCTCTCTCATCTCTCTCTCTCATCTTCTCCTCTCTCTCTCTCATCTCCTCTCCCTCTCTCTCTCATCTCATCTCCCTCTCTCATCTCCTCTCCCTCTCTCTCTCTCTCTCCCTCTCATCTCTCTCTCTCTCTCTCTCTCTCTCTCTCTCTCTCCCTCTCATCTCCCTCTCTCATCTCTCTCCCTCTCATCTTCCTCTCTCTCATCTCCTCTCCTCTCTCTCATCTCTCTCATCTCCTCTCTCTCTCCCTCTCTCATCTCCTCTCTCTTCATCTCTCTCTCTCTCTCTCTCTCATCTCCTCTCTCTCTCATCTCTCCTCCCTCTCTCCCTCTTCTCATCTCTCTCCTCTCATCTCCTCTCTCATCTCCTCTTCTCTCTTCTCATCTCTCTCCCTCTCTCTCTCTCTCCTCTCTCTCTCTCTCTCTCATCTCCTCTCCCCTCCTCTCTCCTCTCCTCTCTCCCTCTCATCTCCTCTCTCTCTCTCATCTCTCTCATCTCCTCTCCCTCTCATCTCCTCTCCCTCTCATCCTCTCCCTCTCTCTCATCTCCTCTCCTCTCATCTCTCTCTCTCTCTCCCTCTCATCTCTCCCTCTCATCTCTCTCCCTCTCATCTCTCATCTCTCTCTCTCTCATCTCTCTCTCTCATCTCCTCTCTCTCTCTCTCTCATCTCTCTCTCTCATCTCCTCTCTCCTCCTCTCTCATCTCCTCTCTCATCTCCTCTCCCTCTCATCTCCTCTCCTCTCTCCTCTCTCTCTCTCTCATCTCCTCTCCCTCTCTCTCTCTCTCTCTCTCTCTCTCCTCTCCTCTCTCTCTCTCATCTCCCTCTCTCCTCTCTCCTCTCCTCTCTCTCTCTCTCATCTCCTCTCTCTCTCTCTCCTCTCTCTCTCTCATCTCATCTCCCTCATCTCTCTCTCTCCTCTCTCTCTCTCATCTCCTCTCCTCTCTCTCCTCTCTCTCATCTCCCTCCTCCATCTCTCTCTCCTCTCTCTCTCTCTCTCTCTCCCTCTCATCTCCTCTCCGTCTCTCTCTCATCTCTCTCTCATCTCTCTCTCTCTCTCTCTCCTCTCTCCTCTCATCTCCCTCTCTCTCATCTCTCCCTCTCATCTCTCTCTCCCTCTCTCATCTCTCTCTCTCTTCCTCTCTCTCTCACTCTCCCTCTCCTCTCTCTCTCTCTCTCTCTCTCTCCCTCTCTCTCTCATCTCTCTCTCTCATCTCCTCTCTCTCTCTCCTCTCTCTCTCCTCTCCTCTCTCTCTCTCATCTCTCTCTCTCTCTCCCTCTCCTCTCTCCTCTCATCTCCTCTCTCCTCTCATCTCTCTCTCTCTCTCTCTCCTCTCATCTCCTCTCCTCTCTCTCTCTCTCTCTCCTCTCTCCTTCTCTCTCTCCTCATCTCCTCTCTCTCATCTCTCTCCTCCTCTCTCATCTCTCCTCTCTCTCTCATCTCCTCTCTCCTCTCATCTCCTCTCCCTCTCTCTCTCATCTCTCTCTCTCCTCTCTCTCTCATCTCCTCTCCCTCTCATCTCCTCTCCCTCCCTCTCATCTTCTTCCTTTACCCCTCCTCTCTCCTCTCCCTCCCTCCCTCCCTCCCTCCTCTCTCTCATCTCTTCTCCCTTTACCCCTTCTCTCCTCTCCCTCTCTCCGCCTCTCTCTCCCTCATCTCCCTCTCCTCTCTTCTTCTTCTACACCCCCTCTCATCTCCTCTCCCTCTCTCCTTTCTTCTCCCTCTACCCCCTTCTCCATCTCCTCTTTCTGTCCTCTCTCGCGCCATCCTCTTCCCCCCCTTTCTCATCTCCTCTTCCTCTCTCATCTCTTCATCCTTTACCCCCTTCTCTCATCACCTCTCCCTCTCATTTCTTCTTCCTCTCTCTCCTCTCTCTCTCTCTTTGACCCCTCACCCCTCAAATAAATAAATCAATAAACAATAATAAAGGAATAAACACATAATCTGATTTGTTTGTTGTTTGTTTGAACACAATCGGATCAGAGAGAAGTGACTTAGTCGGAAGTACAAAGCTCCGCCTGATCACGGGCTCCTGAAAATCACGCCGCGTTTTTGTTGACAATCTTAAAACTTTTTTTGTCCGCGTTTACTAATGTGTCCACAAACTGCTGAACATTCTACCATAAAGATCCACGTAGAACACCCCAGTACCGCAAAGCATCAATGGGAGTGAGGCTATTGCCCAAACAGAAGAGCTAAAAGTATTTCATAACGATATCAAATCCAATTACACGATGTTGCTCTGTAGTGGCTTTCTAGGCGTGCGGTCCCGGAGTGATCGCATCATCACAACGAGCCCATAAATAACACTGGGGCCGCGCTCTGATTGGCCCGAGGAGCAGGGGGAGGGGGGGGGGCTTTTAGGGAAGTCTCGGCGCTCGCGGTTCGGATCGATGCTAAAACGCTAAAACGCTTAAAACGCCGGGCCTCCATTTCCTGCCCCCCCCCCGACGGACTGCTGCGTCTGAGCCCATCTCCGCTCTAATCTCTCTCTCCTCTCTTCTCTGAGTCACTCCCCCTTCAGAGCGCTTCCGCAACAACCATCAGCGTGCGTCGGGCTCATCAAACCACCGCACATTACCTAAGTTTGTCAAGTTGTAGAGTAGTTTTATATCCTGTTTTTGTATCTTTCTACTTATTTATCTGTCTATTTATCTCTCTCTCCATTCTGTGGCCTCTTTCTTCTTCTCAGTTTACTTGATTTTCACTCGCTCCTCTATCCCTCTCTTTCACTCAAACCCCATCCCCTTCCCTCCTTCACTCCCTTTCTCATCTCCTCTTTCTCTCCTCACTCCCCCTCCCTTTCTCTCCTCTCTTTCTCTCCCCTCCCTCCTCTACTTCTCTACCCATCTCTTTCTCTCCTCTCTCTCTCGCCTTCCTTTCACATCTCCTCTTTCTCCCCTCTCTCTCTCCCTCCTCTACTCCTTTTTGTCTCTTTCCCTCCTCTACTCCTTTCGGTCTCTTTCTCTCTCTCTCTCTCTCTCTCGTCCTCTACTCCTTTCTGTCTCTCTCTCCCTCATCTACTCCTTTCTGTCTCTCTCTCTCTCTGTCCTCTACTCCTTTCTGTCTCTCTCTCTCCATCCTCAACTCCTTTCCGTCTCTCTCTCTCTCCTCCTCTCTCTCTCCTCTCTACTCCTTTCCGTCTCTTTCTCTCTCCCTCATCTACTCCTTTCTGTCTCTCTCTCTCTCCGTCCTCTACTCCTTTCTGTGTCTCTCTCTCTCTCCGTCCTCTACTCCTTTCTGTCTCTCTCTCTCCTCCTCTACTCCTTTCCGTCTCTTTCTCTCTCCCTCATCTACTCCTTTCTGTCTCTCTCTCTCTCCGTCCTCTACTCCTTTCTGTCTCTCTCTCTGTCCTCTACTCCTTTCTGTCTCTCTCTCTCCATCCTCTACTCCTTTCCGTCTCTCTCTCTCTCTCCTCTACTCCTTTCTGTCTCTCTCTCCCTCATCTACTCCTTTCCGTCTCTTTCTCTCTCCCTCATCTACTCCTTTCTGTCTCTTTCTCTCTCCCTCCTCTACTCCTTTCTGTCTCTCTCCCTCCTTTACTCCTCTCTCTCTGTCTCTCTCTCTCTCTGTCTGTCTCTCTCTCTCTCTCTGAGTCACTCCCCCTTCAGAGCATTTTCACAAAACAATCAGTGTTCATCGAGCTCATCAAACCACCGCACATTACCTCAGTTTGTGAAGTTGTAGAGTAGTTTTAGATCCTGTTTTTGTAGCTTTTTATTCTGTGGTCTCTTCTCTTCTCCTCCATTTGCTTCTCTTTTGTCCATTATATACTTCTGTATCCTGTTTTTGTATCTTTCTACTTATCTATCCATTTTGTGGCCTCTTCCTTCTTCTTCAATCCCTCTCTCTTTTTCTCTCTCTCACTCTCACCCCAACGGCCCTTCCCTCCTTCTCTCCCTTTCTCATCTCCTCTTTCTCTCCTCTCTCTCCCTCCCTCCTCTACTTCTCTCTCTCTCCTCTTTCTCCCCCTCTCGTTTTCCTTTCTCCTCCTCTTTCTCTCCTCTCTCCTCTTCCACCTCTCTCTTTCTCCCCTCTCTACCCCTTTGTTTCTCTCTCCCTCCTCTACTCCTCTCCATCTTTCTCTCTCTCTCTCTATCCATCCATTCTGTGGCCTCTTTCTTCTTCTGTTTGCTTCCCTTTAGTCCATTACTTGATTTTCACTCATTCTTCTATCCCTCTTTCCCTCTCTCACTCTCACCCCATTGCCCCTTCCCTTCTTCACTCCCTTTCTTATCTCCTCTTTCTCTCCTCTCTCTCTCCTTCCATTACGCCTCTCTTTCTCTCCTCTCTCATCTTCCTTTCTCATCCTATTCCTCTTCTCTCTCCTCTTTCACTCTCCCTCTCCCCTCTCTTCTTTTTCTCCTCTCTTTTCCTCTACTCCTTTCCGTCTCTCCTCTTTCTCTACCTCTCCCCTCTTTTCTCTCTCTCTACCCTCCCTTCCTCATCTCCTGTCTCTCTTCTCTCTCTCCCTCTTCTACCCCCCTCTTTCTCTCTTTCTCCTTTCTATCTTTTTCTCTCTCTCCCCTCCCTTTCCCATCTCCTCTTTCTCTTCTCTCTCTCTCTCCCACCTTTACTCCTCTCATCTTCTCTCTCTCTCTCTCTCCCTATCTTCTCTCCCCTCCCTTTCTCCTCTCCTCTTCATCTCCTCTCTTTCTCACACTTTATCTCTTTTCTTACCCTTTGCCACATCCTGTACATACACTGACACAAACTTGTGGGCGGGGCTTATCTTTTTCATCATATTTAACTTAAAAAAACCCCATAAAAACCAGACTAAGTACTTCCTGTTTCCATCTCCTAATAACAAGTTTGCAGCGAAGCCTTTCTTTCTGTTCTTGCGTTATATAATTTCTTCATAAAGACATTTAGAGTGAGAAAAGAGCAACACAACGACACATATTATTCAGATTCAGATTCTATTGTTCCTCTGACGCACAACTCAACATTTATGTGGGAAAATCCTGCTACACTAATTGTTCTACTGCTGGAGTCAGATTGCACTTTACCGCTCTGCACTCGAAGTATGTACAGAAGGTGTCTAAATCTTATAAAAACACGTCGGCATGAGGAGTGTCTTGCTTAATGGCACAACGAGAGTATGGATGGGTTCAAAGCTGAGATGGAACCGGTGACATTCAAGCTTTAAGGCAGGGGTGTCAAACTCATTTTGGTCCGGGGGCCGTATCCAACCGACTTTGATCCCAAAGTGTCCGGATCAGAAAACTCATGTCATATAAACCCCAAAAATAACAATAAGTTCAAATATTTGTGCAGAGAAACACAAATCTATTACAGAAATCTTTTTTAATTGATGAACTCTTTCTTTTACAAAATATTATAATATTATGAACAATCTGAAACTTTAAGAAAAACTCTATTTCAACACAATGTTTTAACTTTAACTTGTATGCAAATAGGAATAAGTCAATTTTTGTTGTAAAATCCTGCACTCGGCTCCACTTTTCTCATGTTGGACATTTTTCTGATGAGGGGTGTCACGGTCAACAGTCAAAACGATCGTCCTTTAAGAGCGTTTGGAAAGAGACAAGTCTTCATTTGTGCTGCTCTGGTGGGAGGGGCCACGTACAGAGACGCTGGAGACGCTGCTGTGATAAACAACACAGAAAATTAACAATATTTTAATAGAAAATATAATTAAAATATTTTTTGTAGAAAATCAGCCGAGGGCCAGATTAAAGGTCTTGGAGGGCCGGATCTGGCCCCCGGGCCGCATGTTTGTCAAACATGTCGCCCGGGTGACCTGTGTTTTAAGGCATGAGATAATCTATGTTGCATTTATGACATTTCCAGTATTGTAATAATTCTGTGAGTGGGGGTCGCCTCTCCACAGATCTGACGTGTAACTTGGCCTACACTGTTGTCTGAGCAAGACACTTCTCATGTCTATGCAAGTGTTCTTCTATGTGAGGAGATAGAATAAGCACCTATACACTTTTGGCGGATCCTGATTCAAACTCCGCACGTGTAAGAACATTCACGTAGGCATGAGGAGTGTCTTGCTCAATGGCACAACAAGAGTATGGATGGGTTCAAAGCTGAGATGGAACCAGCCACATTCAAAGTTTTAAGGCATGAGGTAATCTATGTTGCATTGATGACATTTCCAGTATTGTAATAATTCTGTGAGTGGGGGTCGCCTCTCCACAGATCTGACATGTAACTTGGCCTACACTGGTGTCTCCATGGTGATAGATCGGGTTTAACGCTCTACTGTGGAACATAAGTGCATTTCCCAACTTTGATTAACCATTCATTAGTGTAAGACAAGTTACACGTCAGATCTGTGGAGAGACGACCCCCGCTCACAGAAATAATAGCTTTCCATACTCTTGTTGTGCCGCTGAGCAAGACACTCCTCATGCCTATGTAAGTGTTCTTATAAGTGAGGAGATAGAATCAGAACTTCTATACTTTCAGCAGGTCCTGATTCAGTCTCCGCACGTGTAAGAACATTCACGTAGGCATGAGGAGTGTCTTGCTCAATGGCACAACAAGAGTATGGATTGGTTCAAAGCTGACATGGAACCAGCACCATTCAAAGTTTTAAGGCATGAGGTAATCTATGTTGCATTGATGACATTTCCAGTATTGTAATAATTCTGTGATTGGGGGTCGCCTCTCCACAGATCTGACATGTAACTGGGCCTCCATGGAGATAGATCGGTTAAATGCTCCGCTGTGGAACCTAAGTGCGTTTCATAACTTTCATTAACCGGATTTATCTCCACAGAGACACCAGTGTAGAAGGAGCTTTTGTGTTGTGCCACTGAGCAAGACACTCCTCATGCCTAATGTGAACGTTCTTATAATTTCATTTCTCTCCAGCGACTAGGTCAGGAATCAGAATACATTAGATGATTCGCATGAACCCCCGAAGTGCGGGTTCGGGCACCAGCCAATCAGAGAAGAACCAGACATTCTGTGTTGGCAACGATTCCCGAGATCGAAGATTTAAAGCCGGAATAAAGAGAATGTTTGGTGAATTATCAATGGGAAAGACGTTATTGCACTTCTTACAGGATTTGGGAAAAGCTTCATATACCAGTTAACTCCATTAGCGGCGCATTACATAAGTCACAACCAAATAGTAGTGATTGGTTAAATTTTAAAAAGTACCTGCCAACTGTCAAGTGAACGAATTCTAATGCTGCGAGGTCAGACAGTTTCTACGAAGTGAAACCGGCTGATGAGTCAGGCGAGTATCCACCAGCATTTTAACCAAAACTGAAGAAACAGAATTTCTCCTTTTGTTATGTATTATGTATATGGATTTTTCACATAATAAAAAGATTGCTTTTATTTAGGATATATTTACATTTATATATAATTGTGATTACTCTGGATAATTTTATTCAAATTTTATTTAAGTGTGATTTCCAGTTTAAATGATGGTCTATAGGCAGTGTTGGGAAGGTTACTTTAAAAATGTAATCCCCTACAGATTACAGATTACATAACCCAAAATGTAGTTCGTAACGGAATCCATTAAATTACTTAAAGTGAGTAACGTAATCTGAATACTTTGGATTACTTGATATTGTCCTTGTTTTAGTCCTGATTTTAGTCCTGGTTTTAGTCCTGTTTTTTTTTGTCTTGGATTAATCCTGGTTTAGTCCTGATTTAGCCCTGGTTTTTGTACTGGTTTAGTCCTGGTTTAGTCCTGTTTTTGTTTTTTGTCTTGGTTTAATCCTGGTTTAGTCCTGGTTTTAGTCCTGGTTTTAGTCCTGGGTTTTTTTTTGTCTTGGTTTAATCCTGGTTTAGTCCCGATTTAGTCCTGGTTTTAGTACTGGTTTAGTACTGGTTTAGTACTGGTTTATTTAGTCCTGGTTTAGTCCTGTTTAGTCCTTTTAGTCCTTTAGTCCTGGTTTTAGTACTGGTTTAGTACTGGTTTAGTCCTGGTTTTAGTCCTGGTTTAGTCCTGGTTTAGTCCTGGTTTTAGTCTTGATTTAGTCCTGATTTTAGTCCTAGTTTTAGTCCTGGTTTAGCCCAAAATGTGAAAACACCGCTGTGTAATCCATTTATTTCAACAAAGTAACTGTAATCCGATTACCACTCATTAAAACAGTAACTGTAACTGAATACAGTTACTCATAATTTGTACTCTGATTACATAACTCCGGTACATGTAATCTGTTACTCCCCAACACTGGCTATAGGTTCTCTTTAAACTTGTTTTCAAAGTCTATGTAATTCAGTAAGATTGGAGCTGTGGAGGGATTAAAAAGCACCATCCAGTTTTAATTATTGGTCGTTTCTGGTGTGTATTTGTTTAATGATACTGTAATTTAAAAAAATGTTTCAGTGGGATGATGGTGTTTTACCGGAGCCCGTGTGGACCAGCGCGCCCCTCTGTTTGTCGGCATTAGTGGGACCTCCTGTAGACTCAAGACTCGTGAAGCAGAGGAGATCAAAGCCGAGTCCTGATCATAACAGGGCCTCTAATCACAAACATCATTAAAGAGCACAGATACTAGTACTGCTGTTATACTGCTGTTATACTGCGGTTACACTACTATTACTGCACAACACAGGTCAAACTTAAAGGGGGGTACACTTTTATATTACTGGTATTCATTGCTAACTAGGGATGGGCATGATTAATCGATTAATTGATAATTGATCGTTAAGAATGTCGGTTGCTGTGCGTTTCGTGACCAAACGGTTCCGTACATGTGTCTCTGCACTCAGAAGGAGCGAGACACAAACGGTCGGTCAGTCTGCAGCGTGCCAAAGCACAAATGTGTATTTAACGATGATTTGTACAAGAAATTCCACGCTTTCCGTTGTGTTCGGGACAAGTGTGAGTCCATGTGCACAGTGTACAAAGCAGCACATATGTTTCGGTGTCCAGTGGGAAAAAGTTTTGCCAGGTGAGAGTCGCGCAATGTCGATGACGAGTCTCCACCTCCTTCCCCCCGTACGGTGTCCTGGTGTTAACAAACGCAAATCTGGTCACACTAACCTGTATTCCACTGAGTCATGGTCTTTTAATCCGACAGAAGTTGACCGCATCAGCGACACAAGAGCTGTAGTTTTATCTTCGCTTAGTTTATGCAAATTAGCGATGCGGTTTAAGGTTTCATTTCTGTGAGAGTTGCGCAAAACTAAAACACATTACAATGTCAAACAGGCTGATGTGGCTCTAGAGTCGTTACGGTTTATATGTCGTAAAGTTGAATTTATTTATGCAGTTTAGTAGTGCAGATAGTAATAATAATGATGATCATTTTAATATAAAAACTTTAATGATTAATCGATAATCGATCGTTAATTCTTCCGACGATCGATTAAGAAAATTTAATCAAATGCCCATCCCTAGTGAGAGTAGCACAATGTCGATGACGAGTCCCCACCTCCCACCCCCCGTACGGTGTCCTGGTTTTGACAAACGCAAATCTGGTCACACTAACCTGTATTCCAGAGTCATGTCGCATCAGCGCACGAGAGCTGCTTAATCGTCGGAAGAATTAACGATCGATTAAGAAAATTTCATCAAATGCCCATCCCTGTTGCTAACACATTACTTATTTAAACTGCAATGTCACTTTTTTGCTATACTCGATGACAGTAACCCTCTTGCTCTCTGTGCTGAGTCACTCCCCCTTCAGAGTGACATCACATTACTTGTATCGTGTGTCTCGAAGAAGAAAATCTATATCTTTGGTTCACACTTGCGTATCACATCAAAACTGGGATTAAATCTGAAACTAAATAAATCCATAGAGACAAGAAGGTGACTCCAACAGTTATAGGTAAGATCTGTGGAGATGTCACTCTCTCACAGGGAAAAGAAATACATACTAAGGCTACGTTTACACTGAAACAAATCACCATATCAGAAACGATTTGCGTCCAGACACGTCGTTTCTGTGTCCGCAATCCTTCCCTATCCACACAACTCTGAGCATATTTGTTTATATTTTACAGAAACGAAACTTAAAACCACATGACTAATTTGCATAAACAAATTGCTCAAAAAAACAGCTCGCTATTGTGCGCTGATGCGGTTCAGCTTCTGTCGGACTAAAGGACACGACTCAGTGGAATATGAGTGTTCTTTCTGTGACAGAGGGATGTTCTGCTGATGGTGAGTCTGTCGCGTTGGAGATGGTTCATGTTAAACTTTTCAGAGATTATACGTCTGTAGGTCGTACACACAGACCGTATATATGAATGGACAAATATTCTAGCCTCTTAGCGTTTTAGAGGTGAATTACTTCGCGGCGCATAGACCTACATTAGTGTATCAGCGTTTTCAGGCGTCCATACTCAGATGAATTCGTGGGAGCTGGCGGCACCAGATCGTTCCGTCTCTGGAGCTGTTTTCCGTCGGATTAGTGTGAACGAACACTGCATCCACAACAAAAATGATGCGAATACATACTAGTGTGAACGGGGCCTAAGGAAGATACAGATAAAGTGACACTGTGATAAGTGACTATAAACTAGGGGTGTCAAATTATCGCCTTAACTGCGATTAATTAATTACAGTCATATTTAGCACGTTATGTTTTTAATCACGTTAATCTTATTTTTAATCTCTAACTTTACTGTTTCTGTACGTGAATTGCCTTATTATAAAATCTGTTTTTATGTGTTGTTAGGACACAAGAATTGTATTTTTCATTCCCGTTCTCGCCGCATCTGCGATAAACCTGCACATGTCTAATCTCTGAAAACATCACGACACAGACACAGACCAGACTCACCATCAGCATCAACATCCCTCTGTCACAGAAAGAACATCTATATTCCACTGAGTCGTGTCCTTTAGTCAAACAGAAGCTGAACCGTATCAGCCACAAGAGCGTTTTTTTTTTCCTTTTCTCCACTTAGTTGATGCAAATTAGCCATGCAGCTTTTAGTTTCGTTTCTGTGAGACTTGTGCAAAGCTGAATTAAACACATGATAATGTCAAACAGGCTGATGTGGCTCTAGAGTGGTGATGGTTTATATGTTGTAAAGTTGAGTTTATTTATGCAGATTAGTAATAGTAATAACGATGATACTTATATAAAAACGATAGTATGAAAATAATGGAATAATGAATTCAAATGAAAATACCTCAAGTTGAAGCTTTTCTCAGCAATTTTTAGGTGAGATTAAAAAAGAGATGCATTAGATTAATTAATTACAGATCATAATTAATTAATCTCTCAATTTTTTTTAATCTCTTGACAGCTATTATAAACTTGTTTTGGTCCTGTTGGGAACCAAAACAAGACTACGTGTGACTGTTCCCTGAGAGAAGCTGGTGACACCAACAAGACAAGTTACAGGTCAGGTTTGTGGAGAGGCGAGGTCACTCACAGTAAGAATGCATCCAGGCATATAGCAATAAAAACACACAAAATGAATAAATGATGATGTTGTTTCATCCATGGTTTATGTTTAATACTATAGTGTAGTACTTTCCAGTCAAGGCAATCACATCTCCATGGAAACGAGCAGGTAGCAGACCCTTTATTAGAAAAGTTGCATAAGGCACGTTTAATAATAAGAACAGTCTCTTAAACACAGTGACCTCCTTCTCTCAGCTCCCCCTCCATCATGTGTGTGTGTGTGTGTGTGTGTGTGTGTGTGTGTGTGTGCGCTGTAAGTGTCCGCCGCAGATTTGGGAGATGTCAAACTGAGCTCTGATTGGCCGATCTGGAGTTTGATTCACATCTCAGAGAAAAGTAATTATTCTTCCTGTTCGTCACCGCGGGTAATTAATGCACGACATCCGTCTGAATCAAAACTCCTCCGGCGCCCCCGACACCGCTGCTCCCGACACCGCTGCTCCTGCCACCGCTGCTCCTGCCACCGCTGTCCTGCCACCGCCACCTGTCACCAGTACTTTTGCCTCCACTGCTCCTGTCACCAATGCTCCTGTCACCACTACTCTTGCCTCCACTGCTCCTGCCACCGCTGCTCCTGCCCGAATGCTCCTGCCACCACTGCTCCTCCTGCCTGAACTGCTCCTGCTCCTGCCACCCTGCCACCGCTGCTCCTGCCTCCACTGCTCCTGCCACCCCTGCCACCTCACCTCCTGCCACCACTGCTCCTGCCATTTATGCTTCTGCTCCACTGCTCCTGCCACCCCTGCCACCTCACCTCCTGCCACCACTGCTCCTGCCATTTATGCTTCTGCTTCCACTGCTCCTGCTCCACTGCTCCTGCCGCCACTGCCCCTGCCTACACTGCTCCTGCCACTACTCCTCCTGTCTCAACTGCTCCTGCCACTTATGCTTCTACCTCCATTGCTCCTGCCACTTCTACTCCTGCTTCCACTGCTCCTGCCACCAGTCCTCCTGCCTCCACTGCTCCTGCCACCCACTACCCCTGCCTCCACTGCTCCTGCCACACCCACCACCTCTCCTGCCTCCATTGCTCCTGCCGCCCATACCCCTGCCTCCACTGCTCCTGCCACTACTCCTCCTGTCACCACTGCTCCTCCTGCCTGAACTGCTCCTGCCTGAACTGCTCCTGCCTAAACTGCTCCTGCCACCGCTGCTCCTGCCATCCCTGCCACCACTTCTCCTGCCATTACTCCCCCTGCCTCCACTGCTCCTGCCACCTCACCCGCTGCCACCCCCGCCCCTGTCACCGCTCCTGCCACCGCCACTCCCGCCACCCATACCCCTGCCACCATCATCACTCCCCCTGCCACCCTGCCCCCCCCCCCCCGCCCCTGCCGCTCCCGCCCCGCGCCTCATTTGCATACGTGATGCTATCGCCGCATATCTCCACTATATTAACACATGCACGGCGAGATGGAGGGAGAGAGGAAAGACAAGATGGCATGAGAGGAGATAAGGAAGTCGGAGCGAAATTAAGCAAGTTTCTTTTGGCGAATCTCAAAATGTGATCGCACGCACGCCGCATCGCTTTATTAGGGCCCATCCATCTACACAGATCTGATCAGGAGCCACTCACAGATAAGAAGTGTATTGTAATAACAGCGAAATGACATTTAGAGAAGAGGAGAAGAGGAGAGAGGGAGGGAGGAGAGAGTATGCGATGTTCAATTTTAATGTAGATTGAAATTCAGTCATGTCTAGACCTTGAGTTATTATATTAAAATATCACAATGAACAATATTGAAGAGCATTACCTTGAGTTCTCTTCTAACAAGACAAGAGGAGCTGAGAAAAAGCTCTCAGCTCAAATGGAAGACCACTTTATCCCACTAATAGTTCAACTCAATAACATTCAAATCCCACTGAACTTTTGCAATAAGGATCTTTTCCATTGGCAGGTCCTATGTTACGCAAAACTGACTCTTCTGAGCTTTAGAACATTGTTACCTCATCAAGACACAGACCTGGAGTTGTGTTTCGTTTCAGTCACACATTTGAGTGAGTAACACTTTATTATTAGGCCCTGTTTACACGTACATGGGTATTTTTAAAAACTGAGACAATTCCCTTCATTTGTGCACATGAAAACTGCGAATTCACCTCTGTAAACGAATCTTTCTGGAAAACTCCGGTTTGGCGTTTGCATGTGAAGTGAGATAAATGGAGTTTTAGGCGCTGACACGCCAAAAGTGCGACCAGTATTTACCTTTTGCTGATGATGATGGAGCATTCAGAGCAGCATTTCTTCACACTTTTCATGTGTTTGCATTTGTACAGCTGATGTATTGTATCCATGACCAGACACAAATGAGCTCAGAGGTCAGTGATTTTGCCACATCACAACGAGGGATGGGCATGATTAGTCGACTAATCGATAATTGATCATGAAGAATTTCATCGATTATGTCAATTTTAATCGACAAACCAAATGCAGGTTGCTGTGCGTAGCGTAGGGTGACCAAACAGGGGTCCGTACATGTGTCTCTCTGCACTCAGAAGGAGCGAGACACAAACAGTCGGTCAGCCTGCAACATGCCGAAGCGCAAATGTGTATTTAACAATGACTTGTACAAGAAATTCCACACTTTCCATTGCGTTCGAGCAAGTGGGAGACCATGTGCACAGTGTATAAAGCAGCACATATGTTTCGGTGTCCAGTGGGAAAAAGTTTTGCCAGGTGAGAATAACGCAATGTCGATGACGAGTTCCCACCTCCCTCCCCCCGTACGGTGTCCTGGTTTTGACAAACGCAAATATGGTCACACTAACCTGTATTCACCTGAGTCCTGTCGCATCAGCGCACAAGAGCTGCTTAATTTATGCAAATTAGCCAAGTGGTTTTAAGTTTTGTTTCTCTGAGACTTGTGCAAAGCTGCATTAAACACATTATTAATGTCAAACGGGCTGATGTGGCTCTAGAGTGGTCACGGTTTATATGTTGTAAAGTTGAATTTATTTATGCAGATTAGTAGTGCAGATAGTAATAATAATGATACATTTTAATATGAAAAAGGTTAATGATTAATCGATAATCGATCGTTAGTTCTCCCGACGATCGATTAAGAAAATTTAATCAAATGCCCATCCCTAATCACAACAGATCTGTGGGGAAATCAGCTGGAAAGTCCCATTGGCTGGAAGGTTGCGAGATGGAAAGTCTCCCTGAATTGTATCCTTTAAGCAACTAAGTTAGTTAAAAATAGAAAAACATTCTGTTCCCGCTGTAGCATTTAAAAGCACTGCCAGTGTGGGTCATGTCTGTAATCTTTGCCTCATTATCAGGCAGCAAAGAGGAGTGTGGGGAAAAGATATATACTGTATGTGAACAATAAAATAGCTCCGGAGCTCCACGATGCAAGCACACACCAGTAGAGGCACCAGGAACAGAGAAGTTTGGATAGGCCATGTGCCAAGAGAATGGGTCACTCGCTGTGGGACTTTCAAGCCTGGGGGACGCTCAAGCCAGTATTCATCTGTGGAGAGGCGACCCTGCTCAGTAATGCACGTTTTTCAAGGTATTTTTTGAATAATACTTACAACTACAATGAAATAAATGCTACACGTTTCAATCTAATCCAGGTGCCGCCCAGACACTTGGCGTAGTTATGCGAAGTTGATGTAAATGGAAACTTTTTTTAAAACGATGCTGTGTGCATGATGTTATTTTGGAAAACAGAGGGAGGGAAATATTTCATTCTCAACATGCCCGGCAATGTGTAAACGTAGACTTAGTCTGTCTACATCTCCAAAGCTGAGAATGCTCTGTTCCACCTTATGATGTCATGAAGTTCAAGTTAACAACTACATTTACCGTATTTTCCGGGCTATTAGACGCGCTCTTAAGCCTCTAACCGCATCAAAAAACGACCGCGCGCCCCGCAATCCAGAGCGCCCCATACACGAATCCACTCGGGTGTCCCAGCACGACTTCAGTAAACTACAAAGCCGCACCACCCGCAGAACACACAAACACACATGGACAGCGACCGCACAGCGACAAACAAACTCATCACTCCACGCCAACGAGGAACGGAACGGAGGAACGAACCGAAAAAGCGAGTGCAATGTGCCACTTCTAGACACAACTGAACAACTGAGTCACTGTGAACACGCCGACAATCCAGCGATCCCAGACAGCACCCTCCCTGCACCTTATAATCCAGAGCGCCTAATAGCCCGGAAAATACGGTATCTATCTTCACAGTATTAGCATATTGAAGCCAAGTAATTGACCCTTTTCCTCCAATATCTGTTACATTTAGCAGTAGAAAGTCTCAATGAAAATGGTCAGTCTCTCCTTGTCATGAATTTCATTAACCACTTTGATCCAGTCAGTAAATATAGGGTCCATCTCCAGTTTAAGCCTCAACTCGTTCCATGACAGAAATCAGCCCGAGTCTAACCAAAGATAATTCAGGCCTGAGGTTTAAGCTGAGCCAACAATCCATTGGTCCCAGACAGCACCCTCCCTACACGCCACAACTGAACAAAGCCCAGAGTCACCGTGAACACCACAAACAAAGTCCCACTGACCCATCCAACTGCGGTTTATTTGTGAAAAAATTTTGAAAATAGACCATTCAATGACAGTGCGTCTTATAATCCAGAGCATCTAATAGCCCAGAAAATACGGTACCTTTAGTTCAGTAGAGAGACTATTCAGTTTTAGGACTTCCTGTAGCACTTCATTTAAAAATGCTCTGGTGCAATATTGCCATAATTGTTTTTGATCATCTTGTTGACTATTTTTATGACTATATTTGAACTCTGTCTTAAATTTTGTTCAAATTTACTTAGTCTGTGTCTGTGTGTGTATGGTTGTGTTGATTTTGTTGTTGTTTTTTTTTTTCTCCATTTCGTTTTGAATGTATGTAGCCTTCTGTCTCTCCTACTGTATCTGTCTTTTGTTGTTGTGATTCTGAGGAACCCCCAACCTCGAGAACAAGATTTTGAAATCTGTATCGCCACATGACAAGGTCACAAGGTGGAACAGTGTTTTCTTTCTCTGAGAACACAACCTAAACATGCAGGGTTTTGTATTAAACGTGTGAATAAAACAAAACACAACTCCAGGTCTGTTTGTGATGAGGAAACAACATTATAATGGATCAGAAAACAGGTTTAAAATGTAATTGTACCTGAATTATAGTTGTGATTATAAGGCAGATCTCAGCATTTCACAAAAACATAATTAGTAATTCCAAGTTTGTGGCGCTGTGAAACGTGGCTACAGATATGTCTTTAGTCAACCAAGACTTTCTTTATTCAACTACAGTCCATAGAAACTTGATTAAATTTTGTGTTAAATTAAAATAATTACAAGTCTGTAATGTTTATGTCAAGTGTTTTCAATCTTTTTGAACCCCCCACCCACTAAAATTAATTTAGAAAAATAAATGTGCAAATATTTTTCTTGCACCCTTCTGTTTGGCAGTGGTGATGGTTTGATTTTTTATTTTTTTTTACTTGTACAGAAGCTGCTCAGGACTTTCCAAAAGAACAAAAAATAAATAAAATCATTTAAATCCACATGTGAATAAACTTAAAGGTGAATTGTGTAACTTTTTTTTTTCTTTTTTGGGCCCGTCAAAATGGTTTATTCCACGGGGATGTTATTGCTTTGTCTGGAATGTTTCACAGTACAGCATTAAACCTTTCCTTTCTATCTCCATGGAGACCAAACCAGACCAAGTTACAGGTCAGATCTGTGGAGAGGCAACCCCGCTCACAGTCAGAATGTCTGTTTTTCTAGGTATTTTTAAGCTGCAAAACCACTTGTAATTGAATAAAAGTAAGGAAGAGCTGTTAAATGTCACACTGTGGAACATTCCAGACAGAGCAAGGACATATCCATAGAGACAAGCAGGTGTCAAATCAAAATGTTACACAATGCAGCTTTAACTGACATTGGATTTTGTTCCCAAAGCACCCAAGGACACTAATAGCACTAATACTCAGTACACAGGATAAAAATCAATGGTTTACGGTCATGGAATCAATACTGAACACCATTTTTATTAGTTTCAAGAGGGCGTGTACTGTAATGCAAAAATATTGATCTTTCTACCATGTTTTAATGTTGTTCTCTCATCAAAAACATGCATGAAGAAGAGTAGATGTTATCCATGCATGTTTAGACTTAAACATAGGCTTGAAGTGACCCAAATCCAATTTTTTCACCCCTCTGCTCCTGTATCTGATCTTTTAATGACAGTCTGAATGACACAGATCCGACTTTTTTCAAATGTGACCCAGGACACTTGGATATGTGCTCCTAAAACTGACACATATCTGATCTTTTGACATGTGACTTCAGTTTCAACGGCCAGGTCGCATTCATCCCACCTACATGTCAGGCTCGGAGTCTAGTCAATGGAGGGAAAGCGAGGTTAGTGAGTTTATTAATATCTGGGGGAAACTGGGTGGTTTTTAATATGATTGCCAAAGAAATGGTCGAGCGCGGCTACAGTCGGTCCTGGCTCCAGTGTCAACAAAAAATAAAGAGCCTGTGAGCCAAATACAAGGAGGGTAAAGACTCAAAAAAAAAAAAACGAATCGGCTGTGGATGTGTATCCTGCCCATTTTACAAAGAACTGGACCTTATTTTGGGAGACAAGTCCAGAATTTGAGCACACCCGCTGTCGTGTCCTCCAATGTGCATGCGGGACAATTTTGGGTGAGTCTCTGTTTTGCAGTTGGCAAGTCCAAGCCGACTCTTGAGTCACTGGCCCATAAGTCCAAGTCAAATCCAAGTCGTCTGCTTTGAGCTTCAAGTCATTTCAAGTCTTTAAACCAAAGTATATAACTTAGATTTCAGCTAAGATTTAAAGTTCCCACTGGAGATCATACACAAGTCGCATTTAATGGGAAATGTGAACGACCTCGAATTGACCATTAAACCTTGCAGTCTGAACGTAGTCTTAGACAAACTTTATCGGTTCACAAGGGAAATGATTTGGACACAGTAGCTTAAATATCAAAATACAATGTTATAACAAAGAGTAATAACTTAAAAAGGTGGTTGGTATTCAGGAAAAACCTCAGGATGCTCAGGGACGTTTGAGTAATTTCGTGATCTTTTCCTATTTTTGCCCTATTCAAACCCTCTTTGCGGTAAAATTCTGTCCAAAGCTCTGCCCACAAACCTACGTCACCCGTGCTCCCCTAACAAACAAAACAAATTCTCCATAAATATACAAAAACATCCAAAACACATATCCAAAACTGTACACAACAACTTGACAAACCTGATGCGATGTGCGGTAGTTTCATTTCTGTTGTTTAGTTGTGACAGCGCTCTGAAGGGGGAGCGACTTGAGCGTTAAGAGCAAAAACACATCGGAAATTTGATGTTTTTGGTGAATACAGCACTTTCAAAAACAATAAAAAGTAACATGGTGATCCATATATGTTGTGTTATCAGGTAATACCTCATAGAAATAGAAGAAATTACCCCCTCTTTTACTGAAATTTGCTTCCCCCCCCCCAAAGTGCACGTGGCAATAGGTCAGGACACACTAATACCCAAAAATCAATGCTTTAGGTTCATGGAATCAATATCAGAAGCCATTTTTATTAGTACAAAAAACCCTGAACTGACAAAAAGGGTCATTATGAGTGAATCAATGTGTGTTTTTTTTCCACCGTCCTCCCCATCCGAGCCTATTGAATGTTGTGATTGCACTATCCACCATTGACTGACAGACCTCCATCCAAACCAAAGCAGGTAAAAAGGCACTGGCTGGAAACAAATGAGAGCGCAGTGAAGCCAGTAAACAGCCCGAGCCCATGCAGCCTGGTGGAATGCCAGTAAATAGCCTGTTCCAGCGCCCCGTGGAATGGCGTTGGAATAGATGGGAGCCCAGTGGACGAATAGCTCCCCTGTCTTATTAAAACGCATGTGATTCCCCTCGGGCTGTGTGTACCTCGTCTAATGACTCAGAGCTCGGGCAGGCCTTGTTAACAGGCCCGGTCCCTCCATACACAACAACACCCACTGCCATTTTCTACAGCGCTGTGCACCGTTTGTCTGGGGAGGGGTTTTTTTTTCATTCTCTTTTGGCTGATGCGGTGCAGGCTTGGCAAACAGGAAGTCACGATAGACAAAAAAGCAGGGAGTACAGGAAGTGGGATGCCAGCCAGTGAAAGGGGCGGGACCGGAGTTTTGTTTAATTTAATTAGTTATCTTAACTTGGGTATCATTTAGAAGTTGCCAATACGATACATACCTCGCTACATCGGCTACGATACGATACATAGGCTACGATGCGGTAGATACTTCAATACATAGGCTATGATGCCATACATACCTCGATACACAGGCTAGGATGTGATACATACATCGATACATAGGCTATGGTGCGATACATACCTCGATACACAGGCTAGGATGTGATACATACCCCGATACATAGGCTACGATGGGATACATACCCCGATACACAGGCTAGGATGCGATACATACATCGATACATAGGCTATGGTGCGATACATACCTCGATACATAGGCTACAGTGCGATACATAGGCTACGGTGCGATACATAGGCTACGATGGGATACATACCCCGATACACAGGCTAGAATGCGATACATACATCGATAAATAGGCTATGGTGCAATACATACCTCGATACACAGGCTAGGATGCGATACATACATCGATACATAGGCTATGGTGTGATACATACCTCGATACATAGGCTACCATGCGATACATACCTCGATAAATAGGCCGCAATACAATACATACCCCGATACATAGGCTACAATGCGATACATAGGCTACGATACAATACATACCTCGATACATAGGTCACAATGCGATACATACCTCAATACATAGGCCACGATACAATACATACCTCGAAACACAGGCTACAATGCGATACATACCTTGATACATAGGCTATGATGCAATATATACCTCGATATACATAGGCTACGATGCGATACATACTTCAATATATAGGCTACGATGTGATATATACCTCGTTACATAGGCTACGATACGATACATACCTCGATACACAGGCTACGATACCATACATACTTTGATATACAGGCTACGACGCGATACATACCTCAATACAGTGCACTTTCAGTTTGATAAGATATATTTCAAATCGATTCAATACAGTTCAATAAAAAATAATGTCTAAATCATGGCTGTGATACTAAAAGTCTTTGTTAAACCACTTCTTTTGCAAAGTTCATATGAAACACAAACATGTTAATCATCAAAACAGTAAAAATGTCAAATGAGTTTCCTTCTAAAAACTAAAACAAGCAACAAAACTGTAGCGCTGTAACAAAATAATTTAGTAAAATATATCAAGGACACACCATCTTACTTGCAACATGTATTGGAACAAGTGCCGATGCATTGTATGTCTTAATAAATGTCACATTTTCCTTGGGCTGCTCGCTCTCCTCCAATACACCCCTTTCAAGAAATTGATGTGCAAAGTTCTAATTCGATATATCGATACAGCAGCCCACGATATCGATACTGTATCATCACATTAAACAATACGATATATCAATAGTTAGAAATTTTTGCACACCCCTAGTCACCAGGCCAAGTTATAAGTCAAATCTGTGAACAGTAAAGATACATATTTCTCTGGATTTTTTTTTTTTTTTATTATTACAAGTCCCATAATAATTAAATAAATGCTAGATATATGTTTAATGTTACACTGTGTAACATTCCAGTTAAGCAAAAGCATCTCCATGGAGACAAGCAAGTGACAGAGTAGAAAAGTTCTGCAGTGCACCTCAAGACTAAATTAAAGTGTGCGGCTGTAGTCTTGTCGTTATTACACTGACTAATCTTTCATTTTCTTTTGTCGTCCATTATTTGGTCGTCTTTGCAAACAGGGGTAAACAAAACCAGGGCATACAGGAAGTGGGCAGGGTGACAGTGAAAGGGGCGTGACCGTCGGGAGGAAGTGGGTGGCGGGCTTTTGTTGAGCCGCTGTCAGAGATGGCTCAATAACAGAACTGCTTAGCACAGATAATATAAGCTGAATAATCATCATGCTAATTTGTTTACGTCGGCGTGGTGGTTTTGCGGTTTAGATCGCCTCCTCACAGCATAAGACACTGCCAATTAGCAGCTGGCTCTGCGCACAACAGTGAACGGCTCGTGAGCTGTTAGCATTACTTCCTGTCCAATTATATCTCTATGGTGTTTTGGCCAAGCCTTCACCGGAGGATGCTTCAGTGTTTGTAAAGATGTGTCTTTTTGTCTCAATGTTAACACTAACGCATTTCTTAAACTTTTTTTGTTGAATTTTATTGTTTTTGTACAGGCCTAGTTAGAATGCCAGCTTTTAGGGGAATGTTTAACTTTTTTATTTTATTTATGTTCTCACGCAATTCTAGTGTAATTCATCAGCCGTTTTCACTTTGTAGAAACTGTCTGACCTCGCAGTGTTAGAATTCGTTGCTCGACAGTAGGTGTGTACTTTTTATCATTTAACCAATCGCTGTTGTTTGTTCGTGACGTATGTAATGTGCCACTAATGGGGTTAACTGGTATATTAAGCTTTTTCCAAATCCCATAGGAAGAAGGACAATAACATCTTTCCCCATGATAAAATTCACAAAACATTCTCTTTATTATGGCTTTAAATCCTTGAATCGTTGACAACACAGAATATATGGCTCTTCGCTGATTGGCTGGTGCCTGAACTTGCACTTCCGGGGTTTTTGCGAACCGTTTAGTGTTTCCTGATTCCTGACCTAGCTGCTGGAGAGAAATTAAATTGAGCGGAGGCACTAGGTGGCGCCAGCCTGGCTAACACCATTCAGGATTAACACATAATATCTCCTGCCTCAGGTGACCAGCATTTAAAAATCAAAAACTGGGACACTCTCGGTTTGGGCTGGTTGGTAATAATAAAATTGTGAAACCGAGTACGTAAGGAAAATTAATATGCATGCCTTGAATTGGTATAGTCACGTTTTCTTTGTGTTTTGGTCATTTTTAAGCAGCTTTTCTGTATTTTACCAAAACAAATGACAATGTATGCTTCTCTTTACTGTTGGCAGAGATCAGATCAGAGTTCTGCAGGGGTCCATTTTTGGAGACGTCTGCACCCACGCAGTACAGCACCGCACCCGCCCGTTAACCTGTGATTATATCAAAGTTAAATCCCAACCTGCCCAGACCCGTTAATATTCCACCTGTTACCTGCCCGTGCCCATGATAAATTAGCCAGGCTGGCGCTACCTAGTGCCTCAGCTCAATTTCATTTGTCTCCAGCGACTAGGTCAGGAATCAAAATACACTAGATGGTTCACAAAAACCCCGGAAGTGTGAGTTCAGACACCAGCCAATCAGTGAAGAGCCATACATTCAGTGTTGTCAACGATTCCCAAGATCGAGGATTTAAAGCCGGAATAAAGAGAATGTTTGGTGAATTTTATCAAGGGGAAGGACGTTATTGCCCTTCTTCCTACGGGATTTGGGAACAACTTGTCGTATTTTCCGGGCTATTAGGCGCTCTGGATTATAAGACGCACTGTCATTAAATGGTCTATTTTCAAACTTTCTTCACAAATAAACTGCACCGGACTTTAAACAAAATACAACAGTTGGATGGGTCAGTGGGACTTTGTTTGTCGCGTTCACAGTGACTCTGGGCTTTGTTCAGTTGCGGCGTGTAGGGAGGGTGCTGTCTGGGACCACTGGATTGTCGGCGTGTTCGCTGTGACTCAGTTGTGTCTAGAAGTGGCACATTGCGCTCGCTTTTTCGGTTCGTTCCTCTGTTCCGTTGTCGGCGTGGAGTGATGAATGTGGCTGCGAGTGTGTTTCGCTGCATGGTCGCTGTCTGCTCCGTGTGTGTTGGCGTGCGCTGCGGGTGGTGTGGCATTGTAGTTTACATTGTAGTTTAAGTCGTGCTGGGACACCTGAGTGGATTCTTGTATACGGCACTCCAGCGCGGTCATTTTTGGATAGGGTTAGAGGCCTAAGAGCGCGCCCAATAGCCCGGAAAATACGGTAGCGGCACATTACATACGTCATGACCAAATAGCAGCAATTGGTTAAATGATAAAAAATCACCCGCCTACTTTTGACCGAACAAATTCTAACACTCCGAGGTCAAACGGTTTCTACGAAGTGAATGATAAACGATAATGATAAACTACACACAAATTAAAAACATTCTAACTGAACCTCTTCAAACCATGAACGCTGCTGGGGAAAATTGCCACGGTCGCTGTTAAGTGACATAGGCTGTATTTAAAATATTGCAGCCCCCTGTGGCCTAATGAACACGCTTTGATTACGACCATTTGTACATGATAATCTAATACATACTTCACAAACTTGGCCTGACCCGCCTGTGTGTAATCACCACCTGCCCGCGTAATTGAATAAATGGAAGATAGATAAGTTTAATGCCGTACTGTGGGATATTCAAAGCAATGCAACATCTCCATGGAAACAAGCAGATGGTATGGGGAATGTTAAATAGCGCGCATTTAATTATACCTACATTGAAGCGTCTTTTGCATATTACACAATAGTTTCCATGAAGGCAAACATACGTGATCATTATTATACACGATGAAACTATCTATTTAAGTGAGGAGGATTGTATTTAATATGAGTTTTAATAACACGGCTTTGGAGTGTGGAAGTGAGGGGCCCCCCGCAGCGCTCAGATATGAATAGTGCCCCCTGCTGCGCTCTTATGCATAGACGCCGCTTTGACCGACGGTATATGAGTCCTGCGCGATTACAGCGGGGAAGAGTCCGCAGTAAGAAAAGCGCATTATACTCTGCAGACTCGCACTACATTTCCACGCACAAAGAACTCCAGGGCGCTACACAAGAACAAGAATTCAAATCGTCTTCGCCCCAAAACCTGTCAAAACTCTTAACCTACACTACAGCAGGTCAGAAAGCAGAATAAGCGTTCAGGGGTGTTTAGTAATTTAGAGTTCGCATGAAAACTCTGCAGCTATAATCGCTAATTAGGGATGGGACAAGATCTCGTGTTACAAACAAAATTGCCACAAGTTTTTCTGCATGTTTTTACATTTAGATTGGAAAAAAAGGGTTAAAAGCGTGTGTTAGTATGGTGTAGTGTAGTTGGTATAGTTCCGAAACGCTGAGGCCAAAATAATGAACAATTTATTCAATAGAAGTCATGTCAGAATCTCATCTCATCTCTTTCTCGTGGACTCAATCTCGTATCTGGGCTTTGGGGAATTTTGTCTCTTCCCAAAGGTAGTTGCTAATAAAATGGCTGTCATACATATAGTCAAACATGAGGTCAGGGGTCGTCAACGTTTTTCAGGCCAGGGACCCACAAACTGACGTAGAGCTGAACCCCCTACTCTATATATGTCATACAATTGTGTTTTATATTAAATTGGGTCTAGTGTCGTGTATAAACAGATGCTCTGTTCTTGTACATTCAATACTAGTGGAGTGTTTCATTGAAGTCACTTAACAAGTCCAGACTTATTCTAAAATCTCGAGTTGAAATTAGCTCCATCTCCATTTTTTATTTATTTTATTCTTGGATGTTTATGAAAATTTTTATACATTTATAGAACAAAAAAAGCACAGTAAAACTGAATAATATGCAGAGCTTCTAGTGCAAGCAGCTCCTGAGTAAAATAATAATTATTTATCTTCACAGTAGTAGCATTTTGAAGCCAAGTAATCGGCCCATTTCCTCCAATATTTGTTACATTTAGCAGTAGAAAGTCTCAGTGAAAACGTCAGTCTCTCCATGTCATAAATTTCGTTAACTACTTTGATCCAGTCAGTAAATACAGGCTCCATCTCCAGTTTAAGCCTCAACTCGTTCCATGACAAATCAGCCTGAGTCTGACCAAAGATAATTCAGGTCTGAGGTTTAAGCTGAGCTTTGTGTGCTCACGGTGATTCTGAGAAGACCACAGCAATGGAGCAACAACATCACGGAAATTGGGCTCAGAGCGTGACTTTTTTAATTATCTGATTAAACGAGAGAGGAGCCACAGTGTGCACGGACAAGAGTTTCATATAGGACACGGAACTTTTATAGTCATTATGATCTGAGGAGCGAGAGGAAAGACACGACTACGCCCTCTTCTCTTGTTCGCTGCGGAGTGCGGAGCCTGGTTAATGCTTCCGGGGAATGAAGTTGCCTAACCTTCTCCCGATGCGCGGTAGTACGTACGAAGTTCCACTGTGCGTAAAAGTGAAGCTGTAACAGAACTCTTCACATGTAGCCTAGAAGAAACGATAAAATGCGCGCCAACGTGTTTGCAGTTGGAGCGAGAGACGAGGGAATTAAGAGATAGAGACAGACGTGATGAAGGAGCGAACAAACAGAACCCACTGAAAACCAGTTCATCCTCATCCTTCAGAAAACAAAACAAAACAAAAAACCACCAAAGATTTCACGACCTCCCTGCAGTACCTCCATGACCCCCTTCTTGAAGACTTCAGCTTTAGGTAGTTTACGTTGATCATTACATTTTCAGACATGCTACGAACTGCGTTACTCACAAGTTATTTTCTCTCCAGAGCACACATAATCACACTGAAGCACTGCTAGAGAAAGAAAGTGTTTGGTATCACAATCGGCATTGAGTATCGAGTCCATTAGTATCAAAATCAAGCTTGAAATTCTTGTATCGTGACAATACACCACCTCTAATACTGTCTATTTCTTACCTCTTGCAGTTGAATGCCTCTCCTAGCCTGTGTCTAATTCTATTTATCGACCACACTTTAAAGGTTGGGTCACCTTGGTCTGATTTGGTCTCCATGCAGACAGAAAGGCTTAATGCCAAACTGTGAGACATTCCAGACAAAGCAATAACATCTCCACGGTGAAAAAAAAAAAAGCTTTCGACGGACCCTCCACCAGAAAAGTCACACAATGCGCATTTATACCGACCAGTCCTGCGGTATTCTCGACGTGCGTGTCAACATAGCGGCTGTGCTTTGGAACGCTCGTATTAGGCTGCTCTGTCGCGTCTTATCTGGGAGTAAATAGAAAAAGACGAATTATCGGAGGGACAAATCTGTGCAAATAAACAAGAGCCCAGTGCAAACACAAAACACGGCCACTGAAGCTAATAGAGAGGCTCGTGTCATAAAAGATGCAGGGCTTTTGAAGACGTTTGAATAGGTCGCAAACAGAAAGAATATGCAGAAATATGGAAATGTGACGGTTAATGAGGTACAATGATTTTTGGAAAAGGTTGCAATTGGAATTTACTTTTTAAAATCAAGATTCGGGTTACAGTTCACATTTTAAGGGGCATTAACATTTGAGAGAGGGCTGAAATATAAACGGATAAAACAATACAAGAATCTGACCTTTCTAAATGCTCATTTGGAGACAATGGCGCAGTGAGTGGAGCGTTCGCCAACAGACCAGAAGGTACACAGTTCAAACCACATAAGAGTGTCACTGTACCTGGGATGGGCTTTCAACTTTTCTCATTTCTGTCAATGTGTAGCTTTTCAACACAGAGGAATTGAAGAGATAAAGCATTTTTTAAAACATGATAAAGAGCACTACAAATGTCACAAATGGTTAAATGTGATTAATTGAGCCACAATATAATCATAATAGATTTTAGAAGCAAAATTGAAACAAAATTCTAGTCAAGGTCCTCTAAAAAGTCTCTAAAAGGATCCGATTTTTTAAAGGGACCAAATGTTTTTTCAGTTTTTATGCATTTTTACACTGAACCAACACAAGAATCAGTGCAGAAACAGAGCATGCAACAAGAGCGAGAGGGTTATGTGCGAAAAAAACCCCCAAAAAACTTAACAACAGTCAGCTTTAAATGTGTATTGTATGTGTTTCACTTTGTGGAAAACCATCTGACCTCACAGCATTAGGATTCATTCACTCGACGGTAGGCGGGTTCTTTTTTTATTTAACCAATCTCTTTTATTTGGTCGTGACGCATGTAATGCGCCAAATCCCGTAGGAAGAAGGGCAATAACGTCTTTCCCCTTGATAAAATTCACCAAACATTCTCTTTGTTCCAGCTTTAAATCCTCGATCTCGTTGAATCGTTGCCAACACAGAATGTCTGTCTTCATCTACATCCATCTCAAAGCTTTGTTTACTGTTGTGCTCTTCCACAAAAGGGACCCAGACAGGCGCTGGAGTTTCACGTAATGGCTTCACAGCTCTTCACTATTTGGCCTATGCGTGATCTTCAACTTCCGGGGTTCTTGCAAACTGTATTCTGATTTCTGACCTTGTCGCTGGAGAGAAATGAAATTGAGCGGAGGCACTAGGTGGTGTCAGCCTGGCTAGCGTTGCGCAACTTTTCTAGTGATCTTCATTGAAAAGTAATTGTTTTGTCTAGAATGTGAGTAAAATCCCTCAGTCGTCCAGGTAGAATCCACGGCAAACGTTTGAGGACAGTGAGGTACAGATCTGAGCCAGAGAAAAGAATTGGTTTGAAAGGGGAATTAAAGAGGCAATTTTTGTTAAACTGAAATGGAGCAACAACAACAACTCCATCCTAAAACTTAAATCAAAACAAACAAAAACAAGTGGGTGTGTTAGTTTTAGAGTAATTTCAGTGTAGTTAGCTCCTCCTGCAGGCAGATATAAGGCCACCAGCATCTGACCACAACTGAAGTATCAGCTTTGATGAGTTGCGAAACATATTCGACTTAAATAAACTTTTGTCCAGTTGACAAATTGAACTTCTTGTTTTGCCTTCGTCTAGAACGTTCCACGGTAGAGATTAAACCAATTTATCTGAAGGGAGACGACTACAGGCTACTTCACAGTTCAGATCTGTGGAGAGTCGCCCCTATTCACAGAGAGAATGATTGTATTTTTGAGCAGCAGAAGCACTTGTAATGAATAAATCTTAGATCGTTGTGTTTAATGTCAGACTAGTAGGTGACGGACATTCCACCTTTAAAATAATTATTGTAGCGCAACATTTTATTTCGACTTTCAGAATTTCGAGGGTAAAGACACGCCCCACTTTCTGTCTGAATCATGTTAAACAAATTATTTCTCTCTGTAAATATTTTGCAGATATAATGACTTCGCATTTTTCGGTCCCGGTTTTAAAAATGTCGAGAAATTGTAAAATTGTTCCTCGTCTTGCTTTTCAAATCAATATGCAAATGAGCGCACACAAAACCATCTGTTCCACCGAGCCAATCCCTCCGAGGTTCCACACTGTCTCTTTAAAACGAGATCGCCTCTTCTGCTCTGATCCCGGGAGTAAATACAGAGAGAGAGAGAGAGACGGAACGAGGGAATGAGAAAGAGAGAGAGAAATGACTTATGGGACAAATCTGTGCAAATAAACCTGTCTCTGAATCTCTGAACAAACAGCGAGATTGGAAACTATTAGCTCCTGTTCTGTCCTCCGGGGCGTTCTTCCCCTCTTTCCCTCCCTCTTTTCTCACTCCTCCACCGGCGTCCTTCCTTTCCTCTCTCCCTTTTGAATCATCGCTCTGCCCCCCCACCTCTTTTCATTATCTCCTTTTCCTCCCTCGCAGTCCACTCCTCCTCCTCCTCTCCCTCTCAATCTACCCTCTCCTCCGACCACTCCCTCTTTTCCCCATCCTTTTCCCTCCATCGCTCTCCTTCTTCTCGTTTTTTTCTTCTTGTTCTTATTTATTTTTAAAGTGTAAATATGTAAAGATTAAAAAAACGCGTGGCTCGTTTCCTTTTTCAGTCCCTCGTTCTGTCCGTTCCTCTCTCTCTCTCTCTCTCTCTCCATCCTCGTTTTTATTCTATCAATCTCCTTCACTTTCCCCTCACCACTCCGCTTTTCTTTCTCTCCCTTCTCTCTCCTTCTCCTCACGCTCCCTCTTTCCTCTCCTTCCCCTCCTTCTCTCCTCCCTCTCTCTCTCTCCTCTCTCTCCCTTTCTCCTTTTCCCTCTCTTCCCCACTTATCCCCTCTTCTCTTCTTCCTCTCCTCCCTTTATCTCCCTCTCCTCCTTATCCACTTTTTTCTTTCCCTCTCTCTCCACTCTCCTCCCCTTATCCTCTCTTTCGCTCTCTTTCCCTCTCTCCTCCTTATTATCTCTTTCTGTTTCCCTCTCACTCTCTCCCAGTTATGCTTTTTCTCTTTCCTTTTCTCCCATCCTCTTTTGCTTGCTCTTTCCCTCTCTTCCTCCTCTCTCTCCTTTATCCCCTCTTCCCTCTCTCTCTCCTCCTTATTCTCTCTTTCTGTCTTTCTCTTTCACTCACTCTCTCCCCCTTATCCTCTTTTTCCCTCTCTCTCCCTCTCTTCCCCTTATCCCCTCTTCTCTCTTTCCCTCTCGCTCACTCTCTCCCCCTTATGGTCTCTTTCCCTCTTTCTCCCTCTCCCTTATTCTTTTCCCCACTCTCAAGCTCCCCCCCTTATCCTCTCTTTCTCTCACTCTTTTCCCTGTCCTCTTCTCCCTCTTCCTCCTCTTCCTCCCCTTATTCCAGCTCTTCCTCCCTCTCTCCCTCTCTTCCCCTTATCCCCTCTTCTGTCTTTCCCTCTCCCCTCTTCCTCTCTCTGGCCCTCTCCTCCTCGTCCCTCCCTCTCCTCCTTATTCCCGCTCTTCCTCCCTCTCTCCCTCTCTTCCCCTTCTGTCTTTCCCTCTTCCTCTCTCCCTCCCTCTCCTCCTCTCCTTCTATCTCCTCCATATTCCCTCTCTTTGTCCCTGTCTCCCCCTTACCCCCTCCCTCTCTCTCTCTCTCCCTGTCCTCCTCTTCCCTCTCTCCCCCTTATTCCTCTCTTTCCCTCTTTCATTCTCCCCCTTATCCCTCTCTTCCTCCCTCTCCTCTCTTCTCTCTCTCTCCTCTCCTCCTCTTCCTTCTCTCTCCTCCTTATTCCCTCTCTCTCTCCCTCTCTTCCCCTTACCCCTATTCTCTTTCTCTCCCCCTCTTCTCCTCTCTCCCTCTCCTCTTTCCCCTCTTCTCCTTTCCCTCTTCTCCCTCTTCCTCTTCCTCTCCTCTCCCTCCCTCTCTCCTCTTCTCCTCTTCTTCTCTCTTCCCTCTCATCCCCTCTTCTCTCTTTCTCTCATCCCTCCCTCCCTCCCTCCTCGTCCTGGGTGGGTGTCTTTGTGGTGTCGTCCAGGTGGCCCGTGGTGCACAGAGCCTTCTTGTTCGTGGAGGTACATTCGGGTCGCGGTGCACAGAAGCGGGGCACAGCCGGCCGGCCCCGCCCGACCCGCGTCGCCCTCACAGCGAGCGCGGCGTCTCCGCCTCGTCCGACCGCCGCCGCGACGAGCCGCGCGCCGCCGACGGACATGTCAAATGGCAAATAATTACAGCCCGCGCCATTCGTTCAGCTGCCAGAGGAAAGAGCGAGATAAACCCGAGGCCAAAACGAGCAGAAAGCAAAGCACTCCACGAGTCCTCGCTGTGAAACGCCACGAAAGAACTATCTGTTGGGGAGAGGAGGAGAGGAAGAGAGGGGGAGGGGAAGAGAGGAGAAGAGGAGAGGAGCAGGAGGAGGAGAGGAAGAGAGAGGTAGGAGAGGAGAGGAGAGGAAGGAGAGGACCAGAGAGGAGAGAGAGGAGAGGAAGAGAGGGGAGCAGGAGGGAAAGGAGAGGAAGAGAGAGCAGAGAGAGCAGAAGAAGAGAGAGGAGAGAGGAGAGGAAGAGAGGAGAGGAGAGAAGAGAGGAGGAGAGAAGAGAGAGAGAGAGGAGTAGGAGAGGAAGAGGAGCAAGAGAGGAGGAGAGGAAGAGAGGGGAGGAAGAGAGGGGAGCGGGAGAGGAGAGGAGCAGGAGGGAGAGGAGGAGGAGGGAGAGGGGAAGGGAAGAGCAGGAGAAGAGGAGAGGAGAAGGAGGAGGAGAGGAAGAGAGGGGATGAGAGGAGGAGAGGAAGAGAGGGGAGCAGGAGGGAGAGGAGAGGAAGAGAGGAGGAGGAGAGGAGAGCAGGAGAGAGAGAGGAGCAGAAGAGAGAGAGGGAGTAGGAGAGGAAGAGAGGAGCAGGAGAGGAAGAGAGGAGAGCAGGAGAAGAGAGAGAGAGAGGAGTAGGAGAGGAAGAGGAGCAAGAGAGGAGGAGAGGAAGAGAGGGGGAGGAAGAGAGGAGGAGGGGAAGAGAGGGGAGCAGGAGGGAGAGGAGGAGAGGAAGAGCAGGAGAAGAGGAGAGGAGCAGGAAGGAGAGAGAGGAAGAGAGGGGAAGAGAGGAAGGGGGAAGAAAGGGGAGCAGGAGGGAGAGGAGGGGAGAGGAGGAGAGGAGCAGGAGAAGAGAGAGAGAGAGAGGAGAGCAGGAGAAGAGAGAAGCAGAAGAGAGAGAGAGAAGTAGGAGAGGAGGAGAGAAAGAGGGGCAGGAGAGAGCAGGAGAGAAGAGAGGAGAGAGAAGAGAGGAGCAGGAGGAAGAGGAGAGAGGGAGCAGAGAGAAGAGGAGAGAGAAGAGGAGGAGAGAGGAGAGGACGAGAGGAGGAGAGAAGCAGAAGAGATGTGTGTAACTAATGTGGTCCTGGCATATCACCCAGAGGAGAGAGGAGTAGAGGAGGAGGAAGAGAGGAGGAAAGGAGCGGGGGAGAAGAAGAGAAGAGCAGAGGAGGAGAGAAGTAAAAGGAGCAGAGGAGAAGAGCAGAGGAGAGGCGTGCAGCTAAAGTGGTGCTGTCATGTGACCCAGAGGAGAGAGGCGCTCATTAAGGGAGCGTGGGATCACATCTAAAGCCACCGTGTCCATTAAATGATTGTGCGTTTGTAGACTCGTGCTCCCTGGTGGATCATTCCTCTTCTGCATTAAAGGTTTCAGACGACGTCACAGCAATTACACGGCAACAATGTTTAATACAGACGGAGGCACGGACAATGAAGAGAGTTTAAATTCAGAAAGGGTCTAGATCAGCGTCAGCATTTGTACATTTTGGAGATTTTATAGCAAAGTGCAGTGTGATCAAGAGGAAAATCATGTCAACCTTTTTGGAATTTAAAATATATTCTAGAATCTGAAAATTAACAATTTAGCCATTCTTCTTAAAGATACTGCATTAACTAGTACAAAGGGAGTATTTGTCATAAGGGTACAGTTGTAAGGAGTAGTGTGTATTATCACAGTTGTAGGAGAGTTATATCTGTTACATAAGGGTGAGTTTTGTACAGTTGTAGGGGGAGTATTATCTGTTAAATAAGTGACAGTTGTTGTACAGTTGTAGGGAGTGTTATTATCTGTTACATAAGGGTGAGTTGTTGTACAGTTGTACAGTAGGGAGTATTATTACATAAGGGTGAGTTGTTGTACAGTTGTAGGGAGTATTATGTATTAATTAAGGGTGAGTTTATGTGTAAGTTGATTCGGGAGGTAGTATTATCTGTTATAAGGTGAGTTGTACAGTTGTAGGGGAGTATTATCTGTTACATAAAGGTGATTTGTTGTACAGGGAGTTGTAGGGAGTATTATCTGTTACATAAAGGTGATTTGTTGTACAGTTGTAGGGAGTATTATCTGTTCGATAAGTACAGTTGTGTATTACTTCTTGTACAGTTGTAGGGAGTATTATCTGCTCCATAAGGTTGAGTTGTACAGTTGTAGGGAGTATTATTTTACATAAGGATGAGTTGTTGTACAGTTGTATGAAGTATCACCTGTTACATAAGGTTGAGTTGTGCAGCTGTAGGGAGCATTATCTGTTACATAAGCGTGAGTTATTGTGCAGTCGTAGGGAGCATTATTAAAATTTGAACGCAGAGTCCTGAGAATCTGAATTCATTTAGTCGGTAACTCAAATCCATTCACCATCTGCTTAATCATGTTTTTATTTCTCGTCGGTTTATGTATAGTCTGTCCAAGTCCATATGCGGCAGTGGGGCTCGGGGAGAGGAGGAGGGGGCGTGCAGATAAAACGGAGACGACGCGTAGCTCGTTACACGCCGTGTCTTAATTAACTAATGAGGATCTTATAGAGACACGGGGAGCCGAGTCTCCGAGCATGTGACCTCATTCAGAAATACGGGAAACTTCCAGAGAAACGGCACACGTCATTAGAAGTCTGAGCGGGGCTGGTACGTGAAGGTTTATTTTTAATGAATGAAACGTCAATTTAAATAAGGAAACAGTCATTATAACGGAGTATGGAGCGGATGAATAATGTATACAATTGTAAAGCGACTTCTGGAAAAGCTTTATGTAAGACGTGCGGAGCGGCGAGCAGGATGAGTGTGACGAGAAGGTTCTCAGGTTGCCCCAGGTCTTTCTGTTTGGAGTTTGGATGTTCTGGGTGGGTCAAGTCCTCCAGCTAAATGTGTCTTGACCAAGATCTGGAGATGGGTCCCACTGCTCCATCAAATGGTCAAATGCAGAAGACTCATTTTCCCATCTGGAATGTTCTATAGTATAGCATTTAATCTGAACTATTTCCATAAAGAGAAGCAGACCACATCACCAGGCCAAGTTACAGGTCAGGTTTGTGGAGAAGTGGCCCGCTCATGTTATTAACCTATGTTTTTGAGGTAGTTTAGAGAAATAAAAACACCCAAAATTGAACAAATACAAGATATATTTGTTTAAAGCTCTACTGTGGAACATACTGGGCAAATGGTCACATTTTTATGCAGCGCTTTTCCACCTTCAAGTGTCTTGCCCAAGGGCACAGTTGTAGGAAGTATTATCTGCTACATAAGGGTGAGTTGTCGTACAGTTGTAGGGAGTATTATATTACATAAGAGTGAGTTGTCGTACAGTTGTAGGGAGTATTATCTGTTACATAAGGGTGAGTTGTTGTACAGTTGTAGGGAGTATTATATTACATAAGGGTGAGTTGTTGTACAGTTGTAGGGAGTATTATATTACATAAGAGTGAGTTGTTGTACAGTTGTAGGGAGTATTATATTACATAAGAGTGAGTTGTCATACCGTTGTAGGGAGTATTATCTGTTCCATAAGGGTGAGTTGTTGTACAGTTGTAGGGAGTATTATCTGTTCCATAAGGGTGAGTTGCTGTACAGTTGTAGGGAGTATTATCTGTTCCATAAGGGTGAGTTGTTGTTCAGTTGTAGGGAGTATTATCTGCTACATAAGGGTGAGTTGTCGTACAGTTGTAGGGAGTATTATATTACATAAGGGTGAGTTGTTGTACAGTTGTAGGGAGTATTATATTACATAAGGGTGAGTTGTTGTACAGTTGTAGGGAGTATTATATTACATAAGAGTGAGTTGTTGTACAGTTGTAGGGAGTATTATATTACATAAGGGTGAGTTGTTGTACAGTTGTAGGGAGTATTATCTGTTACATAAGGGTAATTGAACTATTTCCATAAAGACAAGCAGACCACATCACCAGGCCAAGTAACAGGTCAGGTTTGTGGAGAAGTGGGCCCGCTCACGTTATTAATGTATGTTTTTGAGGTAGTTTAGAGGAATAAAAAAAAAAAAAAGAATTGAACAAATGTAAGATATATTTGTTTAATGCTATACTCTGGAAAATACCGAGCAAAGCAACGGTAAATGGTAACATTTTTATGAAGCGCTTTTCTACCTTCAATGCACTCAAAGCGCTTTATAAGAAGTAATGTGTGGTAACAAAAAAAAAAAAAGGCTAAAATACACTAAAAACTACTCTTGCCGTTATATTGATACAACAGCCCACAATTTACAATAACTGTATCACCAAATTTTGTATCAAAATGTAATAATAATAAATCTTTAAAACCTTTTTTTTTAAAAGAAGGTTTACAAAGTGCTGTTCAAGCAGCAAAGAACAATAAAAATAGCATCCAGAAACTGCAATCAAGCAATCATATCAATTAACTGTCATAAATAAGTTAATAAAATAGAATAAAAATAAATAAGGAATACAGTCCAGCTAAAACCAGCTAAAGGAAGGCCAGCTTATAAAAATGAGTTTTTAAGAAGTGATTTAAAAGATGATATTGATGATGTGAGCCTTATCTTCTCAGTCAGGTCGTTCCAAAGCCGAGGCACCTGAACTGAAAAGGCTCCATCACCTTCGTCCGGAGCCTGGACTTTGGACTTTGAACAGTGAAAAGGGACCTGCCTAAGGACCTGCGACTGTGAGAGGGCTCATACAAGGTTAAAAAGTTCTGAAATGTAACTTGGTGCAAGACCTAAACGAGCTTTAAAAGTGATCAGTAGAATCTTAAAATCAATTCTAAGGCAGCCAGTGAAGAGAAGTAAAACAGGGTCGTGTTGATGTTTGTTAAAGGGATAGTTCAGGTTTTTTTACATGAATCTGTATGGCATCTCCGTCAGCATTCACACTGACTTTACCTCCGAAAGCGTCCGGTGAGCCGAGATCCTGGCCGGTTTTGGTGCTGAGGAAAGTAGTTCCGCAAGTTGGCTGGGGACAGACTAATAAAGTGTTTTTCTTCTCAAAACAATATGTGTTAAAAAGACTGATACATTTGCACCACAAAACCTCCGTCCTCTAAAAAGTCAGCCCTCATAATTGCTTGGCGCTACTTTCTCTCCGTTCGTATCACTGCGCGCGGCCGCCAGGTGACAGCCGCACCTGTTTCACTTTGTTAACTGCTCGGAATGTTTGCCTCTTCTCTCTCTCTGCCTAATTTCGTCTAACTCTCTCTGGTGAATTTTGGCATTGGTATATTCGGGTTCAAAAAGATCTCCCATTGGCTCTGTGCTAAAATCAGTTTCTTCATCATCGGTGTCATCGTCAGACATGTTGTTGCTGACATTCCGAGCAGTTAACAAAGTGAAACAAGCGTGGCTGTCACCTGGCGGCCGCGCGCAGTGATACATACGGAGAGAAAATAGCGCCAAGCAATTATGAGTTCTGACTTTTTAGAGGACGGAGGTTTTGTGGTGCAAATGTATCACTCTTTTTTAACACATTGTTTTGAGAAGAAAAATGCGTTATTTAAACCCAGTGAAGAGTCGAGCTGTTGCGTACTGCACCAGTCGGAGTCGAGGCTGGAGAGAAGGGAGCTACAATAGTCTAGACCAGGGGTGTCAAACTCATTTTGTTCCGGGGGTCGTATCCAACCTATTTTGATCTCCAAGGGGCCGGATCAGAAAACTCATGGCATATAAACCCCAAAAATAACAATAAGTTCAAATATTTGTGCAGAGAAACGCAAATCTATTACAGAAATCTTTTTTAATTGATGAACTCTTTCTTATTATAATATTATAATATTATGAACAACCTGAAACTTTAAGAAAAATTCAATTTCAACACAATGTTTTAACATGAACTTGTTTGCAAACAGGAATAAGTCAATTTTTCTTGGAAAATCCTGCACTCGGCTCCACTTTTCTCATGTTGGACATTTTTCTGATGAGGGTGTCACGGTCAACAGTCAAAACGATCGTCCTTTAAGAGCGTTTGGAAAGAGACAAGTCTTCATTTGCGCTGCTCTGGTGGGAGGGGCCACGTACAGAGACGCTGGAGACACTGCTGTGATAAACACCACAGAAAATTAACAATGTTTTAATAGAAAATATAATTAAAATATTTTAGTAGAAAATCACCCACGGGCCACATTAAAGGTCTTGGGGGGCCGGATCTGGCCCCCGGGCCTTATGTTTGACACCTGTGGTCTAGACGGGAGAAGATGACCTGGATGGCGTGGAAGACTTTTTCAAGATCAGGGCAGGAGAGGATAGTTTTGATTTTACAAATTGTTCTGAGGTGAAGAAAACAGGATTGGGTGACTTTTTTTTAATATGAAGGCAGAAGTTAAAGTGAGAGTCAAAAAAGATATATCGATATTTCAGTATTTGTGCTCAGATAAATGTAAAAAACTCGATGTGATCCGTGTTGGGAGCACATGTGGCAGATGGAACAGGGAAAAGCGAGCCTGTATTGGAGAAGGCCTCTCTCGTGTTATCGATCTGCTGAGCTAATCGCTGCCTCTCTGATCCATCACTGTGAATTATTTATGCTAATGCTAACGCTACCACCCAGACCTCCATTAAGACGCCATTTTGGCCCGAGACCACGCCCCTTTTTATGGGCTGCACTCAATCCACCGCAGCAAATCACTTTCACGGTTGCCCCGGTGATGCCACAACACGCCCGCCGAGCAGGCTCACACAGAAGCAACACAAGAGCAATACAACGAGACAGGGGCAATACGAGGAGACAGGGGCAATACAACGAGACAGGGGCAATACGAGGAGACGGGGGTAATACAACGAGACAGGGGCAATACGAGGAGACGGGCAATACAATGAGACAGGGGCAATACAAGGAGACGGGGCAATACAATGAGACAGGGGCAATACGAGGAGAGGGGGCAATACAAGGAGACAGGGGAAGAGCAATACAAAGAGACAGGAGCAGTGCAATACAAGGAGACAGGGGCAGAGCAATACAAGGTGACAGGGGCAGAGCAATACAAGGTGACAGGGGCAGAGCAATACAAGGTGACAGGGGCAGAGCAATACAAGGTGACAGGGGCAGAGCAATACAAGGTGACGGGCAGAGCAACACAAGGTGACAGGGGCAGAGCAATACAAGGTGACAGGGGCAGAGCAACACAAGGTGACAGGGGCAGAGCAATACAAGGTGACAGGGGCAGAGCAACACAAGGTGACAGGGGTATTACAAGGAGACAGGGGCAGTACAAGGAGACAGGGGCATGCAATACAAGGAGAAGGGGGCAGGGCAATACAAGGAGACGGGAGCAGTGCAATACAAGGAGACAGGGGCAGTGCAATACAAGGAGACAGGAGCAGTGCAATACAAGGAGACAGGAGCAGTGCAATACAAGGAGACAGGAGCAGTGCAATACAAGGAGACAGGGAAAGAGCAATACAAGGAGACAGGGGCAGGGCAATACAAGGAGACAGGAGCAGTGCAATACAAGGAGACAGGGAAAGAGCAATACATGGAGACAGGGGCAATACAAGACGACAGGAGAAGAGCAATACAAGGAGACAGGGGCAGGGCAATACAAGGAGACAGGGGCAGGGCAATACAAAGAGACAGGGGTAATGCAATATAAGGAGACGGGGTAATACAAGAAAACAGGGGCAGTGGAATACAAGGAGACAGGGGCAATACAAAAAGACAGGGGAAGAGCAATACAAGGAGACAGGAGCAGAGCAACATAAGGAGACAAGGGCAGTACAAGGAGACAGGGGCCAAGTAATAGAAGGAAACAGGGGCAGAGCAATACAAGGAGACAGGGGAAGAATAATACAAGAAGACAGGAGCAATACAAGGAGACAGGAGCAGTGCAATACAAGGAGACAGGAGCAGAGCTATACAGGCCCGTCAGGTGCAAAGTTCTAACCCACTTTATTTCTATAGCGCATTTTATAAACAAAGACTGTTCCCAAAGTGCTGCACATAGGAAAAAATCTATAATTTAATACACTAAAAACATAATCAAAATAACAGTCTAAAAATCAATAAATAAAACCATAGAGTGAGACACTTAAGAATAAATCAATAAATTCAATAAAATGAAATAAAATGCAACAGAGGACCACAGCACTCACACGCCGTTGAAAGCCAAAGAATGAAAGTTATACAAGGAGACAGGAACAGAGCAATACAGGCCTGACAGGTGCACAGATACAACAAAAGCACTAGGAGGAGGCAGGTGCAAAGCTATACAAGGCCCAGGAACAAAGCAGAACAAACAGACAGGAGTAAAGGCAATGATAAGAGACAGAGAGCTTTGGAAATAGGCCGATATATCGATTGGCTGATATATTGTATCAGTGCAGGCGGTCAAAAGTGCTGGGGGGAAGTTTGTAGTGAATTTTAATAACATCATTTGAGGAAAATCATCCAAAATACCGGCCATTGCTTTCACTGGATTATAAACATTTGGCATCACACATGAGAAAACAATTATCTAACCTAGGGCACTGCTCTGTCTGGACCTTTGTTAGAGAACACCCCAAAGTATCAACAGTATCGGTCAAAGAGTCAGTTTAAGAGTTCATATTCATATTAAAACTAGGCCTGTCATGATAATCACTATATCCACTTATCGTTCAGTATGTCAAAGTGGAAATGTATTTTTTTGGAGTCAGTATTTATCACAATTACATTTTCTTTGCTCTACTGGGAAAATTGTGTTGTTGTTTTTTTGGCTATGATGAGATTTAATACGTAAAAGCTTGAATTATTAATTACTAAGACTCATTACAGATGCAAACAAAGTACTGTAGTGTTTCATTCTGTTTATTTATTGCAGCTCATTGTCAAATCTTTAATTAAGAAATGCAGGTCCAACTTGAAAAACCACTCAGCTTGAAGACTTTTATTGAAACTGTTCAGCTTCTTCAGCAGTAATAGTAGCAGTAGCAGCAGGTCGAAAACCTTTAAAGTAAATAAATATAATAATGAAATTAAATTTACATTTTCATTAGTAATTAATCTATTTGCTAATATACTGTAACTGTAATATTTATGAATATAACTTTTACAGATAAACTCAAATAAGCAACAATTTTAAACAACATAACATTTACCAATTAATTTTTTATCTTAAATACTGTATAATTTATTTTTATACAATTTTAAATTGATATGTAATAAGCAGATATTAAATAAATGTAATATTTTATAATTTTACATGGAATTTTAATGAATTAATGATAAATAGCTTTTAACTGCTAAATAATATACACTTTTTAAAATTAGTGCTACTTTAACTTGGTCAGACTAACACATTTTACTAGCTGGCGCCACCTAGTGTCTCCACTCAATTTAATTTCTTTCCAGCAACTAGGTCAAGAATCAGAATACTCTAGACGGTTTGCAAAATCCCTGGAAGTGTGAGTGGCACCAGCCAATCAACGAAGAGCCATATTATATTCTGTGTTAGCAACGATTCTCGAGATTAAGGATTTAAAGCCGGAACAAAGAGAATGTTTGGTGAATTTTATCAAAGAGGAAAGACGTTATTGTCCTTTCTGCAAGAAAAGCTTAATATACCAGTAAGCCCCATTAGCGATGCATTACATACGTCACAACGAAATAGCAGCGATTGTTTATATAAAAAAGTACCCTTCTACCGTCAAGCGAACGAATCCTAATGCTGTGAGGTCAGACAGTTTCCACAAAGTGAAACTGTCTGATGAATCCACTATCATTTTACACCATTTACCATAAATCAGATTATATTTAAGCAATCAAACGCCAAATAGATTCAATCATTCAATTTAGCTTTTAAGAACTTACACTGAATTTATTTATGAATCTACTATGAACATTTCCTAAATTAAATCAAATTATTTCACAGTATTGTAAATTCAGAATACTTTTTGCGGTTGAAATCAGCTTTAGCGTTACTGCATCAGTGGCATAAATTTGTTTCAGTATTATCATTTATTGTTTACTGTTTCTTTAGCATTGTATCACAGTTCAGACTTTGTTATTATGACAGGCCTAATTAAAATCAAATCATTGTTACCCAACTCGTCAGCAACTGCATTGAAAAAAGTAAAGCGTATGTTTACAATGTTGTTTATTATATCTGAATGCGAGCGCTTGTGTCCGAGTATCTCTGCTTTCTCAGTGAAGGGAGTAGATTACATTGATATGCAGTGTGGAGTGAGTCATGATGAAAGGGGAGCGCAATGTTGTGCCAAGATAAAATAAAATTGTCAAAAAAATAAAGCCAAATAAAACCGCGTTCTTACGGACAGCGACGGGGCCCATTGGACACGGAGCCATTTGTCAGACATCAAAAGCTCAAAAACACAGAAAAAACACTACACAAAATTGGCTTTGTGACGGAGAAATAGAGGGTTTGAGAAAGGACAGAAAAATATTAGAATAAACAGAAGACAACTGAAGACAATGGACAATATGTCAGCTGTGTCATAGCGAACAAAGTCTGGTTTTGTAATTATAAAAGCTACTCGCTGATTAACTTTGTGTGCTGTCGTGATTTCAAATTTAAAACTCCATTCCAAAACTAAGGAATAGACTTGATAAGGAATAGACTTTAATAATAATAATCATAAAAAGCACTCTTTATTTTGACAACAGAATGTGATTTTGTGACGAGAAAGCCTCATTTGTGTCCTTTTAGTATCAGCACCTGCTCAAATGAGTATCTAGTTTGAGTATCGATTCGTGATTTTCGATTCTTCTGCAGACAGGAGCGGACAGGAGAAGACAACGGCGGGCAGGAGCGGGGAGTTAATCAAAGATGACAGGAGCTGAACCAAAGCCAAACGCATTTTACAGGTCGAAATTGAGAGGGCTCTGACAAACTACCGAGGTCACACAGGGCTAAAGCGCAGGCTAAGTGTTATTCTGTACTAGAACTAGAGTGCGGCGTCGTTTTAAGGGCCCATAATACCAAGGGCGTAGGTTTGCATAGGGACGGCGGGGACATGTCACCACCAATATTTGGGGAAGACAAAATAGTCCCTACCAATATTTGCCACTTTATTTTAATCAACAAAAATACACATTTATTCCGATATTTGTCCAAACTCAATAGTGTTAACAGTATTATTCATGTTTTGTTTATTTCCCATGCCGGTATTTCATTGGCTGCAACAGAGTGATGTCATCAGTGGTGTCAGGAGCCTAAACTGGGAAAGCGGCAGGACAAGGCAGCACCTGAAGATTCTTGAAGATCTTGAGCAGTTGTAGGGAGTATTATTTGTTACATAAGGGTGAGGAGTTGTACAGTTGTAGGGAGTATTATCTGTTACACAAGGTTAAGTTGTGCAGTTGTAGGGAGTATTATCTGCTACATAAGGTTGAGTTGTTGTACAGTTGTAGGGAGTATTATCTGCTACATAAGGGTGAGTTGTTGTGCAGTTGTAGGGAGTATTATCTGCTACATAAGGGTGAGTTGTTGTACAGTTGTAGGGAGTATTATCTGTTACATAAGGGTGAGTTGTTGTGCAGTTGTAGGGAGTATTATCTGCTACATAAGGTTGAGTTGTTGTACAGTTGTAGGGAGTATTATCTGCTACATAAGGGTGAGTTGTTGTGCAGTTGTAGGGAGTATTATCTGCTACATAAGGTTGAGTTGTACAGATGTAAGGAGTATTATCTGTTACATAAGGGTAAGTTGTTGTGCAGTTGTAGGGAGTATTATACAGGCCCATCAGGTGCAAAGTTCTAATCCACGTTATTTGTATAGCACATTTCCTAAACAAATTGCTGCACATATTTAAAAAAAAAAAAAAAAATCTCTAATTTAATACACTAAAAACAGAATCAAAACAGAATAAATCAATAAATTCCATAAAACTAAATAAAATACAACAGAGGACCACAGCACTCACGCGCCGTCAAAAGCCACAGAATGAAAGTTATACAAGGAGACAGGAGCAGAGCGATACAGGCCTGACAGGTGCACAGACACAAGAAAAGCTCTAGAAGGAGGCAGGTGCAAAGCTATAAAAGGCTCAGGAACAAAGCAGAACAAACAGACAGGAGCAAGCTTTGGAAATACGCCGATATATCGATTGGCTGATATATCGTCACAGTGCAGGCGGTCAAACGTGCTGGGGGGAGTTTGCAGTGAGTGAAGACGCTGCGCAACAAACTTTGAAAAACGTTTCGAAAAGAACTTACTCGGTTTCAGCTTCAATTAAACTTGTATTACAATGAGTCGAAAAAGAGCGACTATCAACATAAGTGCACCTCCCAAACGGAGCCCTACTCGTGCGCTGTGAGACCCCGACTCTACTGACAATATTCCATGGAAAAATGTACGGACATGACCTCACAAATATAATCACCAACAAGCAAATGGGAATCTGATACTAACTTCTACATCACTTTTATCTGCTAAACATTGAACATTTTGCAAACTGAAAAATTTAACCATCTCTCACTTATTTTGGACCTGCCCAGACTCTGTGTTTTTGGAAAGAATTCATAAAACCCCAAATCTGAGACCAAACCTATGCCCTTGCATATTACGCTCTTTTCAGGAAGTGCTCCACTGTGTTTTTAAACTCCATACACCTTCACTAGAATCACTTGGATCATTTCAGTCCTGGAATTGCCCATTTCTACTGAACTTAAGGCGTAAGGTCACAGTTAACTACCACTACATGACATCACAAGGTGGAACAGAACATTTTGAGTTTGGAGATGTAGACAGACTAACAGTAAAGAGTTATTCAAATGGGTGAACAAAACGAAACAACTGTGGGTATTCGTTTCAGGAGGTAACAGCATTATAACACGGCTTAAGGCCCTCAAGAGTCAGTTTTGCCTAATATAAGACCTTTAATAACTAGCAAAGTGTTGTAAGAATAATTAGTGAGGAATTAAATTCTTAACTGGCTTCATCATTAAGGGATTTGGATGAGAATGTTATGGTTTTTGCTATGACAACAAGGTACAGCTGGGAAATGTGATGAAAACTGTATCACCATTCTTTCCCCCATATTCAGAAATCATGGTTTTAAAGCAACTGTTTTAAGGTCACTGTTTTCACATGTACCACATTCTTTGGATTATAAGTCACACTTTTTTCATGGTTTGGGTGTTTCCTGCCACTTATACTCAGGTGTGATGTATATATTAAAATTTTCCATCCTGTCGGGATCCAGAATAATTCTAACTGGAACTGATGCTGAGTCTGACAACAACTACACAGAAGAGGAGGTGGCGCTCTGTTTACCTCCAGAGGTGGCGGAATTGCTCAGAAGTGACACCGAGGGTAAAGAATTCATTGGATTTGGAGTGAGATGTAGAGTTTGGTAAACTTGTTTTGTTCTATTGTTGATGTTAGAGTTTATCTGAAGAACTGTTCATATGTTAACAGTTAACAGTCTGTTGTTCTCTGTTCTGTTGTTATTACTAGAACTTGACTTTCCACACGAAATGTCGGTTCCTGGTCTGTGATTTTATTAAATAAATTTCCCCCTAAAAGTACCACTTATAAATGTTTTTTTCTTCTTCATTATGCATTTTTTGGCTGGTGTGCCTTATACTCCAAAGCGACTTATAGTCTGAAAAATACAGTAATAACAGTGTGGTTTGACCCAGTACATAGATTTTATCATTAGGTTCTGTGTACTGCCTGCATCTAATTCAGCAGTTCAGAAGTTACCATGGTGATGCAATGCACGCATTAGCAAACACTGCCAAAAAAGTGAAGGTTGTCTAAAAAATTTACAGAAAATGGATTTAAAGAACACATTTTTCTCAGGAGCTTCTGAGTTTGAGTGTTCATGGTACTTGTTTAGTAGTTTGATTTTCGACAAAAAAGCAAGTTATCTAGCCTGTGACCGCAATGTTATCAGAGAAACATTTTTAACAGCACAGATGAGCTCACCTGCTCCAGCTAAAATCAGTTCTTTCTGGTCAGATTGTGTTAAAACCAGAGGCGGTGCGACCATTAGGCAAAAGTAGGTGGCTGACTAGGGCCCCCAAACCTGGAGGGGCCCCCAACCAATTTCATTCAGATGCCTCAGTGCAATTTTAATTTCTCTCAATATGACATTAAATGAGAGTAATTTACTTTTAAACAACAGTCATAAGAAAAATAATAATCATATAATATGTAATGGATGTAAACTAAAATGTAACTGTACTAGTAAAAAAAAAAAGTTCAAACTAATAAGGCAAGTTTCCAAACCAACCTAATTCAAATAAATAGAGAACAATGGGGAAAAACAGACTTAACACACAGATAAATATATATAAAACAAAACAAAACAAAAAAAAGTGCATTATTATGAGGGCCCCAAACTCAAGTTCACCTAGGGCCCCCAAATTGCTGACTGTGCCACTGGTTAAAAAAAAAGCACAGAATAATCCGTATCAGTGAAGCGTTTAATCCTCTGTAAACAAAGACTGGTGCGCTGTTAGCATGCTAGTTGCTGCTAGAAGAGACGCCCCCCTCTCTCCCCTCTCTTCTGCTTCACACGGTCTCGCACACTGCTCCCGTATGTGAGCCCGGTACAGCCCCCCCGCCTGCGCCGCATATGGCCGTACCGCATATGTCCATAAATATGCATGCGGCCGCTCTAATGCGCCCGGACCTGTCACGTCGCCGTGTGGGAGCGCGGGAGCACAGCCCGGCCCTGCAAGATCTCGCATGGAAATGAGTCGACACCGAGACGCAGCCTTCTGGATCAGACAGGTTAAAATATGACCACGAAAGAGCAGAGGAGTAAGTGACGGGGACAGTGCGGAGACGGCAGAGTGGACTGGACACGGTCTTTTGTGTTCGGTGTTTGTCTGGGAATAAAATCGCAGCTGTTGTGGTTGGCAAAAAAACGAGGTGGTACAGCTGTTGTCTAATGATTGACAGTATGGAGGTTGTTGGTAAAGACAGAGTTCCACATACGCGAGCGCCTGGCGGTTGGATTGATCCCATGTCAGTCCACTACGGAAAAGTCACTGTACACCGATAAAGATGTGGAACAGCAAGTTCGTTTCAGGGTACAAGCAAAAAATAAATACAGCGATCAATAAATCACTGGCACACATGCTTCACAGCGAGAAGGTTCCAGGTTCGATGACTAGACCGCCTTGGCCTTTGTGCGAGGAGTTTGCCGTTTATTTGTAGGAGTTTGTGTGTTCTCTTTGTGTCTGCGTGAATTTCTGAGGTTGACCATGTTTCCGTTTGTGAAAACCCGGACACTTTACCGAGGATGGGGGGGTGGGGCCTCGACATTGAGCTACTCTCACCTCCCAACCTGTGCACGTGGCCTCCCACTTTTCCTGACCGGGCCGGTGTGAGATAGTATTTTGACCCCCATCGTATATTGACCTCGGTGTAGTAAAGTGACCCTCCCCCCATAGGATTTTGACTCCCCTTACTTTTTTCTTTAGTAGTTACTTATCTGATCATTATTTCTCATGTAATTTACTTTTATTATATATTGCTACATATTCACTTTCTTTTAATGTATTTTAATGAATGTTTTGATGGATAACCACTTGGTATTTTGTATAAATGTAACGTATGTAGGTGAGCCACTTGAAAATATCTGACTATAATAAACATATTGGGGGGTCACATTACTATAGCCATAGGATTTTGACCTCCATTATATATAATTTATTATTGTCAATATTCAACTAACATTACTTCTTACTTTACATCATCATAACTATAATACACACATTGGGGGGTTAAGTATGTCAGTATGTTTTAATTTGCAGATATAGTATTAATATTCAAAGTTTTTCTATAGAATTCAAGTGCTTTATTAATAAAATATAGATTTTCATAGGGGGGTCAACATTACCATAATAGGATTCTGACCCCGGGGTCAAAATACTATATGGTATGTAGACCCCGAGGTCAGCTCACCACGGGGTCAAAATCCTGTACCACACCGGAAAACGGACAATTTCTTGTACAAATTATCGTTAAATGCACATTTGAGCTTCAACATGTTGCAGACTGACCGACTGTTTGTGTCTGCTCGCTCCTTCTGAGTGCAATTTAATGGCCCCAATGAACGGTAATGAAAACCCGGACATTTCCATCACTTTAAAAAAAACACACACACAAAAAATAAAAACAGATGCCCAGGACAGGACGCAAAAAACAGACATGTCCGAGGAAAAACAGACGTTTGGTCACCCTATCATAGTCAGGTCCCTCCCATCAACCCAAAACGTGCCCAGTGCAAAAGCAGTCGTCCAGCTGAGGTAATCCTGACCAAGACTAGCAACAAGAACACAGACGGGTCCTGAAGAGATGCCCCAGACACACTGAAGGACGGGTCCAATGCAAAAAAAAAACAATTTCACAGGGTTAACCACTGTGCGGCAAATAAACAATACAATTATGGTGAACAGATTTTCAAAATAAAAAAACTGGGACATCCCTGGTTTGGTTGTTACTATTAAAACTGTGATACCAGTAAGGAAAATTGTTCAGCACTTGGCACTAATGTGAGTTGGTATAGTCACATTTTCTTTGTGTTTTGGTCGTTTTTAAGCTGCTTTTCTGTATTTTACCTAAACAAATAACAGTCTGTGATTCTTTTTACTGTTGGCAGGGATCAGGTTGGTTGAAAATAGGGACACCTGGGACACTTCTTGTATAAAACTGAGATAAATCACTGGTTTTCGATAAATCTGCTGGGAGAGGGGACACAGGGCTCAAAACTGGGACTGTCCCGGGTAAATAGGGATGTCTGGTCAGCCTAAATACAACACAATATATACTACACTATCAAAAGTTTTAGAAGACCACATTTTTCCAGATTTGTACTGTTTACTGTTGACCAAAACGTATTCTTTTGATTGATGAAAGTGTCCACCTTTGGCAGATGTAACAGCTGAACACTGCTTTTTCTCTTTACAATAGAAAACAAATATTCCTCAGAAAGTTCTTCCCAAGTCTGTTGCAGAAGTTTCCATAAATGTGTGGCACTTGTAGGTTTCTTGGCTTTCACTCTTCTGTCCAGTTCATCCCAAACCAGCTCGATGGGGTTTAAGTCTGGACACTCCATGTTTTCAAGTTCACCATCTTGTTCTTTTTTCCTGAGGTAGTTTTGGCAGAACTTGGACTTGTTTTGTTCTTTTATCTTTTTTTAACCTCTGTTCTGTTTGTTCATTTCTTACCTTTGTCAAGCTCTTCACTGGACTTAAGCCAAAGATGTTTTGTCTTCTTTTATACTTTAACTTCTTGGGTTCTTTTTAAAGACAATGCAGTAAAGTGTGCTTACCTTGTTGACATGTTTCGGCCTGCCAGGTCCATCAGGCTGACCACGCCTACAGGAAGTGACAACAGCTGATATACGACACGTCACCACCAACACCGGTGACAGTTCTGAAGATGGCTCGCAGCCGCAGAAACACATCAACAAGATAAACACACTTTACCGCAATGTCTTTAAAAAGATCCCAAGAATTTAAAGTATCTTCATTGGACTTGCACGACTTGAATTGCAATAAATAACTGGAAAAATTAGGGCGTTCTAAACATTTGAAAAAGGAATTTTAAAAAGGGTGTGTGTCATATTCACTCTGCACAGGTCGTACGAAAAAGACTAATGCAACAGTTTGACGTGATCAGTGAAACAAATCTAAACAAATCCAAACAAAATGAACTTGGGGTTGATCATTAAGATTTTTGACCTATCTGAAATTAAACTGCACTTTATCAAGAAACAAATCATATCGTGGCCTTTGTACCGAGGTATCGTAGTGGTAACTTCTTAATGATCCCAGCCTTATCTCCTCACAGGGCTAACCACTCTGCCACAGGAGCAGTCAGTGTTATCTGCAGGTAGCACGCGGTGGACATAAACGTTAAAAGAAATGTGAGCTCTTGGTCTCAGCGTGAGAGATCCAGAGCTGCCTTTGGAGCGGAACAGCGGGGGTCCAAAAGAATACACACGGAATTAGTCCCAGAGCAGGAATAAAGAAGATGATTTTCCTCTTTTTGGAATCCTCACAGGCCGCTCTGTTTAAGAGTCTTAAAGAGACAGTAGATGAAGAACTAAGAATGAACAGAAAGCAACTGACGAGGTTGGGTTAAAAGGTGCAGTGTGTAACTTTTCAGGTGGGGACTTTGCCACAGGCTTTGACTAAACCAGGTCTAAACCAGGTCTAAACCAGGTCTAAACCAGGATTAAACCAGGACAAAACCATGACTAAACCAGGTCTAAAGCAGGTCTAAACCAAGACTAATCCTGGTCTAAACCTGGTCTAAACCAGGTCTAAACCAGGAGAAAACCAGGTCTAAACCAGAACAAAACCAGAACAAAACCAGGAGAAAACCAGGTCTAAACCAGAACAAAACCAGAACAAAACCAGGAGAAAACCAGGTCTAAACCAGGTCTAAACCTGGTCTAAACCAGGTCTAAACCAGGAGAAAACCAGGTCTAAACCAGAACAAAACCAGAACAAAACCAGGAGAAAACCAGGTCTAAACCAGAACAAAACCAGAACAAAACCAGGAGAAAACCAGGTCTAAACCAGGTCTAAACCAGGTCTAAATCAGGTCTAAATCAGGTCTAAACCAGGACTAAACCAGGACAAAAACAGAACAAAATCAGGACTAAACCAGGTCTAAACCAGGTCTAAACCAGGTCTAAACCAGGTCTAAACCAGGTCTAAACCAAGACTAAACCAAGACTAAACCTGGTCTAAACCAGGATTAAACCAGGTCTAAACCAGGACTAAACCAGGACAAAATCAGAACAAAACCAGGTCTAAACCAGAACAAAGCCATGACTAAACCAGGTCTAAACCAGGTCTAAACCAGGACTAAACCAGGACTAAACCAGGTCTAAACCAAGACTAAACCTGGTCTAAACCAGGACTAAACCAAGACTAAACCAGGTCTAAACCAGGTCTAAACTAAGACTAAACCAAGACTAAATCAAGACTAAACCAGGTCTAAACCAGGACTAAACAACATCCAAACAGGTTCACAACAGGACTAACTAAACTGGGATTAAACCAGGACTAAAATAAGACTAAACCACATCTACACCAGGTTTTAACAGGTTCTAAACTGGACTAAACCAGATTTAAGCCCAGACTCGGTATAAAAAGGATGATTTTCCTCTTTTTGGAATCCTCACGGGTCGGTCTATTTAAGTCTTAAAGGGACAGAAAAAGACTGACTAAAGAATGAACACAAAGCTATTGACAGGGTTGTGTTAAAGGTGCGTGAGAATAACTTTTTCTGCTTGCCTTTGCCACAAGCTTGTCTCCATGGAGATGTTATTGCTCATCTGGAAAGTTCCACAGTATAGCATTAGAATTAAATCAAAAACTAACTATAATATATTGCATTTGTTCAATTAGAGATGTAAAAATGGCTTAAAAAAAAAATACTGTATGGATTCTTATTGCGCGCAGGGCTGCCTCTCCACAGAGCTGACCTATAACTTGCTTGTATAATGCCCTAGTGTGGAACAAAAGAATTCTAAATCTTACAATCTCACAATATTTCTGCATTTCTCCTCAAGAATAAAAAAATAAACCATTAAAAAAAAAAAGAGAGAATCCAAAATCCCACTCCAGCAATTATTACCAATTACAGAAAGACAAATATTCTTAGTCATTTCGGATTTGAATCTCCTCGGCACCGCTCAATAAATGAACTTCACTGATGACAGAAACAGAAAATATCATAAACTAGTTACAGTGTTGAAGATTTTTGTGGTAAAGTTCATAAAAGTCTGAAGTCCACGTGGTGAGATGAGAGGATTAGAAACGTAAAGCTGGACTCACGAGACTCTCCAAACCAGCTACTCCCCTCTGCATTCCTCTGTCAAGTTTAAAACAGATTCTTTTACGGGATTTGTGAAATATTATGCAACGAAATGAGCAGAAAGAGTCAGTGAGAGGTGTGCGATTTCACTCAGTGATTAAACAAATTCTGACAAAAGATATAAGCCTGCAGAAAATGGCCTTGAACGTCACAAGTGCTACCATCAAAATGGAGGTCGTGGAGAACAATGGGAGCTAAACAAACGACTACAGATGATCAGGTTTAAAGCAGAACTAAACCGGGACTAAACCAGGACTAAACCAGGACTAAACCAGGTCTAAACCAGGACTAAACCAAAATTTTATGAGGTCTAGACTGGTCTGTACCAGGTCTAAACCAAAACTAAATCAGGACTGAATCAGCATTAAAACCAGGTACAATCCCTGAATCAGAAAGCTAAAACATAAAACAACACCAGGACTAAACCAGGATTACACAAAGACTAAACACAGACTAAATCAGTACTACACAAGGATTAAACACGGACAAAACCAGTACTACACAAGGACTAAACCAGGACTACACAAGGACTAAACACGGACAAAACCAGTACTACACAAGGACTAAACCAGGACTACACAAGGACTAAACACGGACTAAATCAGTACTACACAAGGACTAAACCAGGACTACACAAGGACTAAACACTGACTAAACCAGGACTACACAAGGACTAAACCAGAACTAAACCAGGACTACACAAGGACTAAACCAGAACTAAACCAGGACCACACAAGGATTAAACCAGGACTAACCAGGACTACTCGAGGACTAAACCACGACTAAATAAGGCCCAAACTGGCCCATAATTTGTGGCCTAAAGCAGAACTACAAGGACTAAATCAGGACTTCACAAGGGACTATTCGAGGACTAAACCATGACTAAATAAGGTCCAAACTGGCCCATAATTTGTGGCCTAAACCAGATCTACCAGGACTAAACCAGGGCTACAAGAGGACTACACAAGGACCACACAAGGACTAAACCTCAACTAACAAGGATTACACAAGGTCTATCAAGTAAATAAGGTCTAAACTGATCCATAATAGGTGGTCTAAACCAGAATTACTAGGACTAAACCAGGACTACACGAGGTCTACACAAGGACTAATCCAACGCTAACAAGGACTACACAAGGACTAAACCACGACTAAATAAAGTCCAAACTGGTCCATAATAGGTGGTCTAAACCAGAACTACCAGGACTAAACCAGGACTACACGAGGTCTACACAAGGCCAAACCTCAAATAAATAAGGTCCAAACTGGTCCATAATAGGTGGTCTAAACCAGAACTACCTGGACTAAACCAAGACTAAACCGAAACTAACCCAAGACTAAACTAGGACTAAACCATGACTAAATAAGGTCCAAACTGGTTCATAATAGGTATCTTAAACCAGAACAACCAGGACTAAACCAGGACTAAACCAGAACTAAGTCAGGACTAAACCAGGACTAAACCAGGACTAAACCAGAACTAAACCAGAACTAAACCAGGACTACTTGAGGACTAAATCACGACTAAATAAGGTCCAAACTGGTCCCTAATAGGTGCTCTAAACCAGAACTACCAGGACTAAAGCAAGACTAAACCAGGACTACACCAGAACTAAACCAGGACTACACTAGGACTAAACCAGGTCTTAACCATCTATATGATTTTAAACCAGGTCTAACCCAGAACTAACCCAGCACAAACATAGACATAAACCAGACTAAACAAGATTCAATTTGGCCCACACCAGGTCTAACCTGGGACTGAACCAGGACTAAAATAAGACTTAAACAGGTCTGAATTAGGTCCTAACAGGTCTGTACTAATCCAGGATGAACCCTTAAGTCTAAACCAGGTCTCCACCCGTTCTAAACTGGACTAAACCAGCTCTAACCCAGTCTGCACATGTTAGCCCCACGCATGTCCCTTCATAACAGCGCTCTGGAATCCTGTGGGGTCCAAGGTGCCATTGTCCCATCGCTTTATTCACGCGTCTCTGCTCCCCTTTGTCTCATACAGGAAACCGCGAGGGGGGGGCACGGGGGTCAAAGGTCAGGGGCGCCCAAACTGTCACAGCAAAACTACAGGAGCCGCACGGACAATGGAGAACAATGCTGTCAATACTAATACGACGACGAGGCGGACAAAGTAACAAGCTCCAAATCAGACGCACGCACAGCACCCCGAGGACCCGCCAACAGCAAGGTTAAGTCCCGGGGCGCTTGTTAAAGGAACTAAGGTTTGTCAGAAGAATCACAAATCAGATACTAATCGATATTAAAACTGGAATTAAAACTAGATACTACTTTGAGCAGGTATCGATACTAAAAGTTCCATACGTGCATCACAAATTTCACCATTTTTCAATTCCGTTGGGAAGGGAAACAGTTTGAACAGAGGTTTGCAGTCACACACATCTGATTCCCTTTTGCATTTATGGAGTTCGCAAACTTCCCAAGCCCATTTCTTGAGCCATTTTCCGCTGTTAGAATCCAACAACCACACAATTACGATGTCCAAATCCCAAAACTAAAATATGACAATATCAGAACCAGAAACAAAAGTGATATGGTTCAAAAGACCACAAAAGATCGGCTTTGTCAATAGACACATCCCATTGGGAAATCAAACATTACGGTTTGATGCTCACTTTTTCAAAAAATCCTTCCCAGTATGCACTGCGCAATGACTGGAAGTCCAAAATTTGTGATGCATGTATTGACAGTACTTTCCTGAAAATCTTTAGAATGATCTGAAGATGTATCAGAACAAGTATAAGGAACCTACCTGGACCACTGAGGGATTACACAGATATGATGGTACATGGAAATTTTAAAGAAAGTGTTAAAGTTGGAATAAAAAGGATGATTTTCCTCTTTTTGGAATCCTCACGGGTCGGTTTATAAGAGGGTTTCAGTCACGTGATCACGATGATGATGCAAGAATTTCAGGTGGAGGGCAGGAAGTGAAGACAAACACGACAAACAAACACGGCTCTGGAGAACACAGCTATGGAGAAGAGTTCTTATTGTAAGGATTTAGAGCCAGTAGCGAGACAAAAGTACAAGCAGTTAGTCGACAAATACATTGGGCGTGACCCTGATCTTATTGAAAATGAGAGAATTTTCCACCGAAGTAAAAGATTTGGCGACAATCGAGGCAGAGGAGATCACGAACTATTTAGCTCTTCAGACATCGTTCTGCACCAGACAACAGATGAAGGCAAAGTACAAAAGTTTGGAGGCATAGAACTTTTTTTGTCAGTGGATGGGTCCTCAACCTTGGTGCAAAACGCCTAAATGATGATTATCGTTTGGTCTTCGCCGGGGTGAGTGTTTCTTATTTTATGTGTATAGACGTTATGGGAAAAACTGCAGTGTATCGGCAGTGACCTCGATCTGAACTATTTAATGTCAACAAACGTCGTTAGTTGTTAATGATTCGTTTATGTTTAGGTAAACCACAAAAAACAATTTAGCTTTGTAACAAACCTTTGACGAAGTTTTCACTGCAGACATGAGCATTAGGGAATTCTGCTCCTCGCGATTGCAAACAGGTCTGTAATCCACTTTTTACGGTGTTGTTCTGTTAGCTTTTCCCATTTCTGACCTTTGTGGACGACTATATTCAGTACTCTAAAAAAAAAAAAATCGCTTTTCCTTCTCTCGGTTAGAACGACTGGCACAGCCGTAAACTACACAACACATCGGCATTTTCCTCCAGTCAGTTCACTTCCTGCCCTCCATCTGATTTTGCGTGCTGACAAACGTAGCCCTGTGACGTCACGTGAAACCCAGATATTTAAGAGTCTTTAAGGGACAAAACAAGACTGACTAAAGAATGAACACAAAGCTATTGACAGGGTTGACCTTTTTAAATGAAAATTAAGACCAACATTGCACCCATTATGCGGGCAAAAAAACACCATGTCCAATTCTAATAATGACCAACCAACTACTATATCTCCAGAATCTACAAAAAAATAGGGTAATAAAATGTAAGACCTTTGTGAAAAAAATTTGACTTGGACAACATAATTTAAGGTCTTTTTAAGGTCTTAATTTAGGAACATGAAATTTAAGACCTTTTGAAGACTTTTAAGACCATGTGGCTACCCTGTAAAGGTGTGTGAGAATAACTTTTTCTGCTTGCATTTGCCACATGCTTGTCTCCATGGAGATGTTACTGCTCCTCTAGAAAGTTCCACACTATAGCATTAGAATTAAACAAAAAAACTAACTATAATATATTGCATTTGTTCATTTAGAGCTGGTAAAAATGGCTAAAAAAATAAAATACTGTATGCATTCTTATTGTGAGCAGGGCTACCTCTCCACAGAGCTGACCTATAACTTGCTTGTATAATGCCCTAGTGTGGAACATTACTATGGAGGCAGGCCCTATAAAAGTCGTTTTTCAAAAAAATTCTAAATCTTAAAATCTCACAATATTTCTGCATTTCTCCATCAAGTATAAAAAATAAACAGAGGGAGAATCCAAAATCCCACTCCAGCAGTTACTACCAGTTACAGAGAGGCAAATCTTCTTACTCATAGTCATAAATGAACTTCAATGATTACAAATAGAAAATATTAGTAACTAGTTACAGTGCTGAAGATTTTTGCCTTGGTGTGGAACATTTCAGCTAAAGCAATTACATCTCTGTGGAGACAGGCCCTCTAAAAATCATGTTTCCAATTATTTAAAAAGTCTAATTCTGATTGTAGTAAAGATACAAAAAAATCTAAATCTTACAATCTCACAATATTTCTGCATTTCTCCCCAAGCATAAAAAAATAAACCATAAAGAAGTGAATCCAAAATCTCGTTCCTCAGTACTATGATTTAATGTTGAATATCACATTCTACTTTCTAAATAAAGTGTGTTTTAAACTAGTCATTGTGGTATTGCAATAAGTACGTATAAAGTCAAATTATTTTGTATTGAAATAGAGAATTTATAGTGTCAAGACAAGACTTTTACTGTTTAAAAAAAAAAAAAAAAAGGTTCTATAATCAAAACTGAACCTTTGTCTCCAGAGTCTTCACCTGCAGAAACAAGACACTAGGGCTGAGTATCATTAAGAAAGTTGCTGATATGATACACATCTCGATACATAGGCCACTGTATGATACATATCTTTATACAGTGCACTTTTGATTCGATACGATATATTTCAAATCAATTCGATATGGTTCAATTAAAGATAAAGGCTAAATCATGACTGTGACATTAAAAGTCTTTGTTAAACCACTTCTTGTGCAAAGTTCATATGGAACCCAAGCATTTTACTCAGCAAAACAGTGAAAATGTCAAATGTGTCGCATAAACAAGTTTCCTTCCTCTAAACAAGCAACAAAACTGTAGCGCTGTCACAAAATAATTAAAATACACCAAAAAATAGAGGAGCTGAAGGACGTATCTGGGGTGAAGGAAATATGGGAGTCCCTGCTTAGACTGCTGCCCCTGCAAAACGGCCCCAGATAAGCCGAACAAAATGGATGGATGGATGGATACCAAAAAGAACTCTTAACTCTCAATATATTGCTACAGCAGCCCATGATATCGATACTGATATATATCAATATTTATGCACAACTACACACAGGATACATCCAAGATTGTTTCTTTCTCAGTTAATGTTCAGGCCTCATGTGAAGCTCAGAACCTTTAGAATTCCCTCCCTGAGCTGCAGAGGCTGCACTTGCCCAGGCTCATGATCGGCTGCATGTCTTTGGGTTTAGGGAGAGACTGTTCAGATCACAGACGTTTTAAGTTTAAACCAAATGGATTTCTGCACTGAAACTGGCAACAAGAAATTTAAACCAGGACTAAACCAGGACAAAACCAAGACTAAACCAGGACTAAACCAAGACTATACTAGAACTAAACCATTTATGAACCACATTTAACAAGGTACAGACTGATCTAGGTCTAACCCAGTACTAAACCAGGACTGAATCAGGATTTAAGCCGATTAAACCAAGACTAAACCAGTGCTTCTCAATTATTTTTCTGTCATGCCCCCCCCTAGGACGAATAAAACATCTCGCGCCCCCCCGCGTGACTATAGATAGTATCATTTGTCTATAAAATTGTTATAAGTACACCTCTGCGTAACACTGCCACCTTATATGACGCCAACAACGCTCGCTGGTTTACTGAAGTAGCAGTCACAAGCGGGATGATTGTCGGCAATATTCGGCACGTTTTCGCTGAAAAATCTCAAGCGGCTTATCAGAGTGATTGGGGTGTAATGTATTTAAGTGACGCCTTAATTTATTGGGCTTCATGCTGTCCGCTGCCAACATTTTTAGACACAGTAAGCACACCGGTCTTTCCTCGTCTCCCACCGTAGTCACGTCAAGTCAAGCGCTACATACGCTTCGTCATATTTCCTCGTCTTAGCTTTCGGGAGATTTTCGTTTGTCTCTTTATCTCCGTCTCTCTCCGCCTGTCTTCTCATCCCTGTTAAATATGTTTTCATGGTGTCACTTGAGGTCTGCTACACTTCGTGTCTACACTTCATACTCAAACTCTGTGCTGTGTGCAAAGCGCGCATGCTCAGTGCAAACAAAACTCCTACACCACCGAGCGAATGCTCCCTGCGCACACTCTGCCAATGAGAGCGCCACTGCCCCCTAATGTAGTGGAAGTGCAATTGCACTTTATTCTAAAGGCCCGTTCAGACCAAAGCGTCCACTTTCTATGTAAAGTCTATGTGGACGCGCGTCCTGCGTTTTTGCGGCGCGTTTTCGGCGTCAGCGCGGCGCGAATCTGGCGCCAGCGCAGCGCGTCTTCAGCGTTTAGGCGTCAGCGGCCAAGACGCGCGTCCAAGGCGTCAGCGTCAAGAAGTTGAAAATGCTGAACTTTTCGCGTCAGACGCGCCGCGTCAATCAATCAGGGACGAGTATCCAGTGACGCAGCGACGTTATTATCAGGAAGAAAGACCCGAGAACCAGAACGAGAACCACAAACATGAACGGAGAATAAATATATACACCACAATCACCGAGCCGATCGCGAGGAATACACCAGGACCGGACCAGGACTAAACCAGGACTAGACCGAGACTAAACAAGGACTTAGACCGAGACTAGACCGAGACTAAACAAGGACTAGACCGGGACTAGACCGTGATTAGACCAGGACTAGACCGGGACTAGACCGTGATTAGACCAGGACCACACCGGTATTAGACAGGACTAGACCGGGACTGATCCAGTGTCATTAGCGAAGTATAAATATATTATACGCCCCAGTCGTCGACCCGATCTCCTCCGTTGATGTTTTATGTCATAAAAACACTCTGTCAGTCTGGTCTGACATTGTTTCGGGAAAAGAGCGGGACCGGGCTCTTGTTTCCAGGGCAACGGACGCGCGTCAAGTATTTTTGTCCCGTTCGTCACGGCGTCAAAGATGCGCGTCGGGGCGTCTGAACTCAAATGCAAATGCCTCCAAATAGAGGCGACAAGGCGTTTTTGACGCTTTGGTGTGAACGGCCCTTAAGACAGTAAAAAAATAAATAAAATAAAAAAGCATGCTCCCCGAGGTCAAACGCGCCCCCCTTGACGGAGCCTCGCGCCCCCCAGGCGCTATTGAGAAGCACTGGACTAAACCAAGAACTAAACCAGGAGTGAACAGGACTAAACCAGGACTAAACCAGGACAAAACCAAGACTAAACCAGGACTAAACCAAGACTATACTAGAACTAAACATTTATGAACCACATTTAACAAGGGACAGACTGATCTAGGTCTAACCCAGTACTAAACCAGGACTGAATCAGGATTTAAGCCGATTAAACCAAGACTAAACCAAGAACTAAACCAGGAGTGAACAGGACTAAACCAGGACTAAACCAGGACTGAATCAGGATTTAAGCCGATTAAACCAAGACTAAACCAAGAACTAAACCAGGAGTGAACAGGACTAAACCAGGACTAAACCAAGACTTTACTAGAACTAAAACATTTATGAACCACATTTAAAAAGGGACAGACTGATCTAGGTCTAACCCAGTACTAAACCAGGACTGAATCAGGATTTAAGATGATTAAACCAAGACTAAACCAAGAACTAAACCAGGAGTGAACAGGACTAAACCAGGACTAAACCAAGACTATACTAGAACTAAAACATTTATGAACCACATTTAACAAGGTACTGACTAATCTAGGTCTAACCCAGTACTAAACCAGGACTGAATCAGGATTTAAGCCGATTAAACCAAGACTAAACCAAGAACTAAACCAGGAGTGAACAGGACTAAACCAGGACTAAACCAATTATGAACCAGATTTAACAAGGTACTGACTAATCTCGGTCTAACCCAGTACTAAACCAGGACTAAATCAGGACTGAATCAGGATTAAAACCACTTAAACCAAGACTAAACCAAGGACTAAACCAAGAGTAAACAAGACAAAACCACTTATGAATCAGATTTAAAAAGGTACAGACAGTCTAGGTCTAACCCAGTACTAAACCTGGACTGAATCAGGATTAAAGCCAATTAAAAAAAGACTAAACCAGGACTAAACCAGAAGTAAACCAGTATCTACCAATACCTGAAAACAGCTTTTATTTCCATTAAAACAAAAATAAAATAAGGGAAAACTGATGCAAATGTGTGATGTAATTGTCATTTAGCCCTCAAGTAACTACAGAACAGCTTTGTGTAAAAAAAAAGCTCAAATATTAAGAGGCTTTCTGGGGCAAATATCACCAGTACAACAAGAAATCAGGTACATCTCCTTTAAAGTTAGGTTCTTTCGTAGCTGACAGTATCCATGAAATGTTGAGGTTTGGTAAAGCTCATTTGCATAGAACGAGAATTATTGCTAATATCACATGATTCATAACACGGCCACAAAACAGCTCAGAGACTATGACAAATATTCAAAAGGATAAGGCAACGGAACTATTCAATTCTAACTAAATCAGCCCACAATAATTAGGATGGTCTGAATGCACAGAGATAAGGTGAGGGAAGAGAGGAAGGACATTTTTAGAAAGTAAAAACCAAGTACAGCGCCTGTAGACTTGAAGCACTACAAGCAAAATGAAGACCAGATCCAGAGTGGAACAACAGCAACTAAACAAGGACTAGACCAGGACTAGACCAGGACTAAACCAGGACTGAACCAGAACTAAACCATTTATGAACCAGATTTAACAGGGTATTGACTGATCTTGGTCTAACCCAGTACTAAACCAGGACTAAATCAGGATTAAAGCCACTTAAACCAGGACTAGACCAGGACTAAACCAAGACTGAACCAGAACTAAACCATTTATGAACCAGATTTAACAGGGTATTGACTGATCTTGGTCTAACCCAGTACTAAACCAGGACTAAATCAGGATTAAAGCCACTTAAACCAGGACTAGACCAGGACTAAACCAAGACTGAACCAGAACTAAACCATTTATGAACCAGATTTAACAGGGTATTGACTGATCTTGGTCTAACCCAGTACTAAACCAGGACTAAATCAGGATTAAAGCCACTTAAACCAGGACTAGACCAGGACTAAACCAAGACTGAACCAGAACTAAACCATTTATGAACCAGATTTAACAGGGTATTGACTGATCTTGGTCTAACCCAGTACTAAACCAGGACTAAATCAGGATTAAAGCCACTTAAACCAGGACTAGACCAGGACTAAACCAAGACTGAACCAGAACTAAACCATTTATGAACCAGATTTAACAGGGTATTGACTGATCTTGGTCTAACCCAGTACTAAACCAGGACTAAATCAGGATTAAAGCCACTTAAACCAGGACTAAACCAAGGACTAAACCAGGACTAAACCATTTGTGAACCAGATCTATCAAGGTACAGACTGGTCTTGGTCAAAACCTGATTTAGTCCTGGTTTAGTACTGGGTTAAACCCAACTAAACCAGGACTAAACCAGAGCTAAACCAGGACTGAACCAGAACTAAACCAGATTTAACAAGGTTCGGACTAGTCTAACCCTGGACTAAACCAGAATCCAGCTTTGTCAGTCCCAATACCGATTCCAATACTAGCTTTAAAACAAAAATAAAATAAGGGAAAACTGATGCAAATGATGCATCTCTCATTTATCTCTCAAGTAACCACAGAACAGCTTTGTGTAAATAAAAGTTCAAATATTAAGAGGTTTTCTGGGGCAAATATCACCAGTAGCACACAAGGAGATCATCTGAACCGATATTTGAAAGCCAATATCCAACCAACCAAGTATAATCCAAGAATAAGCTCAAAATCATTTCAAAATATCCGTCTTTCATATTCTCTCACATCGGAAACCCATTTTCAACTCACCAAAAACAAACAAAATCCGTTCATAAAGTCGCCATCTAAGAAAATAACAGTGGTGGAAGGAAACAAAGTACAAAAGTAAAAGTTCAATATTTACTTTTTACTTTTACTTCACTACATTTGAGGCAGACATGTGTATTTTCAACTTTTTCTACTGTAACATTTTAGATTTGGACTGAAAAGTAAACATAATTTTCTTTATGATTTGAGATCTGCTGAAATGGTTGAGACTTATTTTTAGCACTTTTAATTTGGGTTAACGTCCAAACTTTTGAGCAAACTAAATACACAAATACACAAAAGTAGCTGGAAAAAATAAGAAATCATTTGAATCACTGAATTCTTGATCAAAATCACTATATTTGATGCTTTAATCGTTCTAAAAATCTCTGCAAATACTTACTTTTTGGTCTTAAAGTAAATTTTTTAAACATGTACTTTAATACTTTTACTTGAGGAGATTTTTTTTAATGTGATACTTTTATTTTTACTTGCGAATCCGTTGGCCATTCATTCATTCGTTTTTCAAAATAAAAACAAAAATAAGAAAACGAAAAAACAACTATTTTCTTTGTTACTTGCCTCCAAAACCCAAATGAAAAAACAGATGATGATTTGTTTTTTCAGTTTTCGATTTTGTGTTTAAATGAAAAACACAAAATCGTTTGCCGTTTACGTGACTTAAACTGTGATGCCGGACTCAACCAGGACTGAACCAGGACTAAACCAGGATTGAACCAGGACTAAACCAGGACTAAACCAGGACTGAACCAGTAGGGTAGGGACTTGCCTGAAGGTGCACCCATGTAGACTGTTGGGTGAACAGGACTGAGACCAGGACCAGACCGGGATTGACACCAGGACTGAGACTGGGACCAGAGCGGGACCAGAACCTGGACCAGACCGGGACCGAGACCGGGATCAGACCAGAACCAAACTGGGACTGAGACCGGGACCGAACCAGGACCAAACCAGGACTGATCCCAGAACTAAAACAGGATTACTCCAGGACTGAACCAGGACTGAACCAGGTCTAAACCAGGTCTAAACCTGAACTGAACCAGGACTAAACCAGGTCCTGGTCTCAGTCCCAGTCTGGTCCTGGTTCAGTCCCGGTCTGGTCCTGGTTCAGTCCTGGTTCAGTCTGGCATCGCAGTTTAAGTCCGGAAACGGGAAATAGAAATTATGAAGAAAATAGTTGGGTTTTTTTCATTTTCTTATTTTTTATTTTATTTTGAAAAACAAATGAACAAATGATACTTGTGTAATCTTTTGCCTCTGTATCTGTACTTTTACTTTAGTAACAAAATTGAGTACTTCCACCACTGCTGACAAACAATAAAAAACAGCCACCACATTGCGTCCACGTGAAACGGCGGTAAATACTGTAAAGGTTTTCTTACCGTAGCCGTCGTTGGAGTGGACCACGGCGGACAGGAGCAGGGTGAGAACCGCGGCTCTCCACACGGCGCAGGCGGACGGGGCGGCCATATCGGAAAGGTAAGTGTGAATTCCCAGGAGGCGCTCAGAGTGTCACCTGCACGAGAGCAAAGAGCGCTTAGTAACACAGACAACAAGCTACAAGGGCCCAATTATATCTCTGCTACGGCTAGCTACTGTTAGCATCAGTCAAAACACGCCGGCTCCCCGGGGACGCGCAGATATGGATCAGGCAGGACTAAAGCTAGCATACAGCGGGTTCTGGTCGAGTGGGTGTGAAATCAGATGTAAGGGAAATCAATAGTTTTCTCTGTTTTATAAAGGAGGTAGTTTTTGGTTATATTGGTCCTATAAAAAAGTAGTAGTTTTGAATTAAAGGAACAGACCGTATTAAAGTTTGTATGGAGGGTTTTTCTTAGTTTGAGATTGTCAATAAAAGTTCAAAATAGCCTTATAGAGATGCAGCAGCCTACGTGGTTTATGTACACCTCTCATGCATTCCACATACTCAACATACTCAAGTCTTTTTTATAAAGCATTTTTTAAGACAACTGAAGGGTATTGAGCTGAGAGTTTATGATAAGTTTAAGATCTAAAAAAAAAAAAAAGGTAAAAATCGCCACAAAATCCAACATTTTTGAAAGTTGTCAGTGCCCTGTCAGCTGAACACGAGCACTTTGTGATTACACTGTGCTCTATAGAAAAATCCTTTCTCAGCCCAAGGGATGTTTTCTGCTGTAGTACCACTGAGTGACCACTACATCAACTGGACACAGCTACAAGCAGCAACACATCCAGTTATTTAATCGATTCATGATTTGCACAAACTTGTGGACTGACTCAACTGACAGACTGGGGGAAGAGGGAATGAATGGTCATGTAATCTTGATTTGTTCAGTATTATCATTATTATTGTTATTGTTATTATGAAATTAGTGGTGATGATGAATTATGTATGGCCATTTAACATTTTCATGTGAATATAAAAATATTTTTAAAGTTTGTGTCATGGTGCCCCCCCACTGGTTGTGAATGGTTGGTGCCCCTGGGCACTGTGCCACTGGCTCATATGGATAATCCGGCCTTCACTGACGACTCCGATTACTTGACTAACGCAAAGGTTCTTAGAGGCTTTTTTGAAGTCTAGCTTCCTCGCAGTTTGTTGCGACGGCGGTTGAGTATCTACTATGACCAGTTCGCCACAAAAGAAAGTCAGTTTTTGAGGTCGCTGAAAGAAGAAGAGAAGGGGAAAAGGAGCAAAGTCAAACTAAGGTGATTCTTGGAGATTCCTTCCAGCGATGGCGCGCACTGAAGCAGAGGGGTCTAAAGCAGGGGTCTCCAGCTTTTTTCCTCCACTGAGCTCCTTTTACAAAATGAAAATGCCACAGAGCTCTACTTTTAGCCGTCACAAGAAATTGAGTGAATAGAAGATTAGATTAGGTACAGTTAGACGCCTATAAAACAAACTATTATCCATTTATTAATTTACAAAATTACATGTATCATCAAAATGATACATATTAAGTGGTAATAGGAATTTAATCTATCAAATTGTACTTATTCAGCACAAATACGTATATTTCAGAAATCCCTTGGAGAGCTACTTGGAAGGGGGTGGAGAACTATTGGTAGCTCCTGAGTCACAGGTTGGAGACTCTTGGTCTTAAGACTGACATGTTGGTCGCTAAATGACTTTTGGACAGGAAACTTCAACAGCAATTTGTTCAGCAATTCTCAACGCATTCTGGTTATAAACAAGCATGATTTCAGCGTAAGGAGGCGGGAGGAGCTGCTTAGGGAGCTGTGGTATGCGCAACATTTGAAAAAGGACAAACAGTTGCTGTATTTCTTTCTTTGGAAAATCCTCTAGACAACCTTTAAGAGTCAGAGCCAACAGTACCATACCAAAAAATATACCTTAATAAGTATATAAGTAGTTTTCAGAGCCCACACATTTACTTTTACTTGACTAATATATTGTACTTAAAGGTGCACCATGAAATGTTTTGTTGGGGGTCCATCACCTTCTTGTTTCTATGGATGTCATACATATTTGTAATTTCTATAGCACACCTTGCATGTTATTGCATTTTTCATTAAGAAATTCAAATCCATTTTCTGATTGGCCACTCTTGATGAACACAGCGATGTACAAGAAAGACTGGAATTGTGTGTGGATATAGTATAACAGAGCTTTGAGGGTTTTTTTGCATAGCATTTTTATATTTGGTATGAATTTAGGTCCAAACTCAAACAATTCAAGTGTATTGTAGAGAAAATAGCGTTCGGCAATGTCAAATCTCTAATAAAAATTCTGAAAAAAACAAGAAAAATTCAGTATTAAGCCCAGTATTGCCAGGGGATTTACTTTTCTGCTTTATGTCCATAATATATTCTAGTAAAGTTTTCATGTAAGTTGTATTATTGTTTATAATACATCTGCTTATATATCCCCCATGGATATTATACCTAATTCCCATATTGCTAGATTTATTTGTATATATTCACTACAATGTACACTGTAATATACTGTATATTTTCTGTACTGTGTATACTTGCACTTGCTGCTCCTTGCACTTCTGATTAGATACTAAACCACATTTCATTACCTTGCATTTATACATGTGTAATGACAATAAAGTTTAATCTAATCTAATATAATCTGTCATTGCTCTGTTTGGAATGTTCCACAGTGTGACATTAAAGCTTTACCTTACATTAGGGATGGGCATCAGTTAGTCGATTAATTGATAATTGAACATTAAGAATTTCGTCGATTACGTTCATTTTTAATCGACAAACCGGGTGTAGGTTGCTGTGCGTAGAGGCTATAATCCACTGAGTCCTGTCCTTTAGTCTGACAGAAGTTGAACCGCATCAGTGCGCAAGAGCTGTTTTTTTCTTGTCTTAGTTTATGCACATTAGCCATGCAATTTTAAGTTTCGTTTCTGTTAGACCTGCGCAAAGCTGCTTTAAACACATTATAATGTCAAACGGGCTGATGTGGCTCTAGAGTGGTTATGGTTTATATGTCGTTAATTTGAGTTTATTTATGCAGATTAGTAGTGCAGATAGTAATAATAATGATGATAATTTTAATATAAAAACCTTAATGATAATGGAAAATTTATCGTTAATTTTCCCGGCGATCAATTAAGAAAATTTGATCGAATGCCCCTACCTTACATTTACCGTATTTTCCAGGCTATTAGTTGCTCTGGATTATAAGACGCACTGTCATTAAATGGTCTATTTTTGAACTTTTTTCACAAATAAACCGCACCGGACTTTAAACAAAACACAACAGTTGGATGGGTCAGTGGGACTTTGTTTGGTGCGTTCACGGTGACTCTGGGCTTTGTTCAGTTGTGGCGTGTAGGGAGGGTGCTGTCTGGGACCACTGGATTGTCGGCGTGTTCGCAGTGACTCAGTTGTTCAGTTGTGTCTAAAAGTGGCACATTGCGCTCGCTTTTTCGGTTCGTTCCTCCGTTCCGTTCCTCGTCGGTGTGGAGTGATGAGTGTGTCTGTGGGTGTTTTTTGCTGCGCGGTCGCTGTCTGCTCTGTGTGTGTTTGCGTGCACTGCGGGTGGTGCGGCTTTGTAGTTTACTGAAGTCGTGCTGGGACACCTGAGTGGATTCGTGTATAGGGCGCTCTGGATTGTGGGGCGCACGGCCGTTTTTTGATGGGGTTGTCCAGAAAATACGGTATTCAATCACAGGTGGTTTTATATCTCAAAAATACCTAGAAAAACAAACATTCTGACTGTGAGCGGGGTCGCCTCTCCACAGATCTGACCTGTAACTTGGTCTGGTTCGGTCTCCATGGAGACAGAAAGGTTTAATGCCATACTGTGAAACATTTCAGACAGAGCAAGAACATCTGCAAAGCTTTTGGCAGATGCTCCACCAGAAAAGTTCTTCTAAATTCTAATAATTAACGTTGAAATATAAATAGATTAGACACTTGAGTAGTAGTTTATCGCAGTACTTTTTTAACTCTTACGTGGAATTAAGTAACATTAAGTAATAATATATTGGCTACTCTCAGTCAAATTATCTGTAAGAATAAAATGATTATGTCTAAAACTGAACGAGCTGCGGATGCTAATGTCAGGCTCTGAACAGACGAGAGTGAAGCGCTTTAAAGGTTAGAGCTCATTGTCCTGATGATTGGACCATCCTTCAGTGTCACCGAGTCAAAATGTCACGAGCAGCAGGAGGTCCAACAGCAGAACTACACCAGAACAGACCAGGATCAGAATCAGACCTACACTAAACCAGACCAGGATCATAACCAGATCTCTATACAAGACCAGACCTACACCAGAACCAGACTTACACCAGACCAGACCTACACCAGACCAGACCAGGATCAGAACCAGACCTACACCAGACCAGACCAGGATCAGAACCAGACCTACATCAGACCAGACCAGGATCAGAGCCAGACCTACACCAGACCAGGATCAGAACCAGATCTCTAGACAAAACCAGACCAGGATCATAACCAGATCTATACCAGACCAGGATCAGAACCAGATTTCCACAACAGACCAGACCAGGATCCTAACCAGATCTCTGTAGACCAGAGCCAGGATCCTAACCAGACCAGGATTATAACCAGGATCATAACCAGGAGCTTAACCATACCAAACCAGACCTACACCAGACCAGACCAGGATCATAACCAGACCTACACCAGACAAGACCAGAATCCTAACCAGATTTCTATAGACCACAGACAGGGTCTTAACCACACCAGACCAGGATCATAACAAGGACCATAATCAGACCAGACTAGGATCCTAACCTGATTTCCACACCAGACCAGACCAGGACCAAACCAGATCTTGGAGTACCTAGCCAGAGGATTTTAGACCACAGTAGACTAATGGTCCAATAAAGATTCCTTTGAGCTGATATCCATGTTTTTCTTGCTGCTGTGGTCGATCAGATAATCACAGATAATAATAGTAATGTGTTTGAAGTGTCTTGCCTGAGGACACAACATCATTTTTCTTTGCCACCAGCTCCCACTGTGGAACCTAGTATTCCCAGTGGTCTCCCATCCCAGTCCAAACCAGGCCCAGTCCCCCACAAGATCCGGCTTTGACAAAGACCTCTGTCCAGGTACGATATTAAAAAGTGAAAATTCCATCTCAAGGACTACAAATTTATGCTAAGTTGACCGTGCAAACTCAGTGCCGTATTTTTAGCCTGCACTTCTATTTTCATTCTTACTCATAAGTCTGTTCAAAAGACAAATCTGCTGCAAAAGACTGGTGCCCAAATATCGGCAAAACGTTCAATATCCGGAGAAATCGATATCCAATTCCAAGGGCTAATGCGCATGTTTCCGGTCGACCAAACTTGAGGAACACAAACTGAACATGTGACATTCCTACTGTGGAGGCAATTGTTTCTAATTCTGGGGTTTGATTGTGACTAGCTTGCTGCCATTGTGCTACTGTGCAAGACACTTCACCCACATGCCTACCCGGTCGCTTTTTGTGCCTGATTGCAAGAAGAGAGAGACTCATAATTCGAGACTTTTTTTTTGCCAAATTGCAAAAAGTGGAGCAGCTAAGAAAATCTTTTGTGGAGTTTGCGTAGTTTTTTGATTTTATATGTTAATTTGTAAAAAAAAATCTGCCAAACAACTAAAGGCGCACTATGTAACTTTTTGACTGAGGGTCTATCACCTTGTTGTTTCCATGGATATTGTCATGTCTTTGGGTTAAAAGTCATTTATGTTTTAAAAAGGTTAATGAGTTCATTTTTGGAAATTAAAAACGTTCATTTCATATATGCAAAATGTTAAGATTAAATCATCAGAGTGAAATATCTTCACCTTTAAGGATAGTTTATTTTCAGTATAAAGTGAGTGCTCCGGTGTCATAGTTGATCTTTAATGTTTGTTTTGCTCTCAGTAAAAGTCAGCTGTTTCCACGGCGACTGGCAACTCAAGCCTGAATATTGCTCTTGTTCACGCAGATTGTTTTCTAACGTTTGAACCTTGGATAATTTTTGTCTTTTTACAAATTTATACAAGAGATCTCCATAAAAACAAGAAAAGTACGCCTTATGTGCAGAGATTTCTTTTTCTTTTTATTAGTTCGTTGACTGTCTAGCGTTATATAGTAATGTGTCACAGATATGTCATTGCTCTGCCTGGAATGTTCCAAAGTGTGACATTAAACAGCTCTACCTTACACAGTGTTGGGGAGTAACAGATTACATGTACCAGAGTTACGTAATCAGAGTACAAATTATAAGTAAATGTATTCGGTTACAGTTACTGTTTCCATGAGTAGTAATTGGATTACAGTTACTTTGTTGAAATGAATGGATTACAGGTCGGTATTTTCCAGTTTTCACATTTTGTTCCCTGTAATTTCCTCATTGCCGGACACTAAACCAGGACTAAAACCAAGTCTAAACCAGGACTAAATCAGGATTGAACCAGGACGGAACCCAGGTCTAAACCAGGACTAAAACCAGCTCTAAACTAAATCTAAACCAGGTCTAAACTAGATCTAAACCAGGTCTAAACCAGGACTAAACCAGGATTAAAACCAGGTCTAAACTAGATCTAAACTGGGGCTAAAACCAGGTCTAAACTAGATCTAAACTGGGGCTAAAACCAGGTCTAAACTAGATCTAAACTGGGGCTAAAACCAGGTCTAAACTAGATCTAAACTGGGGCTAAAACCAGGTCTAAACTAGGTCTAAACCAGGTCTATTTTTAATACGGTTAAGTAAAGACTGGGCTTTTTATTGTTTTTTAGCAAACAAAACATCTGATGTGAAGATATCCTGGTCTTTGCTGCTCTACAGCAAATCAAGTAATCCAAAGTATTCAGATTACGTTACTCACTTTAAGTAATTTAATGGATTACGTTACAAACTACATTTTGGGGTATGTAATCTGTAATCTGTAGGGGAATACATTTTTAAACTAACCTTCCCAACACTGACCTTACATTTATTCAATTACAGCTGGTTTTATGACTCAAAAATACCGAGAAAAAGAGACATTCTGGCTGTGAGCGGGGTCGCCTCTCCACAGATCTGACTTGTTACTTGGTCTGGTTTGGTCTCCATGAAGATAGAAAGTGTTAACGCCACACTGTGACGGACCCTCCATCAGAAAAGTTACACAATGTATCTTCAAACTTCAGGTACTAAAAAGTGTTCTATTTGCATTTCCGTTTTTAGACGTTTAAAATAGCTGAGAAATGCATCAGAGTTTCATTCTTTCAACGTTACTTTTCTGACAAACAACCGAAGAATAAGGATCATACCAGGTAAAGTTTCTTCTCAGTAAAACCTTAACAAATAAATGGATGTGGAAAGCTCCCTGCTGAAGTAGACAGAACAAAAAGCATTTAAACACAGAGACGGTGTATTTTGGACTCATTTGGCTCAGTGTGCGGTGAAAACAGGTGATCTGCACATTCTCAAACAGAGATCAGATCATTAGACTCGTGCCAGTGTTTTTCAATGTGGATTCGGGTTACACAAAAACATAGTAAATGCGCCGCTTTACAGTAATTGAGAGTCAAATTGGCTTTAATGCGTTTTATAATCGACTTTTTCATTTCGTGGTTCGTGCGCTAAAATAAATGGCCGGTGTTGATCTCGCAGGGCGGCGGTAGCTCAGTTTTGGTAGAGCGATTGTCCACTGATCCGAAGGTTGGCGGTTTGAATAACGCTCTCGGCATAAACGTGAATGAATGCTGTTGTTGTGTCCTTGGGCAAGACACTTAATCCGCCTCGCCTCTAGTGTGTGTGTGAACTTGTGAGTGGTTCCTTGTTGTAAAGCGCTGTATAAAAATGTCACCATTTGCAATATCGGGATTGGTTTTCCGGAATCCTTTAGCCAGTTAGTGAAAGAAAGACTTGATTTTGTTACTTGAGTAAAAGTACAGATGCCACAGCAAAAATACTCAAGTAAAAAAAGTATCACATGAAAACTTCTACTCAATAAAAAGTGTTAAAGCACCTGTTTATAAATGTACTTAGTGGAAAAAGTTTAAAGGAGTTCGCCCAGATATTGAGGTCTAATAAAACTTCTGAAGTATTGATTTTGATTCTGAATTTTGTTCAACAGAAAGAAATGATGATTAATGTTTTGTTTTTTCATTTTGTGATTCCTCAAACTACAAATGTGTTCAAAATAAACTCTCAGCCTTTCCGACAGGTCTCACAACTATAATAAAAAAAAATAACTTTTGAGTTCTGTTAAAAAATATATAGTGGCGTAGAAGGTACTAATACATGACCTCAAATGTGGTGAAGTAAAAGTAAAAAGTATCCACTGTAAAATGCCCTTAAAGGTTGTATGGAGGATTTTTTTTTGTTTCAAATTGTCAATGATAGCATTTTAGAGATGCAGTCGCCTTGTAATTATGATGACCAAAAAAAAGAGAATAAAAATTCATCAACTCTGGACGTGGTGGGGCCAGATAAACATTTGCCAATAGATAACGACACTGCCTCGTTATCTGTTAGCTGACAGGCTGTCAATCAAACTCCCTACGTTTCTAGCGTAACTGACTTGCCTGTGCGCTGCCATTACATGGTTTGCGTATGCCTGTCACGCAGTCCACAGACGCAAGACGCACAGACGCTGTTTACTCCACCAACGCAACAGTTCTTAGCGGCTTTTTTTTACCTATATCTTCCTCGCAGTTTGCACAAAGTTTGTTGCAATGGCGACAAGAATCCAGGAGCAGTTATACCCAAAAGAAAGTCCGTTTTTGAGGTCGCTGAAAGAAGAAGACAAGGGGAAAAGCAGCGAAGCCAAACTAAGGTGATTCCTGTAGATTCATTCCAGCGATGGCGCAACTGAAGCAGACGAAGGGTCTAAAGACTGACACACTGGTCCACAAATTACTCCTGGACAGGAAACTTCTGCTTATTATGAAAACGTACTTTATTTCCAAGAGCTAGTCAAACGTTTTTCAGGACATGAATGTGATATCCTATGTCTGAAAACGTAATTTTCCAGGCAAAGAAAGAGTCCGCTTGCTGCTGCGTGTTGTAGCTAGTTCATTCGCACTGAATCTCCGTGCAACCTTCTCTGCACCCCTTTCCTGCTCCTGTCCCCGCTGCCCGATCCACTCTTCCCCCTGCTCCTCACTTCTCCGGGCACGGAATCTCCGCGCACCGCTCCCCTCTCCTCTCTCCTCCCTCCCTCTCCCCTCTCCCCTCCCTCTCTCCTCTCTCCTCTCCCTCTCCCCTCTCCTCTCTCCTCTCTCCTCTCTCCTCTCCTGCTCCCTGCTCCTCTCTTTTCCCTGCTCCTCACTTCTCGTCCGCGCACGAAATGTCCGCACACCCGCTCCCCCCGCTCCTCACTTCTCCGTCTTGCCTAACCAACACTGTAGTTAGTTGTTTACAAGTCATGTGCAGCGCACCGGCTGTAAACAAACCTGTTTCTGGCGTAAGGAGGAGGAGGTGTTTCTACGTAGGAGCTGTAGGGGAGGGGGGGTGGTTTCACGCATGCGCAACATTTGAAAAAGGACAAACAGTCGCTGGATTTCTCGTTCCTTGGAAAATCCTCTATACAACCTTTAAGCAAAAATTGTGAGCAGAACTGTACAATTTAGAAATTATGTAAAAAATCTCATCTTTCTTGTTCTTGTCTCATCTTGTTTTGTCATACTGTAAAACATTCCAGACAAAGCAACAAAGTCTCAATGGAGAAAAGCATCTGACAGACCCTGCATCAGAAAAGTTACATAACACACCTTTAAGTACAGTACTTTGCTACTTTTACTTTGTTACCTTCCACCACTGCCTTTAGCCTATTGTAGAATGTAGATTCGGATTTATAGTATTTGGAAAGTAGATTTGGATTTATTTGGAATGCAGATTTCAATTTGTAGTAATTTGAATGTAGATTTTGAGGTATATTAGTTTGAATGTAGATTTAGATTTTTAGTATCATAACATGTCTCAAAGTTCACAAGAGTCAATTTGGTTTAAGACAGAACTTTTAAAATATTTATGTTAGCCTAACCTTGCACAAAAAGATGGATTCTCGTTATATTTGTTCACAAATTCACGAGCATCCATCTTGGCTCCCGCTGGTGCGACTGGGAAGCTAGTAGGGGTGTGTAAAAATATCAGAATATCGATATATCGTATAGTTGAATGTGATGATACAGTATCGATATCGTGGGCTGCTGTATCGATATATCACCAAGAGTATTTTTAGGAGCGTTTTACTAAATTATTTTGTTACAGCTGCAGTTTTGTTGCTTGTGGAGTGAAAGGAAACTCATTTATGCAACACATTTGACATTTTTACTGTTTTGAGGATTAAAATGTTTGTGTTTCATATGAACTTTGCACAAGAAGTGGTTTAACAAAGCCTTTTAGTGTCACAGCCATGATTTAGCTTTTATTTTTTATTGAACCATATCGAATCGATTTGAAATATATCATATCAAATTGAAAGTGCGCTGTATCGAGATATGTATCGTATCATGGCCTGTGTATCGAGGTATGTATTGTATCGGCAACTTCTTAATGATACCCAGCCCTAGACGCTAGTGGCCAAAGACTGGACCAATCAAGGAGCGGAATTGTGGTTTGGGCGGCGCCATAAAAACCATAACAAACATGGTGACGCAAACAGACAAACTTCAATCTATTTTAACGGAGATACAGACTATTTAGTTTGTGAAAATTATCCAGAAGAAGATTGCGGAAGGACAGCTGTCCGTGCTTTCCGCTCAACTGGAACTAAAGTTTGAATTCTCGGATTGTTCTGCATTTGTGACGCTCAGAATGAAGTATCCGTTTCAAAATCCTTTCTAAATCACTTTCAGCAAGAGCCATCCCAGACTGATATGTGTTAAAACTCTATTCAGGCATCAGATATCAATATCACTTTACATGGAAACAAGATTAGGCATGAACATAGACTGTGTAAAGAAGTGGACTAAGGGAGTGTGACGTCACCCACAGCGTTCAGCGAGGTCAGCAGTTATACAAGTGAAGGAGTCGAGTTTCATATTAGGAAGAGGGATTTATTTATGGATGAAATGGGGAAATAAAAAGACCAAAATATCAAGTAGAGTGGGTTAATATAAACATTTTAAAACCAAAATGAGGAGCGTGACAGCAGCAGTTACAGAGAGAGGGTTGACTTTTTTTTAAGTGAATTGGAGTCAGAGTCGATGGAGCCAGAAGCGCACCCATGCTCACTTCCTATTTCCTTTCCAACACAATACCCGATATCTGTTTTCCTGTTATGACTGATTACTGGTATTTGTTAGTAGAAAAGTTCCCAAACTGAAAACTAAAATCAGCCCAACATTGAGGAGTTTTACCGACACAGACATCATCATCACCAATCTCTCACCCAAACAGGATTCATTTTGCCTTGGCCCTTCCCAATGAATCACGACCACACAGTTAATGCGTGTTTGACAGAGTGCCTTTAGGTGGTTCAGTCTGATTGTGCTCCATTAGAAGCCTCTGAATATTCACGCAATCGATGTGCAGCGTAAAAGTGCACATCTCCCTCCCATACTCCAGCTGGGCAGAAGCCACGGCTCTGTGGGGTACGGATCGATTCACTGGTGTCACAATGCGGGGGGAAGGGGGGGTATGTCTATAATGTGTTTGTGTACATGTGTGTGTATGTGTAGGTGTGTGTGTGCGTGTGTGTGTCTGTGCGTCTGTATCCATGTGTGTCCATATGTGTGTGTGTCTATAGTGCGTGTGTTTGGGTGTGTACATATGTGTGTGTTTGTGTGTGAATGTGTGCGTGTGTCTGTATATGTGTGTGTATTGTACATGTATGTGTGGGTGTCTATAGTATGTGTGTGTGTTTATAGTGTGTGTGTGTGTGTGTGTGTATATGTGTGTATGTGTGCGTATTGTACATGTATGTCTGTGTGTGTGTGTGTATGTAAAGGTGTGCGTGTGTCTGTACATGTGTGTGTCTATAGCGTCTATGTGTGTGTACGTCTGTGTGTGTACGTGTGTATGTGCGTGTCTGTACATGTCTGTGTACATGTGTGTGTGTGTCTATAGCGTCTGTGTGTACGCGTATATGTGCGTGTGTCTGTACATGTGCGTGTGTGTGTATGTCTATAGCATCTGTGTGAACGTGTACATGTGCGTGTGTCTGTACATGTGTGTGTACGTGTGTGTGTGTATGTCTATAGAATCTGTGTGAACGTGTACATGTGCGTGTGTCTGTACATGTCTGTGTACATGTGTGTGTGTGTGTCTATAGCGTCTGTGTGTACGCGTATATGTGCGTGTGTCTGTACGTGTGTGTGTGTCTATAGCGTCTGTGTCTGTACGTGTGTGTGTGTATACGTGTGTGTATACAAGCATGTGCGGGTCTACATGTGTGTACGTGTGTCTGTGTCTGTATTGCGTGTGAATGTGTGAATCTGCCTGTGCGTTTGTATGTGTGTGTATTTGTACATATATGTGTGTGTATGTATGCATCTGTGTGTTTGTATACGTGTGTGTCTGTGCGTGCGCATGTGTAAGTATATGTGTGTGTGCCTGTGTATGAATGTGTATGTGCATGCGCATGGGGGTGTGTGTGCGTCTGTAGCGTCTATGTGTATGTACGTCTGTGTGTGTGTGACTGTGTGTACGTGTGTATGTGCGTGTGTGCCGGTGTGTGTGTGTGTGTATGCGTGTGAGAAAAGTGGAGGAAGGAGGGGTAGTTCCAGTAATGAGGGGGGAGCCCAGCGCAGTCGTGTACCCAGAAGAGAGGAGCCGTGATGGGGCAGAGAGAGCCAGAGGAGGGGGGTGGTCCTGGAGCTTTATTCATCTGCCTTAACAAGCCAGAGCCAAGCACCGCCAGATACTGCAGCTAATTGGACAAAGCAAGGCAAGCTCTGACAATTTACATGAGAGGGGAAGATGTAATGTTCACACAGGAGAGGAGAGGAGGAGAGGGGGAGAAGAGGAGGAAGAGAGGAGGAGAGGGGGAGAAGAGGAAGCAAGGAGGAGAGGAGGAGGAGAAGAGGAGCAAGGTGAACTTTGACAATTTACATGAGAGGGGAGGATGTAATGTTCACACAAGAGAGGAGAGGAGGAAAGGAGGAAGAGGGGGAGAAGAGGAGGAGAGAGGAAAGAAAGGAGGGGGAGAAGAAGGAGGGGAGAAGAGAGGGAGGAGAAGAGACAATTTACATAAGGGGAGGATGTAATGGTCACTCAGATAAGAAGAGGAGGAAGAGAGAAGGAGGAGGAGGGGAAGAAAGGAAGAGGAGGTGAGAAGAGAAGCAGAAGAGGAAGACTCGGAAACCAGGGCTGCACAATTTCAGAAAAAAATGGAAATTGCGATTCTTCCTGACAAGTCTTGTGATTGCGATTAGATTACATTTTCCTCCTCCGACTTGTAAAAAATGCTCTGAAACACAGCTCCAACTGGTAATTCCCACTTGTGAACTGAAAGATGAAATGTGGATGTAGAATTACAACTACGGCTGCAAGATTAATCGCAATGAAATCGAAATTTGAATTTGCAAAGACTGCCGTTTTGGAAGGACCATCATTTTTTTTCACAAAGTTCAGTCTTTGCATCGATTCTTCTGGACACGTTTAAAATGTGATGTATGTTTTAAAAAGATGTTGTTCATTGTAGGCCAAAAACGAAAAAAAAAAAAATAAAAATCATTTTTTTTCTCATTGTGGTTTATTTTTTTACGATCATAAACGACAAACTTTTGTGCCTTCGTTAACATTAGTATTAGTTTGTACAACCATTAAAAAAATCTTTATATTTTTCATTCTCACTGATGTTTATTTTGTTCATCATAAACTTTGTTTATTTTTTACATTCATAAACACTTGTGTATTATCTAAACAAAAATTATTTGTGCGTGTAAACAATGTATATTATGATGTTATGTATATTGTGCTGTATGTGTATGCATGTATGCATATGTATATGTATGTATTGATGTATGTATGTATGTATGTATGTATGTGTATGTGTATGTATTGTATGCGTGTATGTGTATGTGTATGAGTTATGTATGTGTGCTATGTGTATGTATGCATGTGTATGTATGTATGTGTGTATGTATGTGTATGTGTATGTGTATGTGTGTATGTATGTGTGTGTATGTATGTATGCATGTATGTATGTATGTGTATGTATGTATGTATGTATGTGTGTATGTATGTGTGTATGTATGTATGTATGTATGCATGTATGTATGTATGTATGTGTGTATGTATGTTGTATGTATGTATGGTGTATGTATGTGCATGTATGTATGTATGTGTGTATGTATGTATGTATGCATGTATGTGTGTATGTGTGTATGTATGTATGTGCATGTATGTATGTATGTGTATGCATGTATGTATGTATGTATGTATGCATGTATGTATGTATGTATGTATGTATGTATGCTTGTACCATGTGTTAATGTAAAACAATTGGAGTAGTGCATGATAAGTTTTTTTAAACTTCAGCCTCCTCCTTTCGAGCACCAGAAATGGTTCCAAACATTCCCAAACATCGTCCGTGTGCTTGTAATGTACCTCGCACAAACCAAAATGAAAAATGAAAAAGAAAAGATTGTAGCCTACACCTCGAGCATTAACATTTGAGAGAAGATTGACATCTGAATACAATAATCCTATACTTTTCAATACATGTTTTTGTGGTGTTTTAGAGGTGAGCAGTTATCTAACCACCAGCAGGTTTCCCATTTGATAATTGCACCAACTCAAATTGATTCGATTGCATAATATTGCAGAGCCCTTCAGAACCAGCAGGACTCCATTCAGTCCAGAGGGATGTGGCTTTTCAATACAAGTTATGACAGTGATTATATAGACAGGTGCAGGGCAGGGGCAAAGCTCAAACAGAATCAAAGCTTAGTCCTTGTTTTTCCTGCTTGTATCCATGGAGATGTTATGGCTGTCTGGAAGGTTCTAAAGTATTGCATTCAAATGAGCCATCTTCCATTCAAATACAGTAGTTACTTGGCTCAAAAATACCTGGAAAAACATGCTTTTTCTATGGCAAGACAGTTATGGTTTCTGCCATGAGGATTCCAGAAAAAGCAATAACATCTCCAAGGAGGCAAGCAGGTGGCGGAACCTCAACTACAAAAATTACACAGTGCATCTTTGAAATAGCTTAATTAGGCCTATAGCTGGGGTCATATTTGAGCGTTTGATGTTATAATTTCAGATGGACAGGAAAAAAGAAACCCATAAAGTGCACAGATGTTGGTTGGTTCTTATTACAGGGTATCCCCAGATTTGACTACCCGAAATTTAAGACTTTTTTAAGACCTTTTAAAGACCATTTAAATGAAAATTATGACCAACATCCACCCATTATGCGGGCGAAAAATACCAGAGCCAACCAACTACCGTACTATATCTATAATCTACGAGCATGATTTCACTTTGTTTTTTGTTTTGTTTTTTCTCTCTCCGTTGAACATTTCACTGCAGCCTGGTTAAGTATACACACAAAAAAATAGGCTAATGAAATTTGAGACCTTTATGAAAAAAAATAAGACTTGGACAACGTAATTTAAGGCTTTTAAGACCTTAATTTAGGGACATGAAATTTAAGACCTTTTTAAGACTTTTATGACAGCGCAGCTACGTTGTATTACATTTGCCATAATGATCTGTAAATTCTTTAGTTTTTTCATGGGGCCACATGAGAAACAGAACATTTAGTGGAAGCCAAAATGTTTAACTCAGTTCTGCGTAATATTAATTGTATTTCTTTCTCAAAAGCAGTATTTGGCACTGTTTTGATGTGCTGGTCAGGCTGGTGAGAGTTATGACTAAGCAATGAAAAAGTCAGGCTGGCTTACAAAAAATGTCATTAAAAAAAAAATCACCTAAAATAAAAGCAATGCAGCTTGAGTCCATGCATGAGGTCAAATGATAAAATATGTTTTAAAACAATCTAAAAGAGCTGAGGAACAACCCAATAACCCAGATGCCATGTCACTACGGGATACATTATTCACAGTCTATAGTCAGAATAGTTTTGAATGAGAGCTAGTTTAATCGTTTATCATCTCCATCGGTTTAAAGGTGCATTGTGTAACTTTTCTGGTGGAGGGTCCATCAAAATCTTTTCTCCATGGAGACGTTATTGCTTTGTCTGGAATGGTTCACAGTATGGCGAACGGAGAGAAAATAGTGCAAAGCGATTATGAGGTCTGACTTTTTCGTCGACAAAGGTTTTGTGGTGCAAATGTATCACTCTTTTGAACACATAGGCTACGTTCAGACTGCAGGACTTAATGCTTAATTTGGATTTTTTTGTGAAATTCAATGTTTTTGCGAGGTCGTTCACATTTCCAATTAAATGTGACTTGTATGTGATCCCCAGTGTGAACATTAAACGGCCCAAAAGTGTCCCACATGTGCACTGGAGACACGACGACGTCAACCGCAGCGAGCGTCTCTGTGTTTACAGAAGTTGTCCAAACATGGACGCAGCATTGAGCACCTGGAGATTTTAAAGTTCCTCTCGTACCGGAGCCAGAACATGAACAACTTACTTGTTTTAAGGAGGAGATTGAGAAGGAGAAGGACGAGGTTTTTGGCCGTGGAGTTTTGTGGGCAGTGGCAGCAATGACCGTTGAAAGGAACGTGTGGATGTGGAGACGGAGCCAAGAGTGGTGAGTGGTGATGTGCTTCACTTCAGTGACACGGAGTTCATTAACAATTTTCGCCTACTTCAGCGCAGAATAGTGACGTTTGTGTCTTGTTGATAACGTGTAGGTGGATGAATGCGCTTTGACCGTTCAGACTGAAGTCACATGTCAAAAGATCGGATATGTCTCGGTTTCAGGAGCACATATCCAAGTGGCCTGGGTTGCATTTGAAAAAAATCTGATCTGTGTCGCTCAGACTGTCATTAAAAGATCAGATACAGATCACATAGGGCCAAAAAATCAGATATGATTCACTTCAGGCTGCAGTCTGATCGTAGCCATATTGTTTTGAGAAGAAAAATGCGTTATTTTCGTGTTCCCAGCCAACTTGCTGGACTACTTTCGTCAGCACCAAAAGTATCTCGGCTCACCAGATGCTGTCAGGGGTAAGTCAGTGTGGATGCACGAAACTGCTGACGGGGATGCCATACAGATTCATGTCAAAAACCCAGAACTATCCCTTCAAACCTTTCTGTCTTCATTGAGACCAAACCAGACCAAGTTACAAGTTAGATCTGTGGAGAATGCTTGTTTTTCTTGGTATTTTTGAGCTATAAAACCACCTGTAATTGAATAAATGTAGGGTAGAGCTGTTTAATGTCATATCCATAGAAACAAACCATAAAAACGGTAAGGGACCCCCAACCAAAAGTTTACACAATGCACCTTTAAATACTTATAAAAATCAAGAGAACTGGTAACTTTAAGCTTCATTCAGCAGCTGCCTTTTTCTCTTGTCGTGAAAAGTATCACAGAATGTAACTGTTAGCATCTCTAAGAAACGCTCTTAAAATATTTGCTGGCCTTTTGTTTATGTTTTCTGAAGTTAAATGTCGTAACCATGGCAACAGTGTGGCCAACAGTTACAAGTGGCTAACTGAAGCGCTCAGCTGTAGCGCAGGTTTGCTCAAAAGGTAAACAGCCTCATTTTAAAGAAAGAAACAACATTTTAAACAATCTAATATAGTATTAAAGGGGCCGTCAAACGCTTTGCTCCATGGAGATGTTGTTGCTTTGTCTGGAATGTTTCACAGTATGGCATTAAACCTTTCTATCGTCATGGAGACCAAACCAGACTAAGTTACAGGTCAGATCTGTGGAGAGGCGACGCCGCTCACAGTCAGAATGTCTGTTTTTCTAGGTATTTTTGAGCTATAAAATCCACCTGTAATTGAATAAATGTAAAGTAGAGCAATGACATATCCATAGATACAAAAAGGTGATGGACCCCAAACAAAAAGTTACACAATACACCTAAAAAAAAAAAAAATCGAATGTAGTTTTAAATATAAGATGCTATAGTCCAGAAATAACTAACTGAGCTGTATAAAAAATATCGGTGTGCAAAAATATTGAAATATCGATATATATTGTATCCTTTAATTGATGATACAGTATTAATATCTTGGGCTGCGGTATCAATATATCGCCGAGAGTATTTTTTGGTATATTTTACTAAATTATTTTGTCACAGTGTTGGTTTTGTTGTTTGTTTGTCGTTTAGTGGAAGGAAACTCATGAGACACATTTGACATTTTCACTGTTTTGATGATTAAAATGTTTGTGTTTCATATGAACTTTGCACAAGAAGTGGTTTCACAAAGATTTTTAGTATCACAGTCATGATTTAGCCTTCAATGAAATGTATCGTATTGAATCGTATCGAATCGAAAGCTCACTGTATCGAGGTATGTATCGTATCGTGGCCTATGTATTGAGGTATGTATCGTATCGGCAACTTCTTTCTTTTTGTCATTCACTTTTTATTGGATTTCCATCTTGTATAAAGACACAGATTAAAAACAGACAACATTCAAACAGTAAGAACAAAACAAGACAGTGGGGGTAAATATAAAGACATAACTACGTCATACAAAGTCGGGTCTTTTTGTCGTTACATACCTCAACCATTTTGACCAACAGGTTTCAAATATATCACTCTGTAGCTTCAACTTAAATGTAATCCTTTCCATTTTAAAACTATTATATATCAAGTCAATTCATTCATTTATTGTACGCGTTTCCTGTCTAGTATCGGCAACTTTTTAATGATTCTCAGCCCTAATAAGAGCACTAAGCTTTCCTAAAATGTAAAAGACTAAAGGACGAAATGATGAGGCCCAATGGTGTGTTCAAGGTAAGTGAGACTTTTTCAACTCCCAACAAAAATAAATAAAAATAGGCCTGTCACGATAATTATTACCACTATATACTGACTTATCATTTAGTAGTTGACAGATAGACCAATATTTACGGCAGTAGTGGGGATCTTTTTGTAATTTTTCTATTCTACGAAAACATTTGAGCTCAAGAAGGTTGAATAAATAACATCGATGAATCAACATAGATACAAGCTGCAATTTCAACAATTATTGTACATTTAGAATTGTGTTTTCGGATAATCCTGATTCAGGGACATTGTTTCAATCAGTTACCTTCAATATTACAGTTTCTCATCTGGTTTAAAGGTGCATTGCACAACTTTCTGGTGGAGGACTTTACACACCATCTGGCATTTATTCATTGTTCGTTTTTCTGTTGCTCAAAAATACATATAAATGAGCTTCCTTCCTCTGAACAAGCAACAAAACTGTAGCTGTAACAAAATTATTTAGTAAAATGTACCAAAAAATATTCAATATATCGATACAGCTGCCCACGATATTAATACTGTATCATCAAATTAAACGATACATCGATATTTCAATATTCTGACACTCCACAGATCTGACCCATAATGTAGCGTCATGCTGTAATCTGCGCGTCTCTCTCGTCATAGATAAGTTTAATCTATACTGTGGAACATTCTAGACAAAGCACTAACATTTCCACGGAGACGAGCAGGTGGCGGAAGCTCTACGAGAAATTACGCAGCACAGCTTTAACTTTAACTAGAAATATATCACTCTTCAAAATGTGTTATGCGACGAGCAAAACAATCACATACACACACAAAAAAAAAACGCAAATTGACTAGTAGTTCTGTTCATGAAGAGGGAGAAGATCAGAGGACTCAACTTCAGATATGAGATCAACTCTGATGTGTTCCAACAATGAAAACCACCACAGACAAGTGCATCTGAGTGGTTCAAACGTTCAAACTGTTAGATTCGCAATTTATGCTTAAAAAGTCGGATTCTCTTTTAGAATTCATGCCATTTGCTGATCTGTGTTCTAATGTATTTTACTCATCACAAACAGACCTGGAGTTGCGTTTTGTTTCATTCACACATCCAGGTGATTCTAGTGAAGGTGTATGATTTCAGAGGTGGAAATGCAAATCCCTACTGAACTAAAAGGTAAAAGGAGCTGTTAACTTCATGGCATCACAAGGATGAAGAGAGCATTTTGAGCTTTGGAGATGTAGAAAGACTAAGGCTACGTTCAGACTGCAGCCTGCAGTGACCCAAATCTTATTTTTTGGCCCCTATGTGACCTGTATCTGATCTTTTAATGACAGTCTGAATGACACAGATCAGATTTTTTTTTCAAATGTGACCCAGGCCACTTGGATATTTGCCCCTAAAATCGATACATATCCGATCTTTTGACATGTTACTTCAGTCTGAACGGTGCGGTCACATTCATGCCACCTACACGTCAGGCTCAGAGTCTCATCAATGAAGAGAAAGCGAGGTTAGCGTTTATTAATATTTGGGGGGATCGCTGTATTCAGGCCAAACTCGAAGGGTCTTATCGGAACCGGGCATCTTTTAAAATGATTGCCAAAGAAATGTCCGAGTTGGTCCTGACTCCAGTGTCAACAAAAAATAAAGAACCTGCGAGCCAAATACAAGGAGGCTAAAGACTCAAACAAACGAAGCGGCCGTGGATGTGTAAAGTGTCCATTTTACCAAGAACTGGACCGTATTTTGAGAGACAAGCCCAGTGTTCAGGCGACGTCCGTAAACAATGAGCTCGCTCCAATGTGCATGTGGGGCACTTTTGGGGCGTTTAAAGTTCCCACTGGAGATCACATACAAGTCGCATCTAATTGGAAATGTAAACAACCTCGCAAAAAAAATCTGATTTCACAACAAAAAAAATCCTGACTGAGCATTAAGCCCTGGAGTCTTAACGCAGTTACTCAAACATGTGTGAAACTGAATGAAACAAAACACAACTCCAGGTCTGTTTTTGAGGACGTAACAACATTAAAACACAGATTCAAGCTCACAAGAGTCAAGTTTGTGTAATATAAGACCATGAACATTTGAGAAAAGACTATAATATGAATCAATAACCTCCATGAGTTTCAGAACATGTTTGTGGAGGTATAAACAACTCAACAGCTGCAGCCTCTGAGATTCGATAATTGCACCAAGTCAGTTTTGGTCATGATTAATTGTGGAGCTCTAGGAGTTGTGACGTATAAATGTGATCAAGGTTAAAACACAACAATATTCTGTGTACGTTCACTTGTCTTTAGCCTTGGTTTACATCAGCCACATTATCGATATAACTTTATCTAAATCTCTCGATATTTTCACGATGTGCAACTAATGGTGCGATATTTTGTGTAGGTTAACAAAAGTGTGACTATGCCATGTTTCTGTCGTAATGCAAATTATTAAGATGTAAAAATGTTTAATACAGGTTATCTCATCATGTAGATTGGACTGAAACAGAGCAAAGGATCATGGTCTATGGAGTTCTTACTGTTTATTAGCTGTTGCTGCAACAAAACAATGAATTTAAGCGAAGAAACTTGTAATTCGATATGCTGTGATGGCCCACGATTGTATTGAGAGACTTCTGATGATACGATACCACAATATTTAGGTTATTGTTACATCCCTATTGTTTTTGTTTTGTTTTTTCTTTTTAGTGATATTAGGGACAGTATTAACAGTAAAAAGACATTAGACATTTTGACTTAACGGGAATAGGGAGCGCAATCGGCAAGCTTTGAGGAGGTGACGAAACAAAAAGAATAGCTCCCGTTCTCCTTATATGGAAGGGCAAGTGTGAGTGTGTGTGTGTGTGTGTGCGCATGTGTGAGAAGGTACAGTAAGTAATAAAATGTCAGAGAGTAAGGTCGAGAGGGAAAACCAAAAAATGAATAATGATAAGTCTCCTTCAATTTATTTATTCCTTTCTCTTTTTCTTTTTCCATCTCTATTGTTCAGATACAAGTTCAAGTGGTCAAAATCGTAATGTTCCACTGGTAAATAGTGAGTGCACTGAAAAATTAAAATATATATATATATATCGGTAAACGAAAATGACTTCGCTTAAGAACATTTGACTATGAGTAGATTCTACTCGAGAAGTAAAATGATCTACTGATGGAATACGTGTGCTTTTCTGAATTCACGGTGCTAGTTTTTATTTCTTATTTCACGGTAAAAGTTGTGTGGAAAGATGTATTTTCATATTTTAAGTAGAGCGAAGTCTTGTTCCGCGGGTAGATCATTTTACTTGTCAGGTGAAATGCATTATAAGTGCTTCATTACATCTTTGTTAGTATTTTTGAAGTACTTTCCCTGCATCCATACAACTGTACAACAACTCGTCTTTATGTAACAGATGAGCCTGCGTTTCTGTTTCTGTCATCATATCATCTTTTGCACTGTTTCTTTACGACCTTGTATATAACTGTGATATACTTCATTTATATTTCTATTTTTTACTTTACTTACATACATTTACATAATTTTATCTTATCTGACACCAGTCTCTTGCTATTTTTGCTACTTATATAGAATTTATTATTTAGGGTTGGGCAAAAATATCAAAATATCGCTATATATGGTATTGTTTAATTTGATGATACAGTATCGATATCATGTGCTGCTGTATCAATATATTACCATGAGCATTTTTTAGTATATTTTACTCAGTTATTTTTGCTACATAACTACAGTTTTGTTGTTTGTTTAGTCAGTGGAAAGAAACTTGTTTATGCGACACATTTGACATTTTCACTGTTTCATATGAACTTTGCACAAGAAGTGGTTTAACAAAGACTTTTAGTATCACAGCCATCATTTTTTATTGAACTGTATCGAATTGATTTGAAATATATCAAACTGAAAGCTCACTGTATCGAGATATGTATCGTATCGTGGCCTATGTATCGAGGAATGTATCATATCGTGGCCTATGTATCGAGATATGTATTGTATCGTGGCCTATGTATCGAGGTATGCATCGTATCGTAGCTTCTGTGTCGAGGTATGTATTGTATCGTGGCCTACGTATTGATGTATGCATCATATCGAGGCCTATGTATCGAGGAATGTATCATTGCCTATGTATCGAGGTACATATCATATTATGGCCTATGTATCGAGGTTTATATCGTACCGTGGTCTATGTTTTGAGATATGTATTGTATCGTGGCCTACGTATCGAGGTATGTAGCGTATCGTGCCATATGTATCAAGGTATGTATCGTATTGTGGCCTACGTATTGAGGTATGTATTGTATCGTGCCATATGTGTCAAGGTATGTATCGTATCGTGGCCTATGTATCGAGATATGTATTGTATTGTGGCCTATGTATCGAGATATGTATCGTATCGTGGCCTATGTATCGAGGAATGTATCATATCGTGGCCTATGTATCGAGATATGTATCGTATCGTGGCCTATGTATCGAGGTATGCATCGCATCGTAGCTTCTGTGTCGAGGTATGTATTGTATCGTGGCCTACGTATTGATGTATGCATCATATCGAGGCCTATGTATCGAGGAATGTATCATTGCCTATGTATCGAGGTACATATCATATTATGGCCTATGTATCGAGGTTTATATCGTACCGTGGTCTATGTTTTGAGATATGTATTGTATCGTGGCCTACGTATCGAGGTATGTAGCGTATCGTGCCATATGTATCAAGGTATGTATCGTATTGTGGCCTACGTATTGAGGTATGTATTGTATCGTGCCATATGTGTCAAGGTATGTATCGTATCGTGGCCTATGTATCGAGGTATGTATCGTATCGTGGCCTGAGTATCGAGATATGTATCGCATCGTTGCCTGTGTATCGAGGTATGTATGGTATCGTGGCCTATGTATCGAGGTATGCATCGTATCGTGGCCTATGTATCGAGGTATGTATTGTATCGTGACCTGCGTATCGAGGTATGTATGGTATCGTGGCCTATGTATCGAGGTATGTATCGCATCATGGCCTACGTATCGAGGTCTGTATCGTATCGCCAACTTCTTAATGGTACTCAGCCCTATTTAGTATCATCATTTATATTGTTTCTCTTTGTAATAATGATGTAATAATATTAAACTGTGATGTGTGAGCTCCTGTGTCCGAGTCATTTCGCTTGTGGATCAATAAAGTTTGTCCAAGTCTAATTCATTTCTGTCTCAGGTCGTATTTTAGTATTAAGTCTGTAACTACCTTCTTCTCATTAACTTAGCGGGGATTACAGGAGATGTTTTCCGTACAGACACTGAAATCTTAAAAAGCATCAGTAAGTATTAAGTGATAAATACCAACTAATCGCTAAGTTACAGCTAATTAACATACCAATTACCACTTACTTAACAATTAATATGTGGTCCCTAACCTCAAGCGTTACCGGATGTTTCACCTTGAGTGTTGTCCAGGGCTCTATGAAGAAAGTCTGACTGACTGATTGACTAATTGAATTCAAGTAATCTTAACTTGGTTTGAGCTTTTGCAGCTTGGAACCTCTAATTATCATAGTCACAATAATCATTATCAGTCTTTCAACCAATATGAGGTGATTTTGCGCCGTCTTACCAAGTACAAGAAAGCATGTAGACGTTCGATAAGTCCAGTATGACGCCAACAGCCCCAAGAACAGCCGAATATAGAAACACGCAATCACAATCAAGATACTTTACTGTTGCATGGAAAGTTCAGTCCAACAACACACAAATAAAATACTGTATATAAGCCTCCAACTTGAGCTGTCAAAAGTATGGAAAATCAGATACGAATCGAAACTACAGCAAGTATCGAAACTAGATCTTCGTTTTTCGTAGGTATCAATACTGAAAAAGAAGTTCCATTCACAGGACAGAAATGAAACTTTCCTGAATGTCTTTAGAATCATCTGGAGCTGTATCAGAACAAGTATAAGAGCACATAGATTAGTACACCGTTTCCCAAAGACTGGGTCGCAAAAGATTTTTAATTTATTCTTTTGGGGGGGAGGTTGCCTTGTCATAATCTGCACACAGGTCTGAAATACACATACATCTACTCTCACCCCCTTGCCTTACCAATTTTCTGCGGGAAACACTGATTACTGTTCTTCCTTGTTTAAAACTTGAGACTTGAGTATTGTATTTTTCAGACTATAAAGGCACAAAATCCCTTAAAACCCCTTAATTTTCTGAAAAATCGACAGCGCGCCTTATAATCCAGTGTGCCTTAAGTATTACTTCTGGTTGTGCTTACTGACCTCTAACCGATTTTCACACATCTGTAAAACATAAACAAATGTGCGCAAAGCTGCATTAAACACTAGGGGTGTAACGATATCCAAGTCTCACGATACGATATCGTCACGTTATGAACCTCACGGGACGATATTTATTGCGATATCGTGGGAAAGCTAACGATATGGTGGGGAGGCTCACACTTAGGGGATGTAACGATATCCAAATCTCTCGATATTTTCACGATGCACATCTCACGTTACTATATTTATTGCGATATTTTGTGCAGCTAAGAAAACTGTTAACATGCTATTTTTTCCTCTTAAAATGTCTTGACAAAGAACGAAGACTTAAAAGTGTTAGAACTGTTATTTCTTCTTGTAGTCTGCACTGAAATGAAGCAAAGGATCATGGTCTATGTAGTTCCCTCTGTCTTTTTTAGCTATTTCTGCACCATAACTCTTAATTTAAGTAAAGAGACTTGTAATTCGATATGTTGTGATGGTCCACGGTATTATTGTGAGAACTTTGACGATACGATATCACCGTATTTCGGTTGTTACATCCCTATTAAACACATTATTACTCAATGTATATTTGAGTCCTCCTTGTAGGAAATAAAAACGTCTCAAGTTTCAAGTGTCGTCCGTTTGTTTTGCTTAATGCGCCTTACGTATGAAAATAGACGAGATAAATCAACATTAATGATACTGCGTCTTATAGTCTGAAAAATACGGTAATGCTAATTGTTCAGAGAGACACGATCACTCAGTCAACAGTAAAATATCCTCATTAATGTTCAATAACGGTCACAAATGTACTTTGCGATTTACGAATAATGTCTATTGACTTTGGTCACGAAGATTTGTGACTTTCAAAATATGGGTCCCCAGAAAAAAAGTTTGGGAAACACTGGACCACTGAAGGATTACACAGATATAAAACCACATGGGAATAAAAAAGAAAGTGCGAAAGTGTGATTTAATGTTGAAATCGGAATCGAGTCTATTCCGAAGTATCGAAATCGAGTTTGAAAAGTATGTGACAAGTCTACAATAAGTGGCTACTACGAGTACAGTGCAGCAAAAGGACTCGTAAATATCGTAGTGCCACTGCTGATTCACGTTATGTTACAGTATTGCGTTGGATTACGACATGGGGGAGCATATCGGACTCTTGTTTTCATCTTTGACGGACTTGATAGAGACAGACCCTTACGCGAACGCACTCGTTACGCATTCCCAACATTTCATCAGACAGAAACATCTTCCTCTCTTTCGCTCTCTCTCTCTCTCTTCCTCCTAAAATAGAGCGCTTTGAGGTACGTCTGTTTGTGACGGAGGAAAGAGAGAGAGGAAAGAGGAGAGAGGAGCGGATCGCCTCGGTGCTGCCTGCGGGACGGGCGGTGCTGTAGGGCGGGGACACGGAGGCAGGCGGGTGGGTGTGGACGGATGAGAGAGATAGAGAGCCGGGGCTGGGATAACCGTGGGGACCGGGAGGGGCTCTCCGGTCGTCCCCCCCCCTCCCCCGGTTTGAGTGACGGGATAACGTGGAGAGGAAGGGAGGATGAAGAGACTGAAGTGCGCGCGAGGCAAGTTCCTAAACAAGCAAAACACGAGGAATAGCGCGGGGTCGCTTCTTTCTTTTTTTTTTTTTTACCTGCAACACTGCGCCTATTGTCAAAGCTTCGTAACGTGCTGTGCGTAAATGGTCTGTGTCTAATGAGAAATTAGCGAGGAGTGGAAGTCTCAAAGGGATAACGCGATTTCAAAATGCTCCCAAAAACATCCACAAATTTGAAATGCGCATTTATCCATTTGAGATGTTGCGATAACCGTTTTAAAGCGTATTTAAATTGCGTGTTATTGCCGGGGAGTTTGACAGGAGCATACGGCACGCTACGATGAGTCGTTTGGAGATGACGAACGAGCGGCAATAACGTGAACGCGACCATGAAAAGCGCGCAAATAGTTAAAAGCATATGGGATTTGTGCGCTGTCCTCTCTCCAAAGGATTAAACGTGCACACACATGCGCACGCTCACACGTAAAATGGGTTGTCATGCTTCTTGGGGACATTACACCGACTTCTATTCTTTTACCTTACCCCGATCCTCACGTTAAAAACACAGTCACTACTTGCCAAACCGTAACCCAAACCCAAACCTTAACCCAAACGAACCCGCATCCCAACTTTCAAGCGCGCTGCTGGTCTAATAATAACGCCTTTACGTCACGAGGACCCGATTCCTGTCCCCGCGTAAGTGAGACAGGTCCCCCCATAAAGTGATCCAGAAATTCGTCCCCACATCGCGATGAAAACCCGCCCACAAAGCGCGGGCACGTCCACGCACGCGGACGCACACACGCGTTCCCGGAGACGGGTCATGACAGGTATCTTCCAAAACATGACCGAAAAAGCACGCACGCCTTCTTACGCACGGGCTGCACTCACCGCGTCGGCTTTTTGTTGTTTGGTCCGAGCTCGTATCAAAACACTCTTGCGTTGTACGGTCCGTGGAACGATGTGGTCCCGGACTCTGTAGCCTCCTCTCCGATCGAGTTTAGTCCCGAAAAAAAGCCCTCGTGTGTCGCGTATCCACTCCCCGGTATAGTTCCACAAGGTTCGGTTCGCTTAGACGCACGTCAAAAGCAACTGCGAGTGATTCGGAGAAGACGTATCCAGAGACTGCTCCTCGCTCGTTCGCTCGCGCACTCGGCGATACCTACCGCTCACTGCAGCAAAACAGTCTGGCTGAGTGGAGAGGAGGAGGAGGAGGAGGAGGGAGGGAGGGAGAGAGAGAGAAAGAGAGAGGAGGGAGAGAGAGAAGAGGAGGAGGAGGAGGGAGGGAGGGGGATGCTTAATACGATTTGAGCCCGAACCAAAGGGATAACAGCGGGGCAGAGCGGCGGCTGGGAGCGGCGGTTGGGAGCGGAGGCGCGGAGCGGAGGCGCGGGGATGTCGGACACGGGGTTAGGAGCAGATCTGCATCGGGTTTACAACTGATACAAGCCAGATCTGGTTACGAGCAAGTCCCGTGCACTGGATTATTGCTAGAGTTTGGAGTGAAAGAAAAGGTTGATCTTTGCGTTGGTCCGGTTTGGTTTAGTCCTGTTCAGTGCTGCATCTGGTTTAGGCTCGGTTTAGTCCTGGTGGAGGTAAAGACCCGGTAAAGACCCGGTATAGTCAAGGTTTAGGCCTTCTGGTTGAGTCCTGGTTGAGTCCTGGTTTATTCCTGGTTCAGTCTTGGTTTAGTCTAGCCCAGGTTTAGTCCTGGTTTAGTCTAGCCCTGGTTTTGTCCTGGTTTAGTCTAGCCCAGGTTTAATCCTGGTTTAGTCTAGCCCAGGTTTAGTCCTGGTTTAGTCTAGCCCAGGTTTAGTCCTGGTTTAGTCTAGCCCTGGTTTTGACCTGGTTTTGCTCTCGTTTTGTTCTAGTTTTGTCCTGGTTTTGTCCTGGTTTAGTCTAGCCCAAGTTGAGTCCTGGTTTTGTCCTGGTTTAGTCTAGCCCTGGTTTTGTCCTGGATTTGTCCTGGTTTAGTCTAGCCCAGGTTTAGTCTTGGTTTAGTCTAGCCCTGGTTTTGTCCTGGTTTAGTCTAGCCCAGGTTTAGTCCTGGTTTAGTCTAGCCCTGGTTTTGACCTGGTTTTGCTCTCGTTTTGTTCTAGTTTTGTCCTGGTTTTGTCCTGGTTTAGTCTAGCCCAAGTTGAGTCCTGGTTTAGTCCTGGTTTAGTCCTGGTTTGACTTGTTTCAGAGTGTATGTGTCTGTGTGTGTATCAAACTGTTTAGGTTGTCAGTTTTAGGAGTCACTGTTCTCTCTGGATAATGACGTCTGTCTGATACAAATGGAAATAAATGCAAATATTTGGAATTCAAATTAGAAAAACTTTAGAATATTCAAAATCATCTGAGGGTCATCACTCCCCCCAGCCTCCTGTTTAACACTGAACCATATAAACCTGTCTGCTCCTGTCTGCTCCTGTCTGCTCCTCCTCTGCTCCTGTCTGCTCCCCTTTGTTCTCCTACCTGCTCCTGTCTGCTCCATTTCTGCTCCTGCCGGCTCTTCCTCTGCTCCTGTCATCTCCTGCCTGCTCCTTCTCTGCTCCTCCTTTACCTCTGTTTGCTCCTATCTGCTCCTTCTTTGCTCTTGTCTGCCCCTGTCTGCTCCTCCTCTACTCCTGCCGACTGCTTCTCTGCTCCTGCTTGCCCCTCTCTGCTCCCGCCTGCTCCTCCTCTGCTCTTTTCTGCCCCGTCTGTTCCTCCTCTGCTCCTGCCTGCTCCTGTCCTCTTCTGTTGCCTCCTTCTCTGCTCCTGTCTACCCCTGTCTGCTCCTCCTTTGCACCTCCTCTGCTCCTCCTCTTCCCCCATCTGTTCCTCCTCTGGTCTTATCTGCCCCGTCTCCTCCTTTGCACTTCCTCTGCTCCTCCTCTTCCCCCGTCTGGTCCTCCTCTGCCCCTGTCTGCCCCTGTCTGCCCTGTCTGCCCTTGTATCTGCAGACACAGCCCTGTCCCTTTTATCATAATCATGTTTAAACCTCTCTGTTGGACCTTATCTCCGTCGTATCCCAGACCTCCTGTGCTTCTGTTCGGAGCTATCGTCTTTAACATCGCACTAATGTTCAGACCCACGCGGCCTCAGACACATTTCCGGAAAAAATGAGCGACAATATAAAATTTATGTGAGTTTTCCTGTCAGAAAGCTATTACCGATGAAGAAAAACAGTCCGTGTATAACTCCGACACAACTCAGAAATATCAAAAACAAGGAAACGAAGTCATTTGTTTATGTATTTCAGAATGTATTTCCAGAAAATAATTGATTTGAAACATCGTCATCTTTTCTGTCAATGTATTCAAAAATCAGCTCTTTGTAAGATTGTTATTGTGTACTTTCTTTTGTACTTCTGCGGAGTATTAACTGCAGCACAACACTTATTTCGATCACCGTGTTATATTTTATTGTTTTCAAAATGCTTTATTCACCGAAAACATGAGTCTCGAGTTTGATTCATCAGCCGGTTTCATTTTGTGGAAACCGTCTGACCTCGCAGCATTAGGATTCGTTCGCTCGACGGTAGGCGGGTACTTTTTTATCGCTGCTGTTTGATCGTGACGTATGTACTGTAAACTCCGCTACTTTTTTAACATGAAGTTGCAATACTAGCTTGTGATATTGTCTGCGAACTCAAATAGTTTATTGCCGTGAGATAAATTAAGTTATGACGCTAAATGATCATTAGTGAGGAGGATACGTCTTACCCGGATGTGTAAATGAAGAGAAGAAACGACTCAAACTTCAGCAGCCGTTTTCATTCTAAAACCAAAAATAAGAAAATGAAGTAAAAACAACCAGTTTCTTTGTCTCCAAAACCAAAATGAAAAAAATGGACAATGATTCGTTTTTTCAGTTTTTGACCTAAACCTGTACTGAACTAGGACTGAACCAGGACTGAACCAGGACTAAACCAGGACTGAACCAGGACTAAACCAGGACTGAACCAGGACTGAACCAGGACTGAACCAGGACTGAACCAGGACTAAACCTGACTAAACCTGGACTAAACCTGGACTGAACCAGGACTGAACCTGGACTGAACCAGGAATGAACCAGGTCCAGGACCAGACTGGAACTGAGACCAGAACTGAGACCCAGATTGAGACTGGGACCAGACCGGGACCAGACCGGGACTGGGACCAGGACTGAGACTGGCACCAGACTAGGACTGAAAACGGTTTAGTCCTGGTTCAGTCCGGCATCGCAATTTGAGTTACGTAAACGAGAAACGGTCGTTATCGTTTTTTGCCGTGTTTCATTTAAACACAAAATTGAAACTGAAAAAACAAATCATTATCTATTTTTTTCATTTTGGTTTTGGAGACAAATAATGAAGAAAATACTTGTTTATTTCATTTTCTTATTTTTGCTTTTATTTTGAAAAACAAATGAACCAATGATACATGGATTATACCTGATTGATAGAACTATCCCCAGAACTATCCCCGCCCCCGAGAGAGTCTGAAATCTACTGAAATCCTCCAACACACTGACATGATACAGACAGAACAGAGGCTCTTTCTGCAGGAGACATGCACAGGGAGAGACGGAGGTGATGCGTCGAGGAAGATGCTTGTTTGATTGTATTTTGAACTGTTATTTTGCGCGTCATTCACACACCCTCCTCATGGAAAACACATGAAGAAATGCAGACGATGCAGCTTTTAAGTTAACGGCGACTGATGTGTCTGTGGAAGAAGGAAACAGAGCTGCTGCACGTGAGCTCGACATCAGTGAGTCGATGGTGAGATTTTGGTGACAGCAGCGTGACGAACTGACTCAACGCAAAAAGACGACAAAAGCTTTCATAGGCGATAAAAGCAGACGACCTGAACTCGAAAACGTTCTTGAAGACGTGGACGCCTGTGTTTATATTCAGGTGCGCTCAATAGTACGAAATTTACGGTAATGCGCCGCTAATGGGACTAACTGGTATATTAAGCTTTTCCCAAATCCCATAGAAGAAGAACAATAACGTCTTTCCCCTTGATAAAATTCACCAAACATTCTCTTTGTTCCAGCTTTAAATCCTTGATCTCGGGAATCGTTGACAACTCGCACTTCCGCAGTTCTTGCAAACCGTCTAGTCTATTCCGATTCCTGACCTAGTCGCTGGAGAGAAATTAAATTGAGCGGAGGCACTAGGTGGCGCCAACCTGGCTACTGAGTTTCCCCTCCCTGCGCTAAGTCACCACCCGTTCAGAGCGCTATCACAACACAATCTGCGTACATTCGACTAATAAAACTACAGCAGGTTTGTGAAGTTGCTGTGCACAGTTTGTATTGTGTTTTTGTATCTTTATGGAGAATTGTCACGTGGGAACATGGGTGATGTAGGTTTGTGGGCGGAGCCTTGTACAGAATCTTCCTGTTGACCATAAGGAGGGTTTGACGAGGGCTTGGGAGAGATCTAACCTCTTCAGACATGTTTTTGATGAGGGAACAATGTTATAACGTGGAAGAAAGGTAAAAAAAAATAATAATAATAATAACAAAACACAATATCCACTCTCAGCTTTTCCATCATTATATTGGATTATCATCTATTTTCTAAGATTATTTTTGTATTTTTGCAAATCCACTACCAAAAAAATCTTATTAAAATCCATATTTATATTTTTCCTTATTTCTTCACGTTTGTTTTTTGCGCTGAAACTCGAAAATCTCGTCGTCCCAGCATTTAATTTTTGACCAAAGTTGAACGATCTTTTATCCTTAAAGCACAGTAACAGTGTTGGATTTAAACATGACTCCTGTAGCTGCTGGAGTTTGGATCGATGGAAAACGCCAAAGGAAAAGCATTAAAAACATTAAAGGTGCTACAGTCTGAGCCATTAGCCTGAGCTACAGTTAAACTCACACGTCGTCCACTTTACCGAGTGAGACGGCGTCAGCAGAGTGTGGGCCTGAAAGAACCACTGAAATATAGACACAGATAAACAAATATATAAAAATAATCTTTAAAACTGCATCATTTGGTTCATATGATCTTTACGTGTGTGACAAACGTGGGATTTAAAGTCTCTGTTAATTCTTTAAGTGCAGTGGAGTTACATTTTGTTAATTCTTAAAGCTGGTCTATACATTTTTCTGGTTTAGTCCCATTTCAGCCCCGGTTTAGCCCTGGTTTAGTCCCTGGTTTAGTCCTGGTTTCAGTCCTGGTTCAGTCCTGGTTTAGTCTTGGTTTAGTCCTGATTTAGTCCTTTTTCAGTCCCAGTTTAGTCTTGGTTGAGTCCTGGTTTAGTCTTGGTTTAGTCCTATTTCAGTCCTGGTTTAGTCCTATTTCAGTCCTGGTTTAGTCCTATTTCAGTCCTGGTTTAGTCCTGGTTTAGTCCTATTTCAGTCCTGGTTTAGTCCTGGTTTTAGTCCTGGTTTTAGTCCTTTTAGTCCCAGTTTAGTTTAGTCTTCGTTTAGTCTTGGTTTAGTCCTGGTTTAGTCCTGGTTTAGTCTTATTTCAGTCCTGGTTTAGTCCTTTTTCAGTCCCAGTTTAGTCCTGGTTGAGTCCTGGTTTAGTCCTGGTTTAGTCCTGGTTTAGTCCTGGTTTAGTCTTGGTTTAGTCCTGGTTTAGTCCTGTGTTAGTCCTATTTCAGTCCTGGTTTAGACCTATTTAAGTCCTGGTTTAGTCCTTTTTCAGTCCCGATTTAGTCCTATTTCAGTCCTGGTTCACTCCTGGTTTAGCCCCTGTTTAGTCCCGGTTTAGTCCCGGTTTAGACCTATTTCAGTCCTGGTTTAGTCCTGGTTTAGTCCCTGTTTAGTCCCGGTTTAGCCCCTGTTTAGTCCCGGTTTAGTCCCGGTTTAGTCCTGGTTTAGTCCTTTTTCAGTCCTGGTTTATCACAGTTGTAGTCCTCTCCTGTACACACTTCTGTGCCGTGTGTGTGTGTGTGTGTGTGCCATGTATATGTACAGTATTTATGTGCATATGTGTTGTGTGTGTTCGTGTGTCGTGTGTGTGTGTGTGTGTGTGTGTGTGTGTGCCATGTATATGTACAGTATTTATGTGCATATGTGTTGTGTGTGTACATGTGTGAGTGTGTTCGTGTGTCTGTGTGTGTGTGTGTGTGCCTGTGCTAAACCTGATGAGAATCCTGTGTCCTCTCTTTGGGTCGGTCGGTCCACGCGGAGGATTACGGATTAGTCTGGTCTGGATTAGGACAAACTGTGGAGAGGAGGAGCAGGGAGCAGCACAGAAACACACGAGTTAAAGGAGCTCTACCTCATTTTACCGTCTTCAAAATGTGAAAAACAGAACGAGCTCATTTGACACAGTTTGCAGTGATCCAAAGTTCCTCCTCACTTCCCTTCCCCTGCATTCAGAGTGTCCGAATTATTCCCCACGATGAGTTTATAAGAGTTCTTCACAACTTTCAGAGCTGCCAGAGCGGAGTTTTGCCACTGTTAAAGCACCAACTAGCATGCCAACCATACACTTCCTGATTCTAGGTCAATAAAACTCATTAGAATATACTCAGAAAAAGCTTTAAATTAGATGACCTTTTTTTTTTTGATAAGCAACTGATTGTTAAAGGTGCATTGTGTAACTTTTCTAGTGGAAAAATGTCATTCCAACTCACCAAGGTTTCACCCATCTCCACAGACTTGTAGAAGACAAAGAGGTTCTGAAAGAGAAAGTAGTCATTTGCAAAAAAGAACCACATGGTGAAGCCAGAAAAAATACACATCAATCATTTTGAAAAACTGGTCCCCCACAACAAAGGAAAAGGCAAACATATAACCCTATCAACAGGGCACTTAAATGGACAAGTTGAGCCAAGCGGAGACTCAACTTAAACCAAATCTCTGCCTCAAACAGGCACACAACTAGACAAACATCTCCATAAAACTACTTCTACTGCTCAGGAACTAAAGGTAATAAACCAGCAACTGAATGTAGACTGACTATGAAATACCCATAACCAAGTAAGAGTACACGACCTACAGAACCAAAAGTTCTAGTAACAAATGTAAGCCTCACCTGAACTTACTAAACCAAAAGCTATAACCAAATAAAAGTAAGAGTGAACTACTTACAAACAGTGAAACTCAGTTAAACCGAAGGGACCAGTGAACACAACAGCCAAACCAAATGAGTCACACACCCCACTAGCTCTGACAGACCCTCTGTCTACCTGGACCCTCGTCTTCGTGCTGTACTGGTGAGAGGAGTTTAATCACCAGTGGAGAACCACTGCACCAGACTGAAAGGCTCCTGCTACACAGCCACCCTCAGGACCCCACGGACATGAACCCGAGCGTAAAGCTCCAGCCACACGGACAGCCACATAAACCCAAACCAACAGGCTCTACCTGTGGAAGCAGCCTCCTGGAGTAGACTCCAACACAAAAGGCGAAACAAATGGTCACAACAAACTCAAGATCATACAAACAAAACTGGACCTAACGGAGGATATCAAAAATGATTTTTTTAAAAAGTTAACGCTTCACCAAATAAACATGTGGAACTGCCAAACAATAAGTAGTGAGCATTAGCTACCTCTACTACTTACAAAACACATGATCTTTTTCACCTACCAGACAAAGATCAACCACGAGCACCCAGCTGTCAAAACAAAACCTGAGCAAAAGTGGGTCTTGATCCTGGACAAGCTCCATTTGTCACAAAGTGGCTCAGGGTTTGGACATGGATGGAGTCCACACATGATTAAAAGGTACAAAAGTACATGTTATTATTTGAAATTATATTATTTAAAGAGGTGGAGAAAGTGGAGAGGAGAGGACAGAGTGGACAGTCTCCACGCCCACAGTCAGGTGCAGCAGATCAACAGTTCCAACCTGCTGCCTGTGAGTGACTCTGAGGCTGTGATTAGAGTCCTGTCTCCCACGGAAAGACCTGACAGGTTGTGAAAATGCTGCTGCTAAATCCACAGTTTTATCACATGCCCATTGTCAGAAACTGTACCAGAAGTCATCATCCACATGTTTCCAAACATCTTTCGTTAAATGTAAATGTATCATTTTGAAGTTAACTTCTGCACTAACAAATGGATAATGGTTTATGTTTTATCGGCATCTAACTCGTCTAAAGTTCACCATGAGCTGGATCAGAACAAGTAGAAGAGCACATAGACTAGTATATGTCCATGGAGCACTGTGGAACCTTCCTGGAATAGAAAAGAAACTATTACCATTTCATGTTGAAAATCACAGTCTACTGTCTGAATAAAGAGTGTTTTTTTTTATTATTATTTTTTTTTATTATGATCATTGTGATATCAGAATGGGTATTGAGTATCCAGTCTGCTCCTTCTTGTGTATTGTGACAACACTCGTCTAATGTGAGTCTTTGTGAATGAGCCTGAGCATCTGGAGCAGTTAAAGATTATATGAACATTTTACAGTTTGGTTCATTGTGAAGAATCAGCAAAAAGCTTAAACTGTGATGAGGCAAATCTGTTCGATACAACAAAGAGAAAACAACATTATAAAAGGGAAACTGTCTGGATTATGACAGGAATAAAGAGTTTAAGGGAGAGGGGCCGGGCAGATGATGTGGTCATTTGGACGGCTCATAGAAAGACTCGCGTGTCTGGACTGAGACATGTGTTTGTTTGTTTTCATCAACAAATAAAAAGCACTTAATCAGCAATGAAGCAAGATACAAGACTGAATAAAACTAGATGAATAATCTGATATAAGTTTTAAAATCTTGGCCAGATCAGAGAAATTTGCAGTGTGTGGGAACTAACCTTATAAGTTTTTCTATTCCCCGAGGAGCTCTGTAGTGGACTACTGTATTCATTTGTTTAAAGGAGCTGTATGTACTGCACTCTTACACTTATTAAGGCTGTACAATCACAACTGAAACTGGATGAATATGAAGTTCACATGTGGCTCTTCCGGCTCCTGCTGACCCTGGCTCCCATTGACTCACATTAGAATATTATGGCTCCTTTCTCTGTACCTGCTGCTGTGAGCCTCGACATTTTGGTCTTAAAATGTTTATATTAACCCACTCGACATGATCCAGTTTTGTTTTTTTTCATTAGTCCACTTCTTTCTACAGTCTATGGCCTAATCTGTGCTGTACTAAAGGCTCTCACTGCCGGTGTTCTGTTGAAATGAGCTCCCAGCAGCCTAAATCGACAGTGACGTCTGTGGATTCACACTGCCTCATTGAAATAAGCGAACTTACATTTTTCCATTTACAGTTGTTTAAATCCAACGAAGCCAAAGCCAAACCCTGACCTCCCCACTTTTACAACATATTTCTTTGGATTAGAGATGCAGGTTTGATTCTGTTTGCACACGGTGATCACACTTTATACTTTAGTTATGTACAATTTATATTTTATTATGTCAAATCTCGTGGCCATACCGGCTTGTCAAAGTCTGATCTTGTTCGACCTCAGAGGCTCAGCAGGGCTGGACCTGGTTAGTTCTTGGGATGGGAGACACTGGGAAAATCAGGTGCCACAGGGGGCGCCAGTCATTGTGTCCTTAGGCAAGGCACTTCACCCACATTGCCTTGTATGAAAATGGTGTGTGTTAGTGTGAGTGATGGTGGTGGTTGGAGGGGCTGATGGTGCAGATTGGCAGTTGCACTTCTGTCAGTCTGCCCCAGGGCAGCTGTGGCTACAGTAGTAGTTTACCATCACTGAGTGAATGAACAATGAACGGTAAAGTGCTTTGGGTGTCTTGAAAGGAGCTATAGAAATACAATGATTAATTCATTAAATAATGTATTAATTAGATTTCAACTCATTTATATGAATCTGCAAAGTTCATTTGTTGTTCATTGTTCATTTGTAGTTCTCAAATAGAGCTAAGGGAGCACATATCGATCAGCCAGTTTAGCCATCGGATAATGCTCCCACTGCAGAATCACCATTATTCACTTCGATGAATCTGAGTAGAAGAACTCATTTACATCGGCCTAAATCTTCCAACAAATAAATCTCCCACTACAGAAGAGAAAGACATGACTGGAAACACTGAAATCTTTATATTTTAATATCATAGATATTATATGTGTATGATATTATAATATCATAGGCCACAGTGCGAATGTCTTATTATAATACAGTGATATTTTATTTATACATGGCCTTTCTAAACAAAGTTACAACGTTTTCTACATATGGAAACAAAATAAAATAGGATGTAATGAAAATGATAACGATAAAATCATTAAATCAAACATTAAATCCAAACTATTCAATCATCGTTGGTTTTCTGCCTCAAATTTAACACACACACACGTCATTTACACACTTAACTGGTCCAAACAGACAATAAAACCAAAACACTGAAAATGTGACTTGTTACTCCACTTCTGCCTCAGGAGCTCAAATCGACAACATTTAAACTGTAGCGATAGGGAGCTCAAATTGACAGGACACCGGTTCAGTCCCTGTTACCTTAAAAAGCCTGCACCATCAGACGTATAATACTCCCTACAACAGAAGCATAAACAGCAGCACAGCAGATACGATTTAACGTGAATTAATCTCATAATGAATCACCTAATAAATACAGATTTGCTATATTTAACGCTGAGAAAAATCTAACATCTAAGTTGAAGTCGTCAGAACGGACTCCGGTGTGGCCAATTACCATATCAAGGCTAAATCAGAATAATAAGAAAAATATATTCCACTGGTAATAAGGTACTTTAGAATCTCTGGTGAATATATGACTGTGTTAATAAAGAGAGGAGATGTTTAGCCTATTTGAATCAAACTCGACATGAAATAGGCTCTTCATTATTGCTGTACTTTCATATAATCATATTTATACTCAGTGTTGGGAAGGTTATTTTTTTAAATGTTTTCACCTACAGATTACAGACTACATACGCCAAAATGTAGTTTGTAACTTAATCCATTAAGTTACTTAAGGTATGTAAAAGTAATCTGAATACTTTGGATTTCTTGATTTTGCTGTAGAGAAGCAAAGACGAGGAAATCGTAACATAAGAAGTTTTGTCTGATAAAAGAAAATAAAAAGCCCAGACTTTACTGAATCAAATTAAAAATATTATTGATAAAAGAGGAGGAGACACGTCCACACAGCATGATTTAGTCCTGTTAAATCCTGTTAAATCCTGGTTTAGTCCTGGTTTAGTCCTGGTTTAGTCCTGGTTTGGTCCTGGTTTTAGACCTGGTTTTAGACCTGTCTTTAGACCTGGTTTAGTTGTGTTTTAGTCCTGTTTTAGTCCTGGTTTAGACCTGGTTTAGTCCTGGTTTAGTCCTGTTTTAGTCCTGTTTTAGACCTGGTTTAGACCTGGTTTAGTCATGGTTTAGTCCTGGTTTTAGTCCTGTTTTAGACCTGGTTTTAGACCTGGTTTTAGTCCTGATTTAGACCTGTTTTAGACCTGGTTTAGTCCTGTTTTAGTCCTGGTTTCAGACCTGGTTTTAGTCCTGTTTTAGTCTTGTTTTAATCCTGGTTTTAGTCCTGTTTTAATCCTGTTTTAGACCTGGTTTCAGACCTGGTTTTAATCCTGTTTTAGTCCTGTTTTAATCCTGTTTTAGACCTGGTTTTAGTCCTGTTTTAGTCCTGTTTTAATCCTGGTTTAGCTCTAGTTTAGACCTGGTTTAGTTTCCGGCAATGAGTGGAATTACCGAAAAAATAAATAAATAAATAAAGGGGGATATAGCCCAAAATGTGAAAAAGGAAAATATCTCCATGTAATCCATTTATTTCAACAAAGTAACTGTAATCCAATTACCACTCACTGAAACAGTAACTGTAACTGAATACAGTTACTCATAATTTGTACTCTGATTACATAACTCCAGTACATGTAATCTGTTACTTCCCAACACTGTTTCTAATGGCCAAGAATATTCCGGTTTTCCATTTTTTATTCTTTCGGTGTTTTTATCCATCCTCCTCCACAATCCCTCCTCTCGCCTTTTCCTCTGTTAAATCCTCATCCTCGTGTCCTTCTTTCATCTCTACATCCTTCCATCACGTCATCCCGCGTTTTTCCAAAAAGCCAATCCCACGTTGGCGTCATCTCTGCCGGGACTCGAACCCGGAGCCTCTGGATTAGAAGTCCAGCGCGCTATTCCATTGCGCCACAGAGACACACATCCATTTTTTTCGATCTGATTCGGGTTTAAAGCTCCCCTCCTCCTCCTCTCTCTCTTTCTCTCCGCATCCTCCGCTCAGGCTCAGCATCAGCACCGAGGCACCCGCGCATGCGCTCTGAGGCTCCGGCAGGGGGTGCAGAAGAGGCCCGGGACGAGAGCGGAGGAGAGAGACAGAGAGAGGGGGAAGAGAGGGGCAGAAAGAAGAGGGAGAGATGAGGAGAGGCAAGAAAAGAGGAGAGAGAGAGAGGGAGAGACGGTGGAAAGAGGTGATGCGATGGAGAGAAAAGGGAGAGAGAGAGAAAGAGAGGAGAGAGGCGCTGACGGGGCGGTATCCGGAGCGATGTGCGTCAATAAAGTGTGTACAGCGCGTTTGGATTGATTTTGCGCAATTAGCAGGACGAAAAAGCGCAGACACGTGAAAAAAATAAAAGGTTCTATGAAGAGAACAGAACGCAGAAGTGAAGAAACCAGAAAACAAGAAGAGAAGAAGTGAAGAGTCGGGTTGTCGTTGGATTAAAAGGACACATCTCTCCAATCTCTCTCCAT
>NW_026571095.1:1505211-1720875 GCF_026225935.1 Boleophthalmus pectinirostris
TGGCGGTCAGGCTCGCCGGCTGGAACATCATCCTTTGATTACTCCGAGAGCTCTCAGCAACCAGTCCTAGGTCCCCCTTCTCCTGAGCCTCCGCTTTGATTTTATCCAACTGACGACCTATAGACAAAACAAGAAACTACAATGAATGATCCTTTATTTTATTACCTAGGATGTGCCCCTGTTAGGTCTTAAACGCATTTCATCTTTTATCAGTTTTCACATTCACCTGTTGTCTGGGCCACGGCCTTCATGAGCACCGTCTCTCCCACTCCCAGCTCCATCCCCAGGTAGGCGGGGCCCAGCTGGTTTAAGCACAGGTACACACAGCACAGCAGGTCATCTACAGGAGAGGAGGAGGGTCAGGTATCCCATAATGCAACAGGTTAACCCACAATGCAACAGGTTAACCCCCAATTCAACAGGGCATTCAACAGAACAGGGCAATACAATGACATGTAAAAAACAAGGGCTGTGTCTGAATGTCTACCTCAGCCCCTAACCCCTCATTCACTATATTGTCCTGGAATATTTAAAGGACTAAACCGTGCACTCTTTCACAGTGATTGAGACTTCAGACGCTCACTACAGTCAGGTCATGTGACTCTGGCATCTGGGTGAGAAAAGTGTAAAGACTAAACTCTGATACGACTTGATTTCTGTCATAAATAATGATCAGATCAGACTGGCATGAGTATTTATGGACTAATAATAACAATACTTTTTATCTGAGATGTGAACATTAACAGCTCTAGGGAAGGTAAGCACCTTACTCTAGCACCTTTACACCATGACAATTTATTTAAGAGTGTTTTATTCAGATTTAGGATATATAGTGCCATAAACCAGAGCTTCATTTGATTCAGTCACTGTCCAATTTTCAAGGTGCATTGTTGGAAATATTGAGTGCACTATTTTTTCATCTGCTGGACATTTGGACACCACTAAAAATGGCGTGACCCCTAAATAGTGCCCTGAGTAGGGAGTGTGGATAGTGTGGATTCGGTTACAGCCTCAGTAAATGATAAAATACAGTAGCCTGACAGAAGCCAGTTCTTTCAGTCCAGTCAGTCAGAGCAGTGCCTATAGTTAGCATCACCCCCCAGGAAATGTTGTGAAGACATCAGCTGCAAAGTATCAATTGTGGTCTTAATCATGTTTTACAATCACACATCAGTTACTATGATACTGACTCCAGCCTGGACAGTTTTCATAAAAGTTGTGTAATTTAAACCACGGTGAAGTTTGGATAACAAAGGCCCCAGAGCTGTGTTTGCATAGAGAAAAGCACTTCTCCCTTTGTCAGCTCCAAAATTGGACTGAGCCTAAAATAGACTCCTCTCACACTGTGTATTAGCCTGGACTCAGAAACAGAAGAGAAGTGTCAGAAAACAGAGGGGTTCATTTATCGTGACTTCAGGTGGAATAAGCTGCTCTCTCACAGTTAAAGGGTTTTTTTTCACAATCACGTCAGCTTCAGTTCAACATCAACATGAGCTCCCCCTCCCCTCTGTTTTCATAGCATGCACTCAAAGTCTCAAAAAAGGAAATCCCTAGAGACAAGACAAGATCTCGTGCCGCAAGATCTCACGAGACAAAACTGACATGAGATTGTGCACACATGCTGAAAATGAGCTCGTGAGATTTCTTTTCCATGTTTTTACGTTTGGATTGGACAACAAAATAAAGTACTGGTGAGTTACATTTTTTGAAAAGCCCAAAAGAAGTAGTGTTACAGTGACAAAAATATTAAATAACGCAAATCAAAAAATGGTGAACTGGACTGAAAGAATGTCAAACTCTTGTCTTGTCTCGTTCTTGCAGATCTAATCTCATGTCTCTCAAGTCTCGCCCCACCCTAGATTTCCCCATACCATATTTTAACGTTTATTGCTCAGAATTATTCCCAATTAGGGATGGGCATTCGATGAAATTTTCTTAATCGATCGTCGGAAGAATTAACGATCGATTATCGATTAATCATTAACGTTTAATTTTAAAATGATCATCATTATTATTACTATCTGCACTACTAATCTGCATAAATAAATTCAACTTTACGACATATAAACCGTAACCACTCTAGAGCCACATCAATCCGTTTGACATTATAATGTGTTTAATTCAGTTTTGCGCAACTCTCACAGAAACGAAACTTAAAACCGCATCGCTAATTTGCATAAACTCAGCGAAGATAAAACTACAGCTCTTGTGTCACTGATGCGGTCAATTTCGGTCGGATTAAAAGACATGATTCAGTGGAATACAGGTTAGTGTGACCAGATTTGTGTTTGTCAAAACCAGGACACTGTATGGGGGGTGGGAGGTTGGGACTCGTCATCCACATTGCGCGACTCTCACCTGGCAAAGCTTTTTCCCACTGGACACAGAAACATATGTGCTTCTTTGTACACTGTGCACAAGGACTCCCACTTGTCCCGAACGCAACGGAAAGCGTGGAATTTCTTGTACAAATCATCGTTAAATACATATTTGTGCTTTGGCACACTGCAGGCTGACCTACTGTTTGTGTCTCGCTCCTTCTGAGTGCAGAGAGACACATGTATGGACCCCTGTTTGGTCACGCTACACACAGCAACCTACATTCGGTTTGTGGATTAAAATTAACGTAATCGATGAAATTCTTAATGATCAATTATCGATTAATGGATTAATCATGCCCATCCCTATTCCCAATTATTAAAATTCCTGCATTACCGTAAATTCCAGACTACTGAGCACACCTGAATATAAGCTGTATCAACACAATTTTAAGAATTTAAGAAATTTTCAGAAAGCTTTTGTCATCTTTTTGCATTGAGTCTGCCGTCACCAAAATCTCACCATTGACTCATTGATGCCGAGTTTATGTGCAGCAGCTCTGTATCCTCCTTTGACAGCCACATCAATTGCCGTTCACTTAAAAGCTGCATCATCGGCGCATCACCCTGTCTCTCCCCACACTCTATGGCGCATTTCTCCTGCAAGAGCCTCTGTCCTGTCTGTATTATGTCAGTGTCTTGTAGGATTTCAGCACCTGGTGGGCTAGACTAGTTCAATCAGGTATGAGTGGATGTCCGGCTATTGAAGTTTGAGTCGTTTCCCTCCCTGTTAATTTAGCATAATAACTTATTTGATCAGATGGCGATAAGTGATTTGAGTACATTGACAATATCACTAGCTCGTGTAGCAACTTAATGTTAACCCTAGATCCATGTGTAACCGCACAGACAGCAGCGTTTTCTGCACTCCGGCTGCACGTAATCACTGTGTTGCCAAACCAGAGACTGTATATATGAATGGACAATGTGCCAAACAAAGAATCCATCCATATATTAGCCGCATCGTTTTAATAGCCGCAGGATTCATAGTCTGAGAAAAAAGTAGCGACTTATAGTCTGGTACACATAACTGATTATGTGTTCTAATGGGACCAAACTCGGAACTATGAATGTTCTTAAAGGGCCTATATTATGCTATTTCCTGATCCATGTTATAATGCTGTTACCTCATCAAAACAGACCTGGAGTTGTGTTTTGTTTCATTCACATTCTACATTAGCAAAGCTCAAAATGCTCTGTTCCACCTTGTGATGTCATGAAGCAGTAGTTTTCAAGTTAACAGCTACCTCTTAACTTTAGTTCAGTAGAGATTGGCAATTTCCGTGCAGAAATAATGCAAATGATTCCAGTGAAGGCGTATGGAGTTTAAAAACACAGTGTATGACATCACAAGGTGAAACAGAGCGTTTTCAGTTTGAGAGGAGAATATAGGCCCTTTAAATGTATTCATAGCTGTGAGCATGGCTCCATTAGAATACATTACACTGTATGAAGTCCTACATTGAGCACATAGACTGCAGTGTAATAAAGTTTTGATTGATTGATTGAGACTTTTGTTTACCTGGAGACAGCAGCAGCACCGAGCGGAAGAAATTGGACAGAGTCTCGATGTTTCTGAGCCTGAAAATGACAAAATACAATTCACATTAGAAGTAAACAGAACTTGATGAAAAATGCAGTCACAGGGTTAAGGCCAGGGGTGAGATCTGTCAGACTGGATATGAGCCACTGTGTCTTTATGACATTTTATAAAGTAAAAACATATTATACTACAAGGACATCTGCCATTTTATATCTCCTATACAGAACCATTTCATTCACTAGAGTTGCTCGCCTGGTGTTGCTTTCAAACAGGCTAATGCAATTTTACTCTTTCTCTGTGTCTGTTACGTAACTTTTATGGATTTATAATAATGTTCCACAGTATGGCATTAAACTGATGGATGCTTCATGGATAGCTCAAGTTACAGGTTAGAGGCTACCCCGTGCACGGTATAGATTATTATTACCTCAAAATACATGTAAAGCATTAATAAAAATATCAATGATGCAATTAAGACTAGATAGATGCATTAATGCCATACTGTGGAACATGAGAAGAACCGGTGATGAACATGACAACAGAAAAGTTACTTAGTTGTATCTTTAATAAATTGTATTCTAGGCATTTGACAATTATTACCAATTAGTATATGGCATTACATTACATTACAATTAACTATTATTTTTAGTTTACAGAAGTATAGATTTATTTAAAGGTGCATTGTGTAACTTTTCTGGTGGACAAATGCGTTTCTCCATGGAGATGTTATATTGCTTTGTCTGGAATGTTTCCCAGTATGATTTTAAAGCTTTCTATCTTCATGGAGACCAAACCAAGCCAAGTTACAGGTCAGATCAGTGGAGAGGCAACCTTGTTCACAGTAGGAATGCCTGTAGAGCTATTTAATGTGATACTGGAGTCAGGCTGGCGCCACCTAGTGCCACCACTCAATTTACTTTCTCTCCAGCAACTAGGTCAGGAATCAAAATACACTAGACGGTTCGCAAAAACCCCGGAAGTGCAGGTTCACGCACCAGCCAATCAGCGAAGAGTCATATATTCAGTGTTGTCAACGATTCCCAAGATCGAGGATTTAAAGCCAGAATAAAGAGAATGTTTGGTGAATTTTATCAAGGGGAAAGATGTTATTGTCCTTCTTCCTATGGGATTTGGGAAAAGCTTAATATACCACTTAGCCCCGTTAGCAGCGCATTGCATATGTGAATCCAAATAGCAGCGATTGGTTAAATGATAAAAAGTACCCGCCTACCATCGAGCGAACAAATCCTAATACTGCGAGGTCAGACGGTTTCTATGAAGTGAAACCAGCTGATGAATCAGGCTAGCCATACTGTGGAACATTGCAAACAAAGAAATAACATCTCAGCATGGAGAAAAGCATTCAATGGACCCTTCGCCAGAAAAGTTAAACAATGCACCTTTAAGTGGAACTAAACACTAAATCCACTTTTTGTGCCAATAAAATGTGTATACGGTGTAACAGCATTGGGGGGGCCTAAATCCAAGTCTGTGCTGCCTTCAGTGGCCTCCAGTAGTTGGTGACATCACAGCGAACTGCCCTGATTACAGCCAGGTGTTTCTGATTTGAAACAACTATGGGGGATGGAGTTTGAAGTGTGGATACCTGTTAGATCAATCGCACTGTTTCTTATACCTCTTGTTATACTTTTCTGAATCCCCCTCCCCTTGCTCTCTGTGTTGTGACAAGAGAGAGTGACTTCACACAATCAGCGTGCATTCCGCTAAAGAAACTATTGCACATCAAATTAGGTTTCTCAAGTTGCACAGTACAGTTTTGCATCATGCGGCATAGGCTTGTGAGCGGAGTCTTGGACAGAATCTTACAGCTAACCATAAACAGGGTTAGAATAGGGCTCAAGAGAGATCGCTAGATTACTCAAACATGCATGGATGATATTTAAAACTTCTTCAGGCATGTTTTTGATGTGGGAACACCAATATAACACGGTAGAAAGCTCCAAAAACTTGCATTTGCATTACACTCTCCTTAATGATGTACCAAAGGGTTTATGAGAGCTGGGAACTAGATAGACTTAAATATATACATCCTTAATTTGCTGTTTGAAAAGCAGGTACCCCACTTTTAACGATAATAAGTCAAATTTTGTTAAAAAGAATAGAGAAAGTTTTTAATTTAAGACTCCAGATTCTGTCTTTGACCTTATGAAACCAATTTCCATTTCGTATCATTTTTAGTATGTGCTCAATTAAAAGGTGCAAAGTTATCTTCCGTAAAGACTTCAAAAGCACCTTGAAGATGGAGCCAAAGAAACCCATTATTTTTACTTCACTAGACTCAAAAATGAACCATATTTCTACACTACAGCACTCATAAAATCCTCGCTCCAATTATGTTCAACCAGAAACTCTCAGAACACTGGGTTATACAGGCTTTGGGAGTAAAGACGGAGGATTGGGAGTTTACTACTAAATAAATAATGTGAAACTGAACAAAACAATGTAGAAATATAACAAAAGCAACATTGTGATAATAGTTAGGCAGAGAGCAATGGAGTTTTTTGTTTTTAGTAGTCAAAATTAGAGAATTATACAAATGTTTATAGATGCCATGACAACAACAAAAATGTGAAATGCTTAAATCACTTTGATTCAATCCTGTGAGCGAGTGAATGAATGAAGGGATGGAAATTTAAATGCTTCTCTAGAATATTGAATAACTACTACTGTTCCATCTTTATTATGCATCTTTATTATTCCACCTTGCTCTACTGTGTTTTTAAAGTCCATACACTTTCACTCTAGAATCATTTGGACAATTTCAGCCAATCTCTATTAAAGTAGATTAAAGTAGATAAAAAGGTAGCTGTTAACTTGAAAACGACCACTGCATGACATCACAAGGTGGACTAGAGCATTTTGAGCTTTGGAGATGTAGATAATAAAAATAATAAAGGGTTGCTCAAACATGAGGTGAATGAAACAAAAAACAACTCCATGTCAAATCTCACAAGAGTCAATTTTGTGAAATACAGTATATGACCTTGAACCTCCACCAAATGTTTACATTATTTATTTGGTGGTTAACCCCACATCTACATTTTTGTGGTGATTGTTGTAACACGCCACAGTTTCTCTCAAGTGAAGTGGGAGTCCTTCAACCATCTTTCAGCTCAAAAGTGGGAATTCCCAGTTTGAGCCGCGTTCCAGAGTGTTTTAACAATGTTAGTGATGGATTATTGTCATCATTTTCTCCATTATTATCTATAATAATGCTATTTATATGTCATGTCAATCACTATTTTTTCTTTGTACTGTTTCTTCTTATGACCTCTAGTACATAACTGACATATTACTATATTTCTATATTTTATTATTTTTACTTCTACACATACATTTATATAATTATGTCTTATTTGACACTAGTCTCTTGCTATTTTTGCTACTTATTTTGAATTTATTATTACTAGGGCTGGGTATCATTAAGAAGACACCGATACATACCTCAACACATAGGCCATGATACAATACATATCTCGATACAGTGAGCTTACAATACGATACAATATATTTCAAATCTATCTATTTTATACGGTTCAGTAAAAAATAAAGGCTAAATCATGGCTGTGACACGAAAAGTCTTTGTTAAACCACTTCTTGTGCAAAGTGAAGATGAAGCACAAACATTTTAATCATCAAAACAGTGAAAATGTCAAATGTGTCACATAAATGAGTTTCCTTCCACTAAACAAGTGACAAAACTGTAGCGCTGGAACAAAATAATTTAGTAAAATACACCAAAAAACACTCTTGGCGATATATTGATACAGCAGCCCACGATATTGATACTGTATCATCCCATTAAACGATATGATACGATATATTGATATTTTTGTACCCCCCTAATTATTACTATTTATATTTTTACTCTTTGTTACTATATTAAACTGTGATGTGTAAACTACTGTGTCCAAGTCATTTCCCTTGTGGAGCAATAAAGTTTATTAAAAAAAAAAAAGTGCTGTATTTAGCTCAGTCTGTTTATATAGAGATCTTAGCTGAACATGTGTGTACATTACCTTCGTAAACACTGATACGTATGACCACTGACCAGTGTTTATTTAGTACATTTGTACATCAACAACAGAATCACAGCATCTCAAAATCAATCGGACTTTTTGTTAAAAGTGTGTGAGTCTCACCTGCCGGAATCCTCTTCAATTCTCTCAAAGGTGCGCGCCACAGCCAGATACGGCACCCTGGAACAGTCAGATTAGCATGTCGTTAGCATCCTCGCATTAGCACAAAGGTAATTTTAACATTCACACCATTAGGCTAAGTCAGCTGTTCTCCGCAAAGACCAATTAGCGCTACAAGGAGATGTGGTTTGACCAGCGGAGTTATCAAAATGTGAGAACAACACGGGGCCCAGGAGCTAAAGGTCACTGTTGTCAAAGGACGAGAGCCAACCGGACAAAAAACTGCCACCAGGAATTATTAAACTCTCGAGCTTCAGCGTAAACACAGCTAGTGTCCTTTTCAAAAAACACACTGGGCTCAGGTACAGGAGCTGAACTTTACACAAGAGGGACTTGGCTCTGTAAATTTTCACAATACTGAGCTAAAATGATCAATCTTTCAAATGGCAGGTGGCTACTTGGCAAGAAAAACCACAACACTAACAAAATGCTCTCCCAATTATATACAAGCAATAATATTAAAGGTGCACCATGTAACTTTTCCGGTGGAGAGGCAACCCCGCTCATAAGAGGTCATTAGAGTAATAAAACCACCAAGCACTCTGTATTTTATTTTAGAATTTTCACATTCACGGCGAGTCACAGTATCACTTCTATAGCTAACACGTTGTACAATAGCCTGTTAATAGAAGGTTCTATTACCTCCTTGCTCAGTTATTTTTATTTCTTTGTTATCAGAGCACATGGATCGCAATTTAGAGCAGAAGAAGCTCCTTTTTAAAACCACCAGTTGGCGCTATAGTAGACACCATTGACACTCATACACTGGTGAGTTTAATGTCATACAATGGAACCACTTAAACTGAACTTAAAGGGCCTTTATTACACAATTTTCTGAGAAAGTTTTAATGCTGTTGAATCATCAAATACATACCTAAAGATGAGTTCTTCTCTCAAATGGAAAACACCCTATTCCACCTTGTGAAGTCATGTGGTGATTCAAGAAGAGCTCTACTTTGTTCTTAAAACTCCATACACCTTCACTAGGATCATTTTGGATCAATTCAGCCTTGGAATTGCCAGAAGGTAAACGTAGCTCTTAACTTGAAAACTACCACTAAATGACATCACAAGGTGGAACAGACCATTTTGAGCTTTAGAGATGTAGAGAGACTAATAATAAAGGGTTACTCAAACAAAGCAACTCCAGGTACCATATTTTTCGGACTATAAGTCACACCAGCCAAAAAACGCGTAATGAAGAAGAAAAAAAACATGTAAAACGCACTGGATTATAAGTCACACTTTTTGGGGGAAATTTATTTTATAAAGTCAGGGACCAGGAACCAACATTTCATCTTGAAAGGCAAGTTATAGTATTAACAATAGAATAAAGAACAGGCTGAATAGGCGTTAATATGCTAACGTCACATTAACAGTTCTTCAGATAACTATAACATAAACAACAGAACATAAGTTTACCAAACTCTCCATCTCACTCCAAATCACTAAACCCATTGAATCCTTCATCCTCGGTGTCACTTCTGAGCAACTCCGCGCAACTTTGGTTGTCACTGAAATCCATGCTTTGTGATCCAATGACTTCCAGGAAAGTTACATGGCGCACCCTCCTGGCTATCATGAAGCTGTGTTCTCCATTCCCGCTTTTTGCCAGTCCCTCAACTTTCTTTCTGCTGCATATTTCATTACTTGCAGCAGGACAGTGGCTTTTTCTACAGGAGACATGCGCAGAAAACTGATACACAAACCTAGAGCTCCCTCTCGTGGTGGTTAGTCTGGAGTATAAGTCACAGGAAACACCCAAACCATGAAAAAAGTGTGACTTATAATCCGAAAAATATGGTTTGTACCTTATAACATGGCTTAAAGCTCACGAGAATCAATTCTGTGTAATATAGGACCTTTAAGTAGAAATGTAATGACCAGCAAAATAGATTAAATTGTTATAATTAATGACAACTCCTACTCACTTTTGTCCGTGCTTCCAGCAGGCGTCGTTGATGGGGTGATAGTTTGGTCTGGAAGGATTGTAGTCGGTCTGTCCTGATGTTACCTCACTGAAAATTAAAAACATAAAAACACTCATATGTAACAATAATACAGATTCACTCTAATAATACACAGCATAACAGATGTGCAAGTCAGTGCACCCGAGCTGATCAGAACAAAGGCTACATACACCATTTTTACAATAATAAAGCACTTTAATGAAATTTTGTGACATTTTAAAAAAAAAGTTTCATTATATTGTTCTTGCCAAAAGGAAAAAAAAAATGGGTAAAGTTCAGCTCAAACAACAAAGTTCCTCTCAAAGTAGCTCAAGTTTTAAAGCACTTCAGAAGGATTACATAACCAAAATAGCGTTTAAAAATGAATGACTTTTTACATTAATATTTAGTTGAGACCGGTTCTTTCACATAATAATAATGCATTACTTTTATCTAGACACTCAAAGTCACTTAACTATGTGTTGTATAATTCATTGACTCACTCCACGACACTCTGGTTTAAGAGTCTGTGCAGTCTGTAGTCACACGTGCCCAGAGGCAGACTGTCAGAGATGTGGCTGTTTACAACTGCTTTCGCGCCCCACTAAACCAGAAATCAGAAATTAAAATAGGACTAAACAAGGACTAAACCAGAGCCGAACCAGGACTGAACCACAGCTAAACCTAGAGTAAAGTGGGACTAAACCAGGAGTAAACCAGGTCTAAATCAGAACTAAACCACAACTAAACCAAGAGTAAACCAGATCTAAACCAGGACTAAACCAGGTCTAAATCAGAACTAAACTACAACAAAACCAGGACTAAATCACAACGAAACCACAACTAAACCAGAAATAAACCATAAGTAAACCAGGACTAAACCAGGACTAAATCAGAAATATAGCACTACTAAACCAGGAGTAAAACAGGACTAAACCAGGTCTTAATCAGAACTAAACTACAACAAAACCAGGACTAAATCACAACGAAACCAGAACTAAGCCAGGTCTAACTCAGAACTAAACCACAACTAGCTCCTCACTCCACCAATGTAGGTGTAGAGTAAAGCCTGTTCGCCTGTAGTCACATGTGCCCAGAGGCAGGCTGAAGGAAGTGTGCATTTTTCTGACAAGAATTGTGGTTAAATATTAATAACAGGATTTGGTTCAGATTTTAAACACGTCAAGAATGAAATAAAACACCTTGAAATGTGAAATGACAAATACAAGAATCACATTTCAGAACATGTTTGAACAGAACTAAGCTACAGGGATCCAAGTTATTATGCAAAATAAGAGGAGATTTTGTTGTTTGTGAAGGAAATTATAGTGCTTTAAAAATTGCAGCCTTCATGATTTGCTAATCGCATCCATTCAAATTATTCCAATTTAAAGGTGCATTGTGAAGCTTTTATGCTTTTATGGTGGAGGGTTCATCACCTGCTTGTTTCCATGGATGTCACTGTTCTGCCTGTAATGGCATTCTGACTGTGAGAGGGGTGGCCTCTCCACAGATCTTACCTGTAACTTGGTCAGGTCTCCATGAAGAGAACATCCCAGAAAAAGCAATAACATCTCCATGGAGAAAAGTATCTGACGCGGACCCTCCCACAGAAAAGTTACACAATGCACCTTTAAACAACTTGATAAAATATAATTACTTGAAGCTAACTGAAATGAAAAGACTAAACCACTATAAAATACAATTTAAACGTCACATTATATAAATGGTATCCAAAAAAATTTGTAGAATTAAGCAGGCTTGCATCTCCACAAACCTGACTCTGACTTGGCTTGGACGAGCACCTCCTCCTGCTTGTTTCCATGGAAATGTTGTTTCTTTTAGTAATAATGCTCCACAGTAGATCTTAAAACGTATCTCCACAGAGAATGAGAAGTATAGTTTTAACTTTTCTATTTCTGTGGAATCCTGCAGGTAAACGTCCCACCTCTAGAAAGTTACACACTGCACCTTTAAACATTTAAGGCACTATAAGTGATTTTTACTTATGAACGTGAAAACAGTTACTTCATTTTCTACAGTTTGTCATGGTCCAAGTTTATAACTCAGATTCCAACCTTCCTATTATTCTCTGCAATGAATTTATAAGCTCCTTTCAGACCAGAGAAGAATTTTGTCATCACCTCATAGTTCGGAGGATAAAAACACTTATACACACTTATTTTGACCCTAAGAGCTGCTTATACAATATATCTGCACTGGAGCAAGACACATTTTATTTTACTACATGAAAAATGGTGTCCAGCCCCTTCAAGCAGCTCCACCTCATTATAACAGCTGTTACTTTTTTTCACTCAGACTCCCCCTCACCTTTTGGCCGTCACGAGGCTGACAGACTCTGGATGAAAAAACGTGTGTTTGGTCTCATGTTATAAATATTTGTCATTTTGAGGTCATCGTCAGCAGCGCGCTCGCACACACCTACTCACACACACACACCTACACACGCAGAGTGACAGAGGTTTGTTCAGACGTGACAGTGAATGGGGGAATTAGAGAGTCACTGTGATCAGTCTCATGTCAGGGCCAGTTATAAATGACATCCTGTATTTAAAAAGGTACACAGAGTTAAATTGCCTGTACCGGAGTTTTTTTCATGAATCTGAGCAAAATATGTAGACAGTAAAAATGTGGTACAGTGCCCTTAAAGCAGTCAGTATTACACTAAAATACAGGAAGTGGCCCACTGTGTTTTTAAACTCCATCCACCTTCACTAGAATCATTTGGGGCAGAGCATTTTGAGCTTTGGGGATGTAGACAGACTAATAATAATGGATTACTCAAACATGTGTGAATGAAACAAAACACCTCCAGGTCTGTTTTTGAAAAGGTACCAGTATTGATGATGATTTAAAATGTTAACTAATTCTGACTCATTTCAATACAGTAGTTGTTATTCTCTTTATGGACAGAGTTTGTAGAGGATAGTTTTCCGTTTCCAGGCCTCACGCGCAGTAGAGTCCATCTTTAGATTTGTCTTGGTTTTCTCCTCCGCTGCACACGTCCCTTCCACTTTGAGCCGAGGAGCTAAAATGGCTTCTCAGTTGCGTTCTAAATGGACTGAGCGAAATCTGTGAGGTTTCAAATGGGTTTGTTTTATACGAATAAAATCTGGCATTAATTCTTCTTAAGCGACTGCTGGAGCAAAAAAGACAAAGATTGGATTTACCTGTGCAGAGTAGCAAAGCGCTCCTATTGGATAATTACTGAAGTTATTTAGTCTTGGCAGAATTGTTTTCAGCTTTCTAACTATCCACAAACCAGAAGATGTTTTGCAAAATAAATGGTTTTGTTAGGATCATTAGGGTAATAGGCTTTCGTGATCAATAATAGAATATAGACTGTCTGATTCAATAATGAGGCTTTGATTTGACTTTGAACTTTGATCTGTGGTGAAGCAGTTACCTTCTCTGACTTCTCCTGAATGTATCAACTAAATATATTTTTGTATATATATATTTTTTAATCACATCATAATGATATATGCATGTCATTTTCAATATATTACGCATTCTTATGGCTTCAACTCCTTTTTAAACAGGCTTCTGAACATCTTACACCCTGGATTCCACCTGTTCAACCTGTTCCCTTCTGGCAGGCGCTTCAGGTTAATTCCAGCTAGGACCAACAGACTCGGGGACAGCTTCTTCCCCAAAGCTGTCACCATACTTAATGAGAACTGTTAATTTGTTTTGTTTATTATTCATTCTTGCACTTTGACGGAACAGCTCTGAATTTCAATATACTCTTGTATAATGACAATAAAGGCTGTCTATTCTGTTCTATTCTTAGTTAGAAAATGTGAAATACTAAATACTCATTTAAAAGGCATGGGGGCACCCTCGAGTGTCAACAGTGGGAATGAACAATGAAAAAAAAAAATGAATCCATAGGTGAGATGATCGCAGTGTTATCAGAGCCATGCATTTGTCATAAACACCATCTGAAATGCTCAAAACAAATCTGATGAGGGTTTAAAAACTGTAGAGGAAACTCTTAGATACTACTTATGCTGCAACTATCTGGGAAAATTTCAAACTGAGTGATCTCTGAGGAGTGAAGAAAGAGCTCATTAGCAGGATTAAACACATCGCATCAGGTTTGTCAAGTCGTTGTGTACATTTTGTACCCTGCTTTTGTATATATTTATGGAGAATTATGGATTTGGCTTGTGGGCGGAGTCTTGTACAGAATCTTACAGCTAACCATAAAGAGGGTTTGAACAGGGCCCAGGAGAGATCACTAAATTATTGAGACATGCATGGATGACATACAAGCCTCTTAGGGCATGTTTTTAATGAGGGAACAATTAAAAAACTAACAAACAGCATAATATGCCCTCTTTAAAGGTGCACTGTGTAACTTTTCTCATGTAGGGTCTGTCACCACTTCTCTGGAGATATTGCCTGGAATATTCCACAGTATGGCATTACACTTATGCATCTCTATGAATACAGCAGGTGACACCACGAGGCCAAGTTACAAGTCAGATCTGTAGAGAGGCGTGTCGACTCACAGAAAGAATGAAAGATTTTAGGTCAATAAAAACCCATGTTACTGAGTAAATGTGAGATGGATACATTTCATACAATACCAAAACATTTCAGACATGGACTAACATCTCCATGGAGACAAGCAGGAGGTAAACCCTCTACCAAAAAAGTTACACACTGCAGCTTTAAATCGTAATTATGTTTGTCAGAAAAATCCCAATTAAATGTTTGCCAAAATTCATCCAGCCCCATTTTAACCGACTATATGGAATATTAACATTTGTAGAACACATCTCACCTTTTACTCTCCTCTCCCAAACTCTTTCTCTCTGTCTTCTTTTCTTCACCTCGCTCTACTTTCTCAGTTTTCACCGTCACTGCTGCTGCTTTTCTTGGAGCTATTCACAAAAACAAACAAATATAAAAAGGTGAGGAGGGCGAAGGTTCAGACCTGAGCTAAAACATGTACTTGTCTCTGTTTGATAATAAAAGCTTTGCACATTTAGAGACAGTTTTATAGCAACATGCACGAAAGCTAACGCCGTACCAAAGAAACTGCTGATTGCCGGTTTCTTGGCGGGCTCCTTATCTCCTTGTGTATTCTCGGCTTGACTTTTGGAGCTTTCTTCGTCCTTTTCAGGCATTTTTTTCTCAATTTTTGTCGCCGTGGTGACAGTGGTTGGTTTCTCATCATCATAAATCTTGTCTGTTTTTGTAGATGCTTCTTGGATGGGTTCCTCTTTGGCCTTTTCAGACTGGAGCAGCTCATTTGCAGCAGTGGATTTGGCGGTAACAGCCTTTTCAGTGCTCTCCTGCTTGGTCTCCTCTTCCATTGGCTCATCAGCGCTACCTGGACAAAGCAAAAAGAATGAAGTGAAAACTGGCTAGATATGGTCCATTCTATGATAAAGCAAATATATTATTTGTCATGAGGTTGCCAAACACATTAATGAACAATAATGTTAAAATCCCTTTCATTTAAAAGGTGCATTGTGTAACTTCTGGAGGGTCCGTCAAATGCTTTTCTCCATGGAAATGGTATTGCTTTGTCTGGAATGTTTCACAGTATGGCATCAAACCTTTCTATCTTAATGGAGACCTAACTAGACCAAGTTACAGGTCATATCTGTGGAGAGTAATTTGATAAATGTAAGGTAGAGCTGTTTAATGTCATACTGTGGAACATTCCAGGCAGAGCAGTTACAAATCTCTAGAAACAAGCAGGTGATGAACTAACCAAAATGTTACATAGCGCACTTTTCAACAGAGCTGAAAACAGGTGAGAGCCCTCAGGTGGAGTTGGCTGTGTATCTGTCAGATGATCTGGTTTATGATTCATATCTCTAATTCCACATGAAACAAAAACTGGCACCATGTTCTTCTCTGTCAATATAAATAAACAAAAGTGATTTTTTTTTCACAATAGCTTCAGAAAGTAATGTGACTTGTTAGCTGAAAGGACTTTCAAGGTGCGCTGTGAAACTTTTCTGAAGGGGGGTCCATCACCTACTTGCCTCCATGGAAATATTATCGTTCCACAGTATGGAATTAAACTCTATTATTACAGTGGAGACAAGTTAATGGCCACATCTATGGAGAAGCAAGGTATTTTTTTTTAGCTATGAAACACGAACAAGACAAAGATGTTTAATGCCCTACTGTGGAACATTCCATGCAAGGAACTAGCATCACCATGGAGTCAAGTAAGTAGCAGATAGTGCACCTTTAACCTATAAGAATAATGTGACAAATTTGTGGAGCTGATCCCAAACAAATAATGAGAAGGTTCGGCATTTGTGGATCATAAATTTAGTGATTTCTTTCAAAAACACTCGATCTCCCAAAGAGTCATGCAAGGCTTTCAATTTAAAACTATTCCAGCAAATTCTAGAAGGTGAACACAGCTGATTAATGGGTTGGTTCAGCTTTCTGTTAAAGCTGAAAACGTGAAGACTTTTTCCCATTGAAACTGTTAAGCACTATGACGGTTTTAATTTTGCCTTCATTTGGGCAACATTTTGTGGTTCTTGTACCCAAAAACCCTTTACTGACAAGAAATAGCAAAAGGAAAACACTAAAATATATGGAGATGTAGAGGGACAGACCAATTTTATAGCTGCTAAAATGTCTCTGAGTGGAGTTGGGAACCTGGTAGTTTTTATTAAGATGTGCAGACTTATTTGAGAGGGTCTTTTGAGTTCCGCCTGTGATTTTCTCTGCACCCGGCCTCAGAAAAGTGGATTCTACAGCTGTCGGGAGAGTGGGGAATCCTCCAAAAAGAGCAGGAAGTAGTTTAAAAACGAAATGAATGAGACATAAATTCAAGATGGAGTCACCGGAGAAGTCTTTAAGTAGCTCGGAATGGTGGTGTCGCTTTGGGATCAAGTTTGTACAAGTCTCCACGGAAAATTACTTGGGAATTTTCAATGAGTTTGAGATGGAAATGTCAAAAAGCTTAAATTCAGGTGAAGTAGGTCTGGGTTATACAAATAGTAGAAGCTGTGGAGTCAAATTTAATGTTTAAGCTTTGTATTAAAGGTGCACTGTGTGGGGGTCCGTCACCTTCTTGTTTCTATGGATATGTCATTGCTCTGTCTGGAATGTTCCACAGTATGACATTAAACAGCTCTACCTTAGATTTATTCAACTACAGGTGGTTTTATAGCTCAAAAATTCAAAAAACTAAAATTCTGACTGTGAGCAAATCTTACCTGTAATTTGGCTTGCAAGTCTCCATAGAGAATTTTAAGTCGAAGGCCATACTATGGAACATTCTAGGCACATCACCAAAGCGACAGATCCTCCATCAGGCAACTTACACAGTGCATCTTTAAGATTACTGATTACAGATTTTTATAATTCTCAATTTGTTTTGCTTACAGGTAACTTTTTGGTTGGGGTTTCCGTCACCTGCATGTTTTATGGATATTTCATTGCTCTGCAAATGCTCCACAGTGTGACATTAAACAGCTCCACCTTACATTTATTTAATTATAGGTGGTTTTATCACTCAAAAATACCTAAAAAAAAATTCTGACTGTGATATGAACCATAAAACTAAACACATCAAAATATATAGAAAGGACAAAAAGATTATTAAATGCTCAAATATTACTATTCATTAAAAAATAATTATTCTAACTTAGTTGTTCACCTTATTTGGCCAATACAATACATCATAACCCAGTCCAAACCATAGATCAACAAATGTGCAATCTGACAGATACACAGCAAACTCCACCTGATGGCTCTCACCTGCCTCCAGCTCTGTTGAAAGGTGTGCTATGTCTGCCTGGAATGTTCAACATTATGACATTAAAAAAACTTTTCCTTACATTTATTAAATTACAGGTGGTGTTATAGCTCAAAAATATCTTGAAAAACAGACATTCTGACTGTGAGTGGGGTCAACCTGTAACTGGGCTGGTTTGGTCTCCATGGAGAAAGAAACATTTCAGAAAAACTGAATAAAAGATTTTTATGATTCTCAAATTTTTGCTTATATTGCACTATTTTCTGATCTGTGTTCTCAGGTCTGTTTGTGTTTCTTCATCACAAACAGATCTGAGTTGTGTTTGGTTTCATTCACACAAACCCTGCATATTTAGGCTGAATTCTTTTCTCAAACAGAAAACACTCCACCTTGCGATGTCATGTGGGAATACAGGAAGTGCTCCACTGTGTTTTAAACTCCACACACTTTCACTAGAATCATTTAGATAATTTCAGCTCTGGAACTGCCAATCTCTATAGAAAAGTTTAAAGGAGCTGCTCACTTGAAAACCACCACTACATGACATCACAAGGTGGAAGAGAGCATTCTGAGCTTTAGAGATGTAGACCGACTAATAATAAAGATGTGTGAAAGAAACAAAACACAACTCCAGGTCTGTTTTTGAAGAGGTAACATTATTATATAACATGACTTAATGCTCAAGAGTCCATTTTGTGTAATATAGGACCTGTAAGATTTCATTGAAAATGTAACATGTGTTTAATATTGTGAGACTTTGAGAAATTACACAGGCTTCACATATTTTTTAATATTCCCAAGTAATAAAATGTTTTTCCTTTCCACTTACGACTTCCTCCTCCTTTTTGCAGCTGGACACTTCCCTTGCACTTTTCAAACTCTGTAAACTTCGGCCTAATTACCTCCTCTTTCTGCCTCTTCCAGCCTGACCCGCTCACTGCTAAGGTTAGCCGTTAGCCGCTACATGACCCCCTCACTGCTAAGGTTAGCCGCTAGCCGCTACCTGCTGTGCTAGCTTCGCTCTCCACTCGGGCGCGTTTGTTTTGATGACCTGCTCCGTCCTTCTCCTCGGAATCCTCTTTTTCTCGGCTCTCGCTCCCGCTCTCGTTCAGCTTCCTCTTGGGGAACATCTTCCTCGCTGAAAAATAAACACACAAGACAAATATGAGAAAATATCCGAGTGGAGGAATTCATAACATAAATAAAACGAAAATATATAGAAAAAAATATCAAAATTGTTGAGAAAAAAGGCACAATATGAAAAATAGATCTTCCTCAAATATTTTCCAAATTATTTTAAAAGTCCTATATAACACAAAGTTGATCTTGTGAGCTCTAAGTCATGTTATGATGTTGTTACCTCCTCAAAGACCTGGAGTTGTGTTTGGTTTCATTCACACATTTGAGCAGTGTTGGGAAGGTGACTTTTAAAATGTATTCCCCTACAGATTACAGATTACATACCCCAAAATGTAGTTTGCAATGCATTAAGTTACTTAAAGTGAGTAACGTAATCTGAATACTTTGGATTACTTGATATTGTCATGCTTTTTTAAAACTACATGAATGTAGCAACTACATCCTGAGTCTTAAGTCCTGGGTTTAATCCTAGTTTAGCCCTGGTTTTAGTCCTAGTTTAGTCTTGGTTTTAGTCCCAGTTTAGTCTTGGTTTTAGTCCCAGTTTAGTCTTGGTTTTGTCCCAGTTTAGTCCTGGTTTTAGTCCCAGTTTAGTCTTGGTTTTAGTCCCAATTTAGTCTTGGTTTTAGTCCCAGTTTAGTCTTGGTTTTAGTCCCACTTTCAGTCCTGGTTTTAGTCCTAGTTTAGTCCTGGTTTTAATCATAGTTTAGTCTTGGTTTTAGTCCCAGTTTAGTCTTGGCTTTAGTCCCAGTTTAGTCTTGGTTTAGTCCTACTTTAGTCGTGGTTTTAGTCCTAGTTTAGTCTTGGTTTTAGTCCCAGTTTAGTCTTGGTTTTAGTCCCACTTTAGTCCTGGTTTTAGTACTCGTTTAGTCTTGGTTTAGCCAAAACTGAGAAAACAGGAAAATACCGCCATGTAATCCATTTATTTCAACACAGTAACTATAATCCAATTACCACTCATTGAAACAGAAACTGTAACTGAATACAGTTACTCATAATTTGTACTCTGATTACAAAACGCCGGTACATGTAATCCGTTACTCCCCAACACTGCGTTTGAGTAACTCTTTATTTTGAGTCTGTCTATATCTCCAAAGCTCAAAACGTTCTGTTCCACCTTGTGATGCCATGAAGCGGTAATTTTCATGATAACAGCTACTTTTATCCTTTTGTTCAGTAGAGATTGGCATTTCAGGGCCTGAAAATGAAAGTGTATGGAGTTAAACACAATGGAGCACTTCCTGTATTACCATATGATATCACATCAAGGTGGAACAAGAGTGTTTTCTGTTTGAGAGAACAACGTCGCCTAAATATGCAGGGTTTGGGTGTTAAACATGTGTGAATGAAACAAAACACAACACCAGAAAATAGCAGAATATAGGCCCTTTACTTAAATGCAATATAGTCTTTTTAAGGGTCCCATTATGGCTTAAAGATTCACAAAGACTGCAATTTTTAAAGTAGCATAATTTCCTCCAGAAAACAACAAAATCTCCTGTCTTATTCTGAATATTAATCAAAAAGAGAATTAAGGAGAAAAAAGGAGAATATAAAACTTTTTACAACTAAAAAGGTCTTTCTTAATTATCCAAATGACTTTAATAAGATGCAGAGTTGTGTTTTTAAGGGGACTCACTGAGGCTCTGACACAAACACTGCTCCAAAACATTTCTTGCACAACACAATAAGAAAAGATCAACAAAGTTACACGGAAAGTTTGCAAAATATTAGAAAATAAAATTAAATGTTGACAGAAGAAAAAAAAAAAAAAAAAAAAAACGCATAATCTTCCCCCAAAAGATAAGAAATAAGAATATTAAATGAAATCGAAAGTTCTTAGTGTTCTCCATCATGGACACTCCTGCTCAGTGACAGAAAAACAACTACATTCATATAATACTCCCTACGACTGTACATCAACGCACCCTTATGGAACAGATAATACTCCCTACAACTGTACAACTCACCCTTATCGAACAGATAATACTCCCTACAACTGTACATCAACTCACCCTCATGTAACAGATAATACTCCCTACAACTGTACAACAACTAGGCCTTTTGTAACAGATAATACTCCCTACAACTGTACAACAACTCACCATTATATAATAGATAATACTCCCAACAACTGTACAACAATTCACCCTTATGTAAAAGATAATACTCCCTACAAATTCACAACAACTCACCATTAGGTAAGAGATAATACTCCCTACAACTGTACATCAACTCACTCTCTTGTAACAGATAATACTCCCTACAACTGTACAACAACTAGGCCTTTTGTAACAGATAATACTACCTATAACTGTACAACAAGTCACCATTATATAATAGATAATACTCCCCACAACTGTACAACAACTCATCCTTACGCAACAGATAATACTCCCTACAACTGTACAACTCACCCTTATGGAACAGATAATACTCCCTCCAACTGTACAGCAACTTGGCCTTTTGTAACAGATAATACTCCCTACAACTATACAACAACTCATCCTTACGTAACAGATAATACTCCCAACAACTGTACATCAACTCACCCTTATGTAACAGATAATACTCCCTACAACTGTATAACAGCTCACTCTTATATAACAGATAATACTCCCTACAACTGTGCAACAACTCACCCTTACGTAACAGATAATACTCCGTACAACTGTACAACAACTCACCATTTTGTAATAGATAATACTCCCTACAACTGTACAACAGCTCGCCCTTATGTACTTTGGTCCAGATATTAATGTTCCTTTGAACTTCATTTCAACTATAGACATATAAACTGATCTTTTTAACATAGGTCTGAATGTCATTTCTAATAGTCACGAATCAGCTCGTGTGTTTTTAATGTAGAGGTCCACAGGCAATTCTCTGTCAGTAAAAATGTGTGATTTGGGGCAGAACATAGACTTTGAAGGATTTGATTTCCTGTTTTATTTATGTTCAGCAAATCATTTTAGACCAGTGGTTCCCAAAGTGTGGTTCAGGGCCCTCAACGCCTGTCCACATAACAAGCATGAAAGAAAATAGAGTTTGAAAAGATTCTTGCATAATTTATTTGTTTAATATACCACGTTAAATCAGTATTAAGCCCATAGGCAATATTTATCACAACAAAATATAATATAAAAATGCAATTATCATAATGTTCAAAACAAACAAACTATATTAACTAATTCCTGAAATCAATTAAGAACTTCAAAAGGTAATAGCACCATCTTAGACACATAAAAACAACATAACAATCTAAACTGAATCTAGGAGTTCATTATCTGGGATATAATGAGGAGACATCGTATCACAGAGGGTCTTTTGGGGTTTTAAATTTAAGATCCGGCAACCCAAAGAGAATAGCTTAAAGGTGCACTATGTAACTTTTTGGTTGGTGGTTCATTACTATGGATATGCCATTTCTCTGCCTTCAATGTTCCACAGTATCTACAGCTCTACCTTACATCTCCACAGATCTGACCTGTAACTTGGTCTGGTTTGGTCTCCATGAAGACAGAAAGGTTTAATACCACACTGTGAAACATTCCAGACCAAGCAATAACATCTCAATGGAGAAAAACATTTGAGGTTCTCTCCACCAGAAAAGTTACACAATGCACCTTTAAATTCAAGTAAAAACAAAACACAACTAACTGAACATGTTTAAACAAAATCTAAGATAATTTCTTAGATTTCTAAGGTAATTTTCTCTACTTTGGACTTAAGTCCTGATCTGATCCTGGTTTAGACCTGGTTTAGACCTAGTTGAGACCTGGTTTAGACCTAGTTGAGACCTGGTTTAGACCTAGTTGAGACCTGGCTTAGACCTAGTTGAGACCTGGCTTAGACCTAGTTGAGACCTAGTTGAGACCTGGCTTAGACCTGGCTTAGACCTGGTTTCGACCTGGTTTCGACCTGGTTTCGACCTGGTTTCGACCTAGCTGAGACCAAGTTAAGACCAAGTTGAGACCAAGTTGAGACCTAGTTGAGACCTAGTTGAGACCTAGTTGAGACCTAGTTGAGACCTAGTTGAGACCTCGTTGAGACCTGGCTTAGACCTAGTTGAGACCTGGCTTAGACCTGGTTTAGACCTGGTTTAGACTTAGACAGTTTAAATAATTACTATTGAAAAGCCCAAAGAGTTTGTGAAAGGGTTCTTTGTTTGAAAAATCACAAATCAATGAAAGCGTTAACCCGCCACATTAAAACAACATCCACCAAATTAGACATTTAATTGTGATTTGTTTCTCGGTGACAGGTCTTTTATTGTGGCGGGGCATCTGTGGAAATGTTCAAAGGGGATTTACTGATTAAAAGAAAAGGAGGAACAAAAATCACAAGAGAGACTGAGCTACAAACCCAGTAAATGAGCAGATTAAAATAAAGCTTTAAAAATCCAGTCTCTTTGAGGAAACTACAGCTGTTTAAAACACTGGGTCATTCTGTTTCATGTTAAATATGTTTTGGGGGAGACATGATTCCCATTAGAGGAATTATTTATGAATGAGAGAAGAAAGCAGCTACACTATCACCATTTTTGAAATCTGGAACATTTTTAAATATAATCCATGCATGTCTGAGTAATTTAGAGATCTCTCTTGGGCAATAGTTTCATTTGTGGGATGCACGCTGATTGTGTTGTGACAGGGCTCTGGAAGGGGGAGTGACTTAGCTCGGAGAGCAAAGAGACGGGACTCAGAGCATCAAAAACAAATGGGAAATTTAAAGAACATGGTATTGACATGTTATAAATCTTTTTTATTAACATGGTGGTATCAGAATCAGTATTGATCTAGTTCTTAGTATTGAAATTGACTTTGAAATTTTAGTATCGTGACTTAGTTCTTAGTCCTGGCTCTAGTCCAGGCTAATAGTGTAATGTTCTGTTTTATTTAGCAAATATTTTTGATGAGTTCTTTTTCTTCTGAGGCCCAACACAAATCAAAATAAAAGAAGTGTGCTTTTTAGAAAGTCTCGAATCATCAAATGAATCAAGTAGGGCTACAGTTAAGAACTCATCTGGCTATTTTTCTATTTTTTATTGATCGCTTAGTCATTTAGAATGTGCATAAGCCTGTGAAGATGAGGTTTTAAACATTTACAGCAAAACTGAAAAGGTTTTAAAAGGTGCACTGCGTAACATTTCTAGTGGAGGGTCTGACACCTTAGCCTGATTCATCAGCCGGTTTCATTTCGTAGAAACCGTCTGACCTCGCAGTGTTAGAATTTGTTTGCTCGACGGTAGGCGGGTACTTTTTATCATTTAACCAGTCGCTGCTATTTGGTAGCTGGCATGTTAAGCTTTTCCCAAATCCCGTAGGAAGAAGGGCAATAACGTCCTTTCCCTTGATGAAATTCACCAAACATTCTCTTTGTTGCGGCTTAAATCCTCGATTTCGGGAAACGTTGACAGCGCTGAATATTTGGCTCTTCGCTGATTGGCTGGAACTTTTTTTGTGAAATGTCTATTTTGATTCCTGAACTAGCTGCTGGAGAAAAATGAAATTGAGGGGAGGCACTAGGTGGCGCCGGCCTGGCTACTGCCACAGAAATGTTATTGCTTTGTCTAGAATGTTCCGCAGTAAAGTTTAAACCTATTTATCACAATGGAGACAAGCAGGTTACAGCATGACGCTACATTACAGTTCAGATTCAGTTCATCTAATTTAGTAGAAATTGGCAATTCCCAGGCTAAATCAAACAAATGATTCTATTGAAGGGGTGTGGAGTGTAAAAGAACACTGGAGCATTTCCTGTATTACAACATGACATCGCAATGTGGAACAGAGTGTTTTCTGTTTGAGAGAAGAACACAGGGTTTGTGTGTTAAACATGTATGAATGAAACAAAACACAACTCCAGGTATGTTTGTGACGAGGAAACAACATTATAACATTTAACTGTGAGAATAACTTGACAAATCATGATCTAAAGTGAAACCATTTTAATTTGTCTGCTCCTTTCGGTAATGTTTTGCCATGAACAGAGACCAGGCTGTACTTCTGTATTCAAAGCGCGCTCTCCTCTTTCATAATCAGCTGTAATATAAAAGGCTCTGCTCCACTGCTCCTTCAGACAGCACAGAAGCAAAACAAAATCACAGTCTCAATATTATCATCTCCACTGTGCTATAACATACAAGAAACAGCAGCATGGACTCTGCTCCAGCTAATGACATGTAAAAGAGCATGTATTATGACTAAAGGGGGAGTAACATAGACTTGTCCATGTTATAATATTGTTCCCTTCTCAAAACATGCCTGAAAGAGGTTGTAGATGTCATCCATGCATGTTTGAGTAATTTTGCGATCTCTCCTGGGCCCTATTCAAGCCCTCCTTATGGTTAGCTGTGAGATTCTGTGCAATGCTCCGCCGTCACGCATCCTCCCACATGACAGTTCTCCACAAATACACAAAAACATGATTCAAAACAACACACTAGAACTTCACAAACCTGATGCGATGTGCAGTAGTTTCATTTGATTGCACTGTGACAGAGTGACTTACAACTAAGAGGGGACAGGAACATGATACTGACATGTCAAAGTCAAGCCCTGGGGCCAAATTTGGTCCACAACATAATTATATATATATCATATCAAATATCTAAGAGAGCTGGCCCTCCAGGTACAGATAGGCTATAGAGACGTTATATAAAATTTTGCTATTTTTTATATTCTGCTTGTTTTGGATTCAATGTTTAAGCAAAACTATTATTAAACAATTATTTTAATAAGAAAAGGTTTAACATTACATATCTCAAAAGAAGAGAAAACATGCAGATGCTGTGGAAATTTTTCGATAAATTTTAATTTGGCCCATGACTTAGTCCCAGTTTTTAATTTAGATTTTCTGAGAATTTTACTTTGACACCCCTGTTATAAACCTTTTTTATCATCATCGTGGTATCAGAATCGGGTTTGAGTATCTCTCTAGTTCTTAGTATTGAAATCAACTTTGAAATTTAAGTATCATTCTTCGTCCTGGTTCTTGTGCAGGCTAACGGTGCAAATGTTTTCTTTTATTTAGCAAATATTTTCTAAGTTCTTCTGAGTTCCAGCAAAAATCCAAACAAAATGACTCAAGACACATGTATCGAAATATGTAGAGAATTGTGACAAAAAAAGAATTGTCCCATCCCAGTTAAATATTAGTTCATAGGCTGAAGAGAGGTGTGCAAAAATGTTGAAATATCAATATACGGTGATACTACATTTGGTGATACAATATCGTTATCGTGGGCTCCTGTATCGATATATCATATTTTTTGTATCTTTTAGCAATTTTTTGTGACTGCTTTATTATTTTGTTGGTTATTTAGTGGAAGGAAACTTGTTTCTGCAATACACTAGACATAGTCCCTGTTTTGATGTTTATAAAATAGATGTATTGCATATTAACTTTGCACAAATAGTAGTTTAACAAAGAAATATTGTTGCTAAAAAGGATTTGGTCCATAGTGTAATAATATTGTATCGTGAGCCATATATCAAGTATCGTATCAAATCATGAGGGACTCTGTGATTCCCAGCCCTAAGCCCAGAAAACAACGCCTTAACTCAGCCTCTACTCCTTCTAATGCCATGTAAAACGACACAAAGGAGACACACTTTGTCAGTTTTCTGTCATAATAAACAGACATTATGTTTGAGTGTGAGTGAATAAAGTGGAGTGCGTCTCGTTAGTGATAAATGTTTTGTTTTTGCAGCGTGGTGAAATAATGACGACTATTTAAGGCCATTAGGCTCCTGCTAACAGCTAATCAACCACAGCAGCTCCAGGCGAGAGGCATCCATCTTCAGATCAAGTCAAGAGTTCACAAAAGAGGAAACTTTTTAGACACAAATCAAATTGATAGATTACAACCGGTGTCATCCATATTCCCAAGGGTGTCGTGCTAACTGGAAGCACCAGTCTGACTGAAGCACAAGTTGTATATAAAAGTGGACTAAGGGAGTGTGATTCACCCACAGTGTTCGGCTCCAGTCAAATTAAGCTCACAGGTTAGTAGGAGTGACTTTGGATATTAGGAAAAGGAATTTATTTACGGACAAAATGGTGGGGAAAAAAAGAAAAAAAAAAGAAAACAGGATCATGTAGAGCAGGTTAATATTGTAAACATTTTAAGACCAAAATGATGAGGCTCACTGCAGCAGTTACAAAGAGAGAGGCGACAAATTTTCAATGTAAATTCAACTGGAGTCAAAGTTGATGGAGCCACGAAGTGCACCCATACTCACTTCCTATTTGGAACGAGGAACTAGCAGGTTAGCCATGTCCATTTACATATGCAGTCTACGGTCTGAATCTTGGTTACTCAACTCTAATCTGAGTTTCGTTTTAACACAATTTGACCATAAAGAACTGATTTAGATGCAACTACAAGAGGTGAGCTCATTTGTGCTGTTAAACAAATCCCTCTCAAATGACGTGTGAAAAATCCTTCAGTCGTCCAGGTAGAATCCATCTCAAATAACATTACAGTCACATGTTACAGTTTTTCAGTTTTACAGTTTTTCAGTTAGTCACTCTTACCTTTTTGTCAAACTCCTAAACAGAACCATGAACGCTCACACTGATAACAAGCTCCTGAAAATGTGCTCTTTACATCCATTTTGTACTTCTTGAGTTTTCAAACTATCTAAAAACTTCTCAGGCTGTGTTTGCTAATGCATGCATTGTGTCACCATGGTAACTGCTGAACATTACACCACAGACATACATGCAGAATCCTCCCCAGCATAATGTCACTGCAATATCGAGCCTTCAGACAGACCAGAGCCTACAGTCAGAATCACACCCGCAGGGAACGTGGATGACATGAGCTACAAAGAATGCTCAATAGAAACATCTGTACTAGAATATGTGCAAGACAGGTCATTTTAAAGCCATACTGTGGAACATTCTAGGTGAAATAAAAAGTTTTCTGTGAAATTAAAGAATGTCAATGAGCGAGATTTGAGTACTGACCAGTTTTGCGTTTGACAATCCCGGATGGAGAGATGGAGTCTGGGGTGCAGGGAGTCCCAGAGGAGGCGGACAGGGCCGGGGTAGCAGGTGCAGTGGCAGGTGTAGAGACTGGTGTAGAGACAGGTGCAGGTGTGGCAGGGGTGGCAGGTGTCCTGGGGGTGCTGGGGGTCGGAGGAGGAGACTTGGGGGTTGGGGCTTTCAAAACTTCATCCTGAAACAAGAAAAACAATTAAATGTACCAACATGTCAAATGTGTCTGTCCGCATCATATTTTTTTTTTTTCTAATATTCTAAAATGAATTAAATGAAAAGTAAAGTTCTGTTGCAGAGTTATTAAAAGTAAGTAAACATTTTGTCCTCCAAGTTGATGGGTTTGATTTAATGAATGTGTGTGGTCTGGGCCGTGTGGTCTGGGCCGTGTGGTCTGGGCCGTGTGGTCTGGTCCCCTGGTCTGGTCCCCTGGTCTGGTCCCCTGGTCTGGTCCCCTGGTCTGGTCCCCTGGTCTGGTCCTAGTTCAGTCCTGGCCTGGTCTCTGGTCTAGTCCACGGTGTTCAGTCTTGGTTTAGTCTGCAGTTCAGTCCTTGGTCTGGTCCACGGTCTGGTCCACGGTCTGGTCCACGGTCTGGTCCACGGTCTGGTCCACGGTCTGGTCCACGGTCTGGTCCACGGTCTGGTCCACGGTCTGGTCCTAGTTGAGTTTTAGTTTAGTCCCTGGTCTTCAGTGGGACATATTACGGAAAGGCTGTGCTAAATGCATTTTAAAATGCTTGATAAAATACATATTGTATATAAAATATGAATTCTGCCAATTCTAATATCCTTTATTACACAAAATTGACTCTTGTGAGCTTTAGTGTTGTTATATCATTGTTACCTCATCAAAAACATTGTGAGTTGTGTTTTGTTTCATTCACACATGCTCTGTTCCACCTTGTGATGTCATGAAGTGGTCATTTTCAGCTCCTTCTACCTATGGTTCAGTAGAAATTGGCAAGTCCAGGGCTGAAATTATCCAAATGATTCTATTATAGCTGTGTGGAGTTTAAAAACAAAGCACTTCCTGTATTACCACATGACATCACAAGGTGGAAAAGAGGGTTTTGAGAGAAGAATATGCAGAATTTGTGTATTAAACATGTGTGAATGAAGCAAAACACAACATCACAACTGTTTTTGATCGGAAATAGCATTATAACAGAGCTCAGAAAATGGCATAATATAATTTAGTATTACAAACATTTACTCAACAACTAATAAAAACACAAATATGACCAGCTCCACAAAATCACACATATAAAAACACTGCTTCTTCCTCCTTCGGGATTTCATTTAATTACATTTATATTTCATTTCACAACTCATCAGTTATCAATCCACCACATCTGAAATAGAGGGTTTATGGCTGAATGAATTTACAACAGAAAAGCTCTTTTACTGATACATGTATGTGGTAATAGTAGTTATGTAACACTGGTCATAAGCCACGTCTCATTAACCTCATCGATTCATTTCTCACCAGTGTGGTTTAAACAATGTCATTTTAATTAATGACACTATCGCCACGGAAACGCCTCTCTGCTGTGGGAACTATGGGGAGTGAGCATCGTGAATTTGGTTGCGTTTTGAGCCTACAGAAAAAAAATTATTACAATTCTAATCACGCCACAAATGAGACTAGAGTAATTAAGAGGCGAAGAGTCAAAAAGAAGGAAATCTCAGCGGTCAAGTTATGATAGAGGTTTGATATAAAGGTGCATTTTGTAACTTCTGGTGGAGGGTTTGTCGTCTGCTTGTTTCTATGGAGATGTCATTGCGCTCTCTGGAATGTTCCACAGTATGACATTAAACAGCTCTACCTTACATTTGTTCAACTACAGGTGGTTTTGCAGCTTCAAAATACCTTGAAAAACAGGTATTCTGACTGTGAGTGGGGTTGCCTCACCACGAGGGATGCAACAATAACCAAAATTTCGTGATATCGTATTGTCAAAGTTCTCACTATAATATCGTGGACCATCACAGTATATCGAATTACAAGTCTCTTTGATTAAATTAAGAGTTATGGTGCAGCAATAGGTAAAAAAGACAGAGGGAACTACATATACCATGATCCTTTGCTCCATTTCAGTGTAGACTATAAGAAGAAATAACAGTTCACTTTTAAGTTTTAGTTCTTAGGATTAAGTTTTGTTAAGACATTTTAAGAGGAAAAAGAAACATTAACAGTTTTGTTTTGTTAGCCTCCACAAAATATCACAATAAATATCGTACTGTGAGATGTATATAGTGAAAATATTGTACTGCGAGATTTAGATATTGTTACATCCCTAATCGTGAGCCTCCCCACCATATCATGAGCAATAAATATCGTACAGTGAGGTTCATACCGTGACGATATCGTATCGTGAGACTTGGATATCGTTACACCCCAACTCGCCACAGATCTGGCTTTAACTTGGTCAGATCATCATGATGTCATTGCAGTGTATCAATAAAGTGCAACATAATTAATGATTTATAAACAATACTAACCACTACTCTGTATGTGTTTTAGTTTAGTCACTTGAAATTGTTGTTTAAAGATGAATTGTGTAACTTCTTTCTTCTTTCTCTTTCTTTCCTGCCAAATGCTTTTCCCCATGGAGATGTATTTGTCTGAAATGTTTCACACTATGGCTTTAAAACTTTCTGTCATCATGGAGACCAAACCAGCCGAAGTTAGAAGTCAAATCTGTGGAGAGTCAACCTTGCTCACAGTCAGAATGCCTGTTTTTCTAGTCATTTTAGAGCTATAAAACCATCTGTAATTGAATAAATGTAAAGGAATAGAGCTGTTTAATGTCACACTGTGGAACATTCCAGACAGAGCAATGACATAGCCATAGAAACAAGCAGGTGACAAACCTGCAAACAAAAAGTTACAGAGTACATCTTTAAATAAAGTAAGTGAGTCTTAAATATTATTGTCCTATAGAATGTTGAGATGTCATCTGATACAGCAGTAGTAGATTTATCCACCATAGACACACATGCAGTCCCCCCCCCCAGTGTGATGTCATCTGAAACCCAGTAGATTAATCAGCTGGTGTTGCATTTAACAGTAAAAAAAAAAAGCGTCTCCTCGTCAGCTTTGTCAGTTTCAGGGCTGAGAGTGGCAGCAGATTTTAATAGACAAACTGCGTGATAATCATCATTAGCACGAGAGCGATGTTTGTCACAGAGGGGCTGCCAAATAGTCCAATTTGTTCCCAGTGGAGTCAAACAAAATAATACAAAACAAAATGGAGTTTCTAAACAAATAAATCATTATATTTTAAGATCCAGTGTCGAAGAAAAGCTGGTTATAAATTAGAGATGAGCGATTTGGGGAAAGTATCTAATGAGTCATTTTTCTGATAAGACCTGAGATTTGATCAGTGGGTGTGCGCCGCCTTGAGTCTGACAATGAGACACATCATGACATGTCACGATTTGATATTAGGGATGTAACGATATCCAAATATCTCAATACTATATTTTCACGATATGCATCTTACAGTTCGACATTTATTGCAATATTTTGTAGAGGTTAACAAAATTGTAAATATGCTACTTTTCTCTCGTTATAATCAACATAATTAAGATTTCAAATGATTAGTTATTAGTTATTTCATCATGTAGACTGGACTGAAACAAAGAATCATGGTATATGCAGTTCTGTTTTTTTAGCTGTTGCTGTACAGTCACAAGGCATTTAAGCAAAGAAACTTGTAATTCGATATATTACTCAGACTTGACGATATATCACGATATTTTGGTTATTGTTACATCCCTTTTGGATATATCACGATACTAAAACGAAGGATCATATATTGAGATTTATCAATACATACACAAAATATAAATATAAAAATGTATTGTTTTTAAAAATTGATTCAGACATATTTAGAATCGATTAAAGAATTGTGCAATAAAGTATCACGATATATCACTGAAATATTTTTTATTACTACTTGCTTTTTCTTTTTTTTTTTTTTTTACTTACAGGTATATTTAAATATGAGTTATATGATGGTTGTTTCTATGGATATATAATTGCTCTGCTTAGAATGACATTAAACAACTCTACCTTACATTTATTCAGTTACTGGTGGTTTTATAGCTCAAAAACACCAAGAAAAACAGACATTCTGACTATGAGCGGGGTCACCTCTCTACAGATCTAACCTGTAACTTGGTCTGGTTTGGTCTCCATTAGAGATGGGCATGATTAATCGATTAATCGATAATTGATCATTAAGAATTTCATCGATTACGTTCATTTTAATCGACAAACCAAATGTAGGTTGCTGTGCGTAGCGTGACCAAACAGGTCCGTACATGTGTCTCAGTCAGTCAGTCTGCAACGTGCCGAAGCACAAATGCGTATTTAACAATGACTTATACAAGAAATTCCACGTTTCCGTTGTGTTCAGGACAAGTGTGAGTCCATGTGCACAGTGTACAAAGCAGCACATATGTTTCGGTGTCCAGTGGGAAAAAGCTTTGCCAGGTGAGAGTCGCACAATGTCGATGACGAGTCCCCACCTCCCTCCCCCCGTACAGTGTCCTGGTTTTGACAAACGCAAATATGGTCACACTAACCTGTATTCCACTGAGTCATGTCTTTTTATCCAACAGAAATCGACCACATCAGCGACACAAGAGCTGTAGTTTTATCTTCGCTGAGTTTATGCAAATTAGCGATGCGGTTTTAAGTTTTGTTTCTGTGAGAGTTGCACAAAACTGAATTAAACACATTATAATGTCAAACGGATTGATGTGGCTCTAGAGTGGTTACGGTTTATATGACGTAAAGTTGAATTTATTTATGCAGATTAGTAGTGCAGATAGTAATAATAATGATGATCATTTTAATATAAAAATGTTAATGATTAATCGATAATCGATCGTTAATTCTTCCGACGATCGATTAAGAAAATTTCATCGAATGCCCATCCCTAGTTTCCATGAAGATAGAAAGGTTTAATGCCATACTGTGAAACATTCCAGACAAAGCAATAACATCTCCATGGAGAAAAGCATGTGACAGACCCTCCACCAGAAATGTTACACAATGAACCTTTAAATATATAATCTATAAGGGTATATATAAGGGTCCTTTCTATGACATCACATAGCCAATTATAACTATATATAAAAAAATAAAAATAAAAGTTTGCATTTTAAACACATCCTGAAGCACTGACAAAAAGACTGTATTCTGAAATAACATAATAATAATAAATAATAAATAAATAAATAATAATATAAGAATCACATTTCAGAAAATTTTAGTACAGATCTAAAGTACAGGGTGAGCAGTTCTCGCAATCAGTTCTAATTACAATTTTGATTTGATCGTGATCAAAAGGGCTCATATTACATTATTTTCTTATCTATGTTCCAATGTAGTTTCCTCATTACAAACAGACCTGGAGTTGTGTTTTCTTCCATTCACACACGTTTAAAACCCTGCAGATTTGGGCTGCGTTCTTCTCTCAAACAGAAAGCACTGTTCCACCTTGTGATTTCATGTGTTAATACAGGAAGTGCTCCACTGTGTTTTTAACTTCAGACACATTCACTAGGATTATTGATGAGTTCTGCCCTGGAATTGCCAATATCTACTGAACAAAAAGTAAATGTAAAAGTATTAACTTGAAAACTCACACTTCATGACATCATAAAGTGGATTTGAGCATTTTGAGCTTTGGAGATGTAGACAATATAGAATTCCTCAAACATATGTAAATGAAACAAAAAACGAACTGTGTTTTTAAGGAGGTAACAGCAGAATAACATGGCTTAAAGCGCACAGAAGTAAATTTTTTCGTAATATAGGATCTCTTACCCTTGCGACCACACACTTTTCTATTTACAGTTTATAGGCCTAGTCTGCTCGTATGCTGCTTGAAAATTGCATAAGCTACACATTCCCATCTTCACTAGAATCATTTGGAGAATTTCAGCCCTGGAATTGCCAATCCCTACTGAACTAAAGGTAAAACATAGCTGTTAACTGTTAACTACCACTTCGTGCCATCACAGGGTTAAACAGAACATTTTGAGGTTTGGAGATGTAGACAGACATCTCCGTCATCAGACATCATCTCATAAAGGGTTACTCAAAAATGTGTGAATGAAACAAAACACAACTCCAGGACTAATATCATAACATACTCCATACAAATGTACATCAACTCACCTTTGTGCAACAGATAAGCCTATGTTTCTGTTTCTGTAAATCATCTTTGCACAGTTTCCTTACCATTTCTTGTACATAACTGTCATATGCTGTATTTATTTTTCACTTATTGTACATACATTTATATAATTTGTCTTATCTGACATCAGTTTCTTGCTATTTGTTATTGCTACTTATTTAGAAGTTCAGTACCATTTTTATATTTTTCTCTTTGTAATTATAATTTATTGTGAAGTGTGAGCTACTGTGTCCAAGTCCTTTCCCTTGTGGAGCAATAAAGTCTGTGTAAGTCTAAGGTCTGTTTTTAATTAGGCAACAACATTATAAACAGAACTTAAAGCTCACAAGAGTCCATTTTGTGTAATATAGGACCTTTAATCATCGGTTTACCTAATGAGCAATATACTAGTAGATCAGGAGTCTAACCCACAACCTCCTGACCGAGATAGTGAGAGGATGAGACAGGCTAACCACTCTGCCACAGTAACACATGGGTTGCCAGACAAAAACAACAGATTTCTCACATTCAAAGCCCGGTTCTGGATCGCCCGGTGGCCGCAGGTGGTTTTTGTCTCATCCAAAGTCGATAATCACCTCTTTTCATTAGAACTTTATTGACAAACCCATTGAAACGCAGTGAATCAGGCCACATTACTGTTGCATTGTGGGAAGACCTGTGGGTAAACAATAGACCCTGATACGCTCTGGGGTTTTGAACAGAGCGGGTTTCAGCAGGCCTGCAGTAGATTAAAAAAGGTTTTGGGGGCTCTGGGGTCTGGAGGGATTGAAAGAGAGATACAGATCATTCAAGGACCAGAAATGAGACAGCAGGATTGTCGATTTGATGAAAACTCGTCCAATTTGAAGATACAATGTTGTTTCCTCATCAAAAACAGACCTGGAGATGTGTTTCGTTTCATTCACACGTTTAAAACACAAACCCTGCATATAGGTGTCTGCGCGGGATAGAATTTTCAGTCCCGCTCCTGCCTGCAAAGAATTTTAATTTTCAGTCCTGCTTCAGCCCGCAAATCCCGCAAGATGGAGACGTTTGCTTTTTTAAGCTCTATCAAACACGGAAAAGGGGAAAGGAATTGTACATTAGACCACGTCCTTAAGTTTAGGCTGCTTAAAATGTTTTTATTGATGCCAAATAAAATATCCTGCACAAACGGTGTATGATAGGCATTTATTAATCATTTGTATATTTTAATTTACACTCGTATTTAGTTTGCGGGACTGCAGTTTATCATCCCACCCTCCTGCTCTTGCACTGTGTAGTCTCGCTCCTGCCCGCACCTGCAGTGAGCTTTCAAAATGTGTACAAAACAAAACAAAACAGAAACTGGTCCAATTTAAACTGATTATTTTAAAAAGCATGGAATAAAAATAGAACCTCAAAGTACCCAATAACAGCTTTGGAGATCGCACCGCACACTCAGATACCTGCTGTATGCAAGGAACAGCACAGTCTGATTTTCATTAGGCACAGTGTGTGAATGACTCAGTGTTTATATTGCTATGAAGAGGAAACTAAAGTCAATTTGTTCTTCTGCAAGATCACGCTTCAGTGCTATTGGTAGTTGCTGGTAGCCTGATTCATCAGCCGGTTCTGCTTCGTTTCACTTTATAGAAACTGTCTGACCTCGCGGCCTTAGATTTCGTTTGCTCGACGGTAGGCGGGTACTTTTTATCAATTAACCAATCACTGATATTTGGTAGTCACGTGTGTAATGCGCCGCTGACGGGGCTAACTGGTATATTAAGCTTTTCCCAAATCCCGTAGGAAGAAGGGCAGTAAAGTCTTTCCCCTTGATGAAATTCACCAAACATTCTCTTTGTTCTGGCTTTAAATCGTTGACAACACTGAATATATCACTTTTCGCTGATTGGCTGATGCCCGAACTCACACTTCTGGGGTTTTTGCGAACCGTCTAGTGCAGGGGTGCTCACACTTTTTCAGCGTGCGAGCTACTTACAAAATGACCAAGTCATAAAGATCTACCTAATACAAAGCCAAGCAAACTGCACTGAAACACTCTGTGCCCCTTTTTTGGACCCTCACCCACAGTTTGAGAACCCCTTCTTTAAGAGAACTTCCTCTGGCACTTTACACAAAACTGTCGAAAAAGTGAAGGTCGTAGGTAAGATTTTTAAGCCTGTTTTTTAAAGTTCCAAACTGGAGTTACATCTTTTCTGGTTTTGCAGTGATATTTATCAGCCTCTGCACATTTACCAAACCAAACGCACATCGTGACAAACACAGATGCATTTGTGCACTTTTGTTAGACAAACTTCAGCCAAATGTGGCAGTAGGTCTGTTCTGTAGATCTGCTCTATGCTGTAGACCTGCTTTGTGCCAACACTGGAACACAAATTTAGACTCGTTTTTACTTCACGTTTGGTCTTGCTCTTCTAATCAGCGCACACTGTGGGAGGGGCTTGTGTTCGCTGTGCGCAGGAAGGAGCGAGAGCGTGAAAAGGCAAGGGGCGGCGTGCTGACGTGAGGCAGATGGACAGGTAGGATGTTTAGGAAGTTGAACCTGCCCTGTGATGCACGCTGGTACACGAGGGCACACGCTGTTGCAGACGAGCCGTGCATAGGGAGCGTGTGTGTTTGTGATGTGCCATAGAGTCTCCGCAGGTTTCAAATGAGCGCACAGGCTGCACTGAGACGCCCCACACGCTCCTGTACCCCGCTACAAGTTTATTACCAACAGCAGCGGCCGTAATGAAATATGATCGCACTTGTTGAGTGTCAGACCTTGAGTGAGAGACAAAGACCGAGTCCAAACGCGAGTCCGAGACGAGACACGGCGATCTACCCACACGACCTTGGTGATCGACTGGTAGATCGCGATCGACGTATTGAGCACCCCTGGTCTAGTGTATTCTGATTCCTGACCTAGTTGCTGGAGAGAAATGAAATTGAGCGGAGGGACTAGGTGGTGTCAGCCTGGCTAAGCCGCTGGTGCCCAGAGTCAGGACTATACAAATGAGATGTGGTCATGAGTCCATATAATTTTTGGGTTGGATTTTCTGAAATAACTGACAAAAATTAGGTAACTTTTTCATGACTTTTTTTCATGATCTGTAAATTCAGTCATGGTTTCTGCACCTGGAACACGCACAGATCTGTCTACGTACAAAACTGGAGCATAAACACACCTTAAACCACAGCCTTCCCGTCTCTCCTCTCACCTTCTCAGCCTTCTTCTCCTCCTCTTTCTCTCTATTCTTCTCTCCGCTCTTCTCCTTCTTCTCTCTCTCTTTGACAGCAGTGGTCTGGTTTTCCGGGGCCTCGTCTTCGTCACTGTCCAGAATCTGACGGCTCCGTTTGGGAGGTTTTTTCACCGGGGAATCTGCCTCATGAGCCCCGTTGTGCACCTTCAGGGGACTCTTCACCGGCCTGAGACACAACACATAAATACGACATTATTGCCCTCATTCAGACAGAAGAAAAGGACAGCTGTAGAGATGCAAAATGAATCGCAATCAAATCAAAATCACTATTTGAATAGAAGCAATTAGCAAATGACAAAGGCAGTTTTTGAAGTACTATAATTTCCTCCACAAACATCAAAATCTCCTGTCTCATTCTGCATACAAACTTCTAACCCTGTAGTTTAGATCTGTCCAAAAAAAACATGTTCTGAAATGTGATTCTTGTGTCAGTTTGTCACTTCAGATTTCACTGTTTTTGTTAATACTTCTGGACGTGTTTAAAATGTGAACTTTGAACAGAATCTATTATTAAAACAGAAATAACAGCAAATATAATCACAATTGTAAAGCTTGTTAAAGGTGCATTGCTTCTGTATCTCCATGGAGATGTTATTGCTTTGCCTGGAATGTTCCATGGTATGACATTCTAGCATTTGTTCATTACTTGTGTTTCTTTTGCACAAAATTACAATAATTCTCTCTGTAAATAGGGTTGCCTCTCCACAGATTTGACCTATAACATAGCCTTCTACATTCTAGGCAATGCAATAACATCTCCATGGAGGCAAGCAGGTGATGGATCCTCCACTAGAAAAGTCACACAGTGCACCTTTAAAGAAAGTACTACGATTTAAATTTGAAAATCACATTCTATTGACTAAAGAGTAGACTCATTATGGCTTATAAATACTGAAATTCCAAAATTCATTGTCTGTATACGACCATGAACCACTATGGGACCAGAAAATTTGCACAATGCACTTCAAAAAAAATTGATATTTTTCCCAAACCATTCAATCATCCCGAAACAAACATATTCATATTAAATACGTTATTATATTATTTAGACAGAATAAAGGACAGCTGCATAGTAATAACTACAATGAGTGATTCTTTTAGTCAGACAGGTGAGTTTGTGTACCTGCTTTACATGTTTCACTTCCTATAGCGTATTGTGATGGTGTAGTGACGTGTTGTAGGCAGATTTACTTGGTTTTGCCAGTAGGGGGCATAGGTTTCCCCAACAAACGCGTAAAGCAGGTAAACAAACTCTCCTGACTGACAAAAAGAATCTCATTTTTAGTTATAAGTGAAGACAGAATTAACCTTTACCAAAGACTGTACAACAACAACTACTACTACAACAACTGTGGCTGGAGCTGCTCAGTTATGATCAAATTATAATCACAATTATTTGACTCATTATTTCAATTACAGTTATATCAAACATTTACTTCTTACTGTGAAAATGTACCTGTAGAGAAAGTACAAAGCTATTAGTCACATCTGAGACACAACAAGACCCAAATAACATCTCCATGGAGACAAGCAGGTAGCGGAGTCTCCACCTGAAAGGTTGCATAGTGCACCTTTATCCATCTTGTAGAAGTGTTAGAAAGGATAACAAAGAGAGTGCTTGGACTAAAAAAAAAAAAAAAAAACATAAATCCACACTTACTTTTTCACAGGTTCATCTCCAGATTTCTTTTCTTTAGTTTTGGGCTGAAAAAAGGACCTGAAAAAAGACATCACAGACAAGTAGAATTGAATAAATAAAATAACTAAATAAAGTGAGAATTTTAAAAGAAAAAATACCACATATTTCAGTTTTAAATTTAAAAATGTCAATGTTAAATGTTGCATTTATTTGTCAATTTTTGTCACATTGATTTGATTTTATCAAAGGGTGACAAGATTTAGAAAATTCTAAACTGGGACAAACGTGGGTTGGTAAAAATTAAATTGTGAAAAGAGCGTGTGAGATTGTGCATTCTCGTGTCATAATCTGAGGGACTTTTATCTCTGCATTTTTGCTTTATGATCATTTGCAAACAGATTAAAAACAGATAAATTTATGCTCCTCTTTACTGCTGGCAGGGGATCAGATTAGTTAAAAATTGTGATAGTCCTGTTTTAGGCCTGATTTAGGCCTGATGTAGTCCTGGTTTAGACCTGGTTTAGATAAAATTGGTCAAAAATAAGAACACCTGGGACATTTCTTGTATAAAACTGGGACAAATCACTGTTTTTGGATAAATCTGCAAGGACAGGGGACACTGGGCTCAAAACTCGGACTGCTCCAGGTAAATAGGGACGTCTGGTCACCCTGTTTCATCATTCAGAAAGTGTGAATTGAAAAAGTTGGTCACATGTTTTAAATCCTGCTTTCAATATTCAGTTTGTATAAATAATTCATTCAATCCTTGAAATTCAGTTTTCACTTTTGGCAATTCAATTTCAATTATATGATATTATATTTTCAATTCCTAGAGACACTGATATCAGTCCATAGATTGAGTAGATTTTCACTGCAGCATGTGGCAACTTAATACATATTACTTTGCATTATCTTCTTTTGAATCATGTTTAGATTATAATTTTAAAGGGACAGATTTGGGAATAGAAACGCTAATTAAACATACAATATACAAGAGGTAGATTAGACCTTTGGAGAAGTTAATTAAGCTGCTCCAAAACAGGAAACAACATAAACAAAAGGGCTGGATACCGTTAAGAAGTTGCCAATACGATACATACCTCGATAAATAGGCCACAATACGATACATATCTCAATACAGTGCACTTTCAATTCAATCTGATATATTGATATGATATTTGAAAATTATATATTTTTAAATCGATTTGATACAGTTAAAAAAAATATAAAAGCTAAATCATAGCTGTGATACTAAAAGTCTTTTTTAAACCACTTCTTGTGCAAAGTGAATATGAAACACATTTTAATCATCAAAAAAAATTGGGTGTATAAAGGAGCATAAACAAGTTTCTTCACTCTAAACAAGCAACAAAACCGTAGCACTGTAACAAAAAACATTTCAGATAATATACCAAAAAATACAGCAGCCCAGGATATTAATACTGTATCACCACATAAAACGATACGATATATCGATATTTATATATTTTTGCACACCTCTACTAAACAGTACATGACAGTGACTCTAAATAAGAAATATTTATCTGTTTTTATAATGTTTATCTTGAAATCAATGGAAATTGTTTATTCACACGTGGTTACACCAAAACATGCATGCAACCTACTATAAATGATTCTGAAAACATTTAATCCAATCAAAAATTACAAACAGGCAATTACGGTAATTTGAAGATGTTAAAGACCATTCTGGACAATTTTATAAGTCGGTATTGGACCTAGAATTCACAGAATTCACGTATATACATTAAACATATCCTCACTTCTTATCTGAATAGCCACTGTGTTCCTAGTTCAATAATGGATACATCAATGTGGTTTATAGAAAATATATGACCACGTAGCGCACCAAAAAGCTTTGACATGTCAGGGAGAGCTGTACTCACGCAATACTCCGCTGCATGGTGTCAGAAATCTCCTTAAATTTCTGTAAACTCAAATAAAATAGCACAAATAGAGCCCAAACAGAGCACAGGATCCACAGAGGCAGCAACAGCGCTGAGAAGATTCGGCGCCAAAATCTATTTACACCAAAGACTGTGAAAGATGATACGATGATTCACTCGGTGCTGCTGAGAAATTCACTTTTTTCTTCCGATTTACGAGGAAATGATTAACCAAAACATGTTAAATTGATTTTTGTGAAGAGCCTGTTTATTTCTCTAGCTGTTACGTAAGTGTTAAAATGCTTAAAAATTAAATATGTGAGTTAAAATTGTTTCGAAATACGTTTATTAGTGTTATATTCGTGTAATAGTCGTCTAACATCAACACTTGTAAACTTTAGCTAGCAAAAGTTGTAAAGTACGTCTTGGAGAGATAAAAGATGACCGTTTATACAAAGCACAATGACATTTATTAGAAAAAGGAGGGAATAAATATGACATATACTGAAATACAACCGGAGTGAGACATCTTCATCTATACTGTTTCGCGCCAGGACTCTGAACTCGTGCAGTGTCGCCCCCTGCGCTTCCGGTCAGGTTACTGCAGCTCTCCAATAAATAAAAAGGAAAAGTATAAATTGTCTTAAAATATAAAAAATGCGTGTTACGTGAACTTTAAAGGCATTTTTGATTTGCAGACTTTTGCTACTTAATAAGAATAAAAAATAAGTAAATATTGCATTAGAATTAGATTATAGACTACTAAAATATGAGCAAAAATATCAATATGTTGTATCACTTAATTTGATGCAGTATCAGTATCGTGGGCTGCTGTATCGATATATAAGAGTATTTTTTGGTATATGTTACTAAATTGTTATACTACAGTTTTGTTGCTTGTTTGAAGGAAGGAAACTTGTTTATGCAACACATTTGACATTCTCACTGTTTTGATGATTAAAATGTTTGTATTTCATATTCACTTTCATAAGAAGTGGTTTAACAAAGACTTGCAATGATTTAGCCTTTATTTTTTCTTGAACTGCATCGAATCGACTTGAAATATATCATATTGAGTCGAAAGCTCACTGTATTGAGATATGTATTGGGGCCTATGTATCAAGGTGTCATATTTTAACTCCTTAATGATTCCTCTGATTCCCCAGCCCAAGTAAAATATAAGAATAATACATGATACTTCCATGGATACTAGGCCAATTTGTATTTCTTTCTGTTTTAAGAAACGTAAATGAATGTATTGATTTACATCCGACATTTTGAGGACTTTTTGCATTTCATAGGATATAATATTTTGTCTTTTGTCTCTATTTTATCTCCATCTTTATCCAGTCCTTTAAAGGTTCTGTACCTGATTTTTGTCCAATTATTTGAGCAAAATGTGTCTTGCCCCAGTACAGATATATTGTATAAGCAGCTTTTGAGCTCAAAATAAGTCCACTGTGTGCTGTCTGCATCCATCTAATCCAGAAGTGCACGTTGACATGCTAGTTGTTGTTAGCTTATCCTGACTCCAAAACTCCGCTCTGGTCTCTGAAAGTTGTGAAAACTGCTTGTAACTTCTAAATTATTTATCTTATATATTAATGACTTATGCAAAGTGTCTTCATTGTTTAAAGCAGTATTATTCTTAGATGACACAAAAGTATTTTGTTATGCAGACAGTATACAACAATTATTATCTGACATAACATCTGAAATGATACAGCTAAAAATATAAATAAATTTGAATAAATTAAAATAATGTCATTTGGGAATTATGAGGAAGAAAAAGTACAGTTACAGATACAAGGCATAAGTATAGGGCAGGTCAAGGAGAATACATTTTTAGGGGTCATAACTGATTGTTTTTATCAATCAGCTGTAATGCCCATATCCAATACATAAAAAAGTATTGCCGTATGAAACAAAGCAAAGCATGTTTTGGATCAAAGAGCACTACATATTGTGCAAAAATTTGGGGCAACAACTATAAAACCATAATAGAACCACTGATGAAACTTCAAAAAAGATTTCATGACCACACTAATCCAATGTTTATTCATGCCAAATTACTTAAACTGCACGATTTGATTCTGTACCAAACTGCACAAGTAATGTATAAAGCTAAAAAAGCCACTTACCAAAAAATATCCAACTACTTTCTTGTGAAAAGGAAAGGCAACTATAATTTTAGAGGCTTTTTAAACTTTAAAGTGCCTCATGCTCAAATGACAAGGAAGCGTTTTTGTATCTCTGTGGTGTCAAATTATGGAACATGAAAACAGAACTAAAATTTGTGTCCAAATATACATGTATACAAAAGTTTAAAAAGTGATTATTTCAAAATACTGTACTGAAGAAATTAATGCTAGTGTATGTATGTGTGTATGTATGCATGTATGTATGCATGTATGCATGCATGCATGTATGCATGCATGCATGTATGCATGCATGTATGTATGCATGTATGCGTGTATGCGTGTATGTATGTGTGTGTGTGTATGTGTGTGTGTATGTATGTGTGTGTGTATGTGTGTGTGTATGTGTGTGTGTATGTATGCGTGTGTGTATGTATGCGTGTGTGTATGTATGCGTGTGTGTATGTATGCGTGTGTGTATGCGTGTGTGTATGCGTGTGTGTATGTATGCGTGTATGTGTATGTATGCGTGTATGTGTATGTATGTGTGTATGTGTGTATGTATGTGTGTGTATGTATGTATGTGTGTATGTGTGTATGTATGTATGTATGTATGTATGCATGCATGCATGAGTGTATGTATGGCAACAGGAGGCGTGGTCAGTCTGAGTGACCCGTCCATCAGGCTGACCTACAGGAAGTAACAACAGCTGATATACGACACGTCACCACCAACACCGTGGACAGTTTTAAAGATGCAGCAGCAGTAGCTGAAACATGTCAACAAGGTAAATACACTTCACTTTATTGTCTTTAAATAAGAACTCAAGAAGTTAAAGTACATAAGACGACAAAATGAACATCTTTGGTTTAGTGCGTATAAACTCATCACGGTGAATAATTTGGATGCTCAGAATACATGAGGTAAGTGAGGAAGAACTTTGGACCACTGTAAACTTTTAAAAATTAACTTCTGTATTTCACATTTTTAGTACAGTAAAAATCAGGCCTTTAAGCAGGTTTATTTTACAACTATCTTATATACTATTTACTTCACAAATGCAGTTACACCTTTATAGTTTTATCATATGTTCTGTTCATCTGTGCTGGTGTCTTGTTTCCGGTGGACAGCCCCCTCTCCACAGATCCGATCCGTGAGCTGAGGAGTCCAGGTGAGGCGAGCCGTGGTCCATCTGCCCCTCAGCTGGATCTGCCCCGGAGCGGGTGCAGCGGGAGAGGGGGAGTGGAGGGGGGAGGGGCAGGAAGGGAGGGGTGAGAATGGGTTTAGGCAGGTAACAGGAGAGGAGGAGAGAGGAAGGGAGAGAGTGGACAGCTGCAGAGAGAAAGAGAGAGAGAAGGAGAGAGTAGGAATAAGAGAAAGGCAGGAAAGAGATAGAGGAGGAAGAAAGGAGGAGAAGAGAAAATGAAGGTGGGATGCAAAAAATGAGAGAAAGACATGAGTTCCATCTTGTCATGTTATGCCTAAGTGAGTGTGACATCACCCACAGCTTTCAGCTCCAGTCAAATGAAGCTCACTGAGGCTGGCAGGAATTTAGGAACTGATTTACAGACAAAATAGTGAAATGAAAACAACAGGATCATGTAGAGCGGGTTAATAAGAGCATTTTAAGACCAAAATGATGAGCCTCACAGCAGCAGTTACAGACAGTTTCAATGCAAAGTCAACAATTAGAGCCAGAGTCGATGGAGTCAGAAGCGCCCCCCATGCTCACTTCCTATTTGGAATGCAGTTTCCATTTGTATATACAGTCTATGGTTATTATTACTTAAATGCGCACTAAGACTATTCTGATGGAAGGTTTGTGCAACATTCCAAGAACAGCAAAAGTATCTCACAGGAAAAAAGCAGAAAAGTTACATATTTGTGAAGTTACATATTAATGTACATATTTTTCATCCGTTCTCTGAATCTTATCCACCCTTTAGTGACTCTGTGTTAAAGGTCCTATATTACCCAGAAGAAAATCTGAGAGTCCCTGCTTAGACTGCTGCCCCTGCGACCCGGCCCTGGATAAGCGGAAGAAAATGGATGGATGGATATTACACAAAATGGACTCTTGAGAGCTTTAAATCATGTTATAATGTTGTTTCCTCATGAAAAACAGACCTGGAGTTGTGTTTTGTTTCATTCACACACGTTTGAATAACACTTTATTATTAGTCTGTCTACATCTCCAAAGCTCAGAATGCTCTGGATCCACCTTGTGATGTCATGAAGTGGTAGTTTTAAAGCTAACATCTACTTTTTTTTAGTTCAGTAGCGATTGGCATCATCCAAATGATTCTAGTGATGGTGTAGGGAGTTTAAAAACACAGTCGAGCACTTCCTGTATTACCACATGACATCACAAGGTGGAAGAGAGTATTTTCCATTTGAGAGAAGAACTCTGCCTAAGCCTACGTTTACACTGAAATGGATCCGTGTATCACTGTATCAGAAACGATTTGTGTCCAAACATGTTGCTTCTGTGTCTGCAATCCTTCCTTATCCACACAGCTTTGAGCTGATTTGTTTACATTTTAAGAAACAAATTTAAAACCGCATGGCTCATTTGCATAAACTGAGAGCTCAAAAAACAGCTTGCTTCTTGTGCACTGATGCGGTTCAGCTTCTGTTGGACTAAAGGACACGACTCAATGGAATATGAGTGTTCTTTCTGTGACAGAGGAATGTTCTGCTGATGGTGAGTCTGTTCTGTGCTTCTGTCGCGTTGGAGATGGTTCATATTAAACTTTTCAGAGATTATACGTCTGCAGGTCATACGTATAGACCGTATATATGAATGGACATATATTCTAGCCTCTTAGTGTTTTGGCAGTAAATTACTTCGCAGCACATAAATCAGCGTATCTGCGTTTTCAGGCTTCCACACGGTGCTGGATCAGATCTGTATTCAAATGAATTTGTGGGAGCTGGTGGCACCAGATCGTTCCGTCTCTGGAGCTGTTTTCAGTCGGATTAGTGTGAACGAACACTGCATCCGCAACGAAAACGGCTCGAATACATACTAGTATGGATGGGGCCTAAATCTGCAGGGTTTGTGTGTTAAACATGTGTGAATGAAACAAAACACAACTCCAGGTCTGTTTGTGATAAGAACCTTTAAACTTGTCAGGAGCTGTAAAAGTTTGATTTGATTTGAACATGTTTGCCTAAAAACTGAGACACAGTGAGGTCATGTTTTATGGAATTTTAAATGAAAATCATACATACTGTCCCTTTAAACTCTTTTCCATGTTTGTGTTTGATATATTACACTTAAAGATGCATTGTGTCTGTCACCTGCTTGTTTCTATGAATACGTCATTGCTCTGCCTGGAATGTTCCACAGTATGACATTAAATAACTCTGCCTTACATTTATTCAATTACAGGTGGTTTAATAGCTCAAAAATAGAAAAACTAGAAAAACTAAAATTCTGACTGTGAGCAGGGTTGTCTCTCCACAGATCTGAACTGTAACTTGGTCTGGTTTGGTTTCCATGTAGATAGAAAGGTTTAATGCCATACTGTGAAACATACCGAAGCAATAAGGATTTGACGGCCCCTCCACCAGAAAAGTTAAGTAATCCACCTTTAATTCTGTTCCGATGCAGCTTTTGCCTTTAGCTCAGACTGTTCAGTACAAAATTGACATAAGTGGTTTCATAACAAAACTCCACAGTCTCCGGTCTGTTTATTTATGCTTTAAGATAATTTCTCCACTGCCATGTTTGTAAGTTGACCTTGACATGAGTGAGACGGACAGGAGCTGCTCTGAGATGCCCTGAGCTAAAATAACACTCGGATCATGTACAGAGAAGTGAGCGAGTGGGAGAAGGAGAACAAAATGGAGATAGAACAGCTTATGCCATGAGTTTAAAGGTGCATTGTGTAACTTTTCTGGTGGAGGGTCAAATGCTTTTCTCCATAAAGATGTTATTGCTTTGTCTGGAATGTTTCACAGCACGTTTGGCATTAAACCTTTCTGTCTTCATTGAGACCAAACCAGACAATGAGTGTGTTTAAATGCACATCAGTATCTCGCTTGTGATCGAGTTTTTTGAGTATTCTGGTTTCGTCATGGTGCATGTAAACGCAGTATCCCGGTTTCAGTATCCCGGTTATGAGAAACCGGGATACTGTAGCATGTATACACAGTATCCCGGTTATTGCAACATAAAGTTAAGAGTGCAAACATTTTTCAGTCTTTTTACCACAGCAGTAGCCACATAAATAAAGTGACCAACATAAATAAAGTGACCATATACGAGTGAAATGACTGTAAAATAAAGAGCTGCGCTAAAACTGCACTTGTATGACCTGCCCACGTATGATCTCTGAAAAGTTAAACATGAACCATTTCCAACTCGGTACACGCACAGAACAGACTCACCATCATCAGCACATCCTCTCTCACAGAAAGTACACATATATGCCACTGAGTTGTGTCCTTTAGTCCAACAGAAGCTGAACCGCATCAGGGCACAAGGAGTGAGCTGTTTTTTTTCTTTTTTAAATCGCTTATAGTTTATGCAAATGTTTATACAATGAGTTTATGCAAATGCAAATGTGGTTTTAAGTTTTGTTTCTGTAAAATGTAAACAAATATGCACAAAGCTGAATTATATTATCAAACGGGCTGATGTGGCTCTATTGTGGTTACGGTTTATATGTTGTAAAGTTTATTTATGCAGAAGATTTTAATCAAGAATCTGTTGCAGTGTAGAACTTGTACAATAGTGTTTGGAAACGTTGGGTTTGATTTATGCAGTGGATCATAGCCCCTTACCGCTGGTTAGGAACCTCCCAAGCTTCCTATGCTAACACTACATACTACATTTGATCATGTACACAGGGATACGAGTACCCCAGTTTTAGTACGTAGTAGCAACTGAGCCCTGATGAAGACCAGTTTGGTTGAAACATGTTGTCTTTGGCCATCTAAATAAAGGCCTTTTAACTATCTTTTTCCTTGTGCGATTTTTAATTCTTTAGAGCGCCTGGAGTCCGTTGTGTTTTAGTTATTATCCTTTTTCCAAGAGCACCCTCTACCTGCTCTCACTGATGGGAAAACCTGCAGCAAACAGCCACATTCTGTTTTTTCTGAATACATAGTATCCTGAATCCTGCCATAATAGTGATATGGCAAATAACCAAGATCCTGATGTGCATGTATACACAGTCAATTATGTTAAAATCCCTTTAATTTAAAGGTGCATTGTGTAACTTTTCTGGAGGGTCCATCACCTTCTCTTTTCTCCACCGAAATGTGATTGCTTTGTCTGGAATGTTTCACAGTATGGCATTAAACCTTTCTATTTTCATGGAGACCAAACCAAATGAAGTTACAGGTCAGATCTGTGAAGAGGCGACCCCACACACAGTCAGAATGTCTGTTTTTCTAGGTATCTTTGAGCTGTAAAACCACCTGGAATTGAATAAATGTAAAGCAGAGCTGTTTAAAGTCATACTGTGGAACATTCCAGGCAGAGCAATGACATTTCCATAGAAACAAGCAGGTGACAGACCCTCAATCAAAAGTTACACAGTACACCGTTAAAGGTACAGTATGTAACTTTCTGGGGGTGGAAGTTTTATTATGTCAGGCTGTAGAATGTTACAGCCAAAGGATCAACATTTCCATGGAAACTAAGCATGATGAGGCCCTCCTCCAGGACCAATAAGAGTCAGGTTTGTGGAGATGCAAGCCCGCTCACAGAAAGGACATGTTTTTCTATATTTTTCAAAGACTTTTTAGTTACCTACTGGGGCTTTAACTTTTATTATTGTGTACATCAGCAATAATAAAGCGAAAAAAATGCAAAAACTCACACTTCTGCAAGAAAGATGATTAAAAATTTAATTAGAGCAAATAAGTCTATAAAGAGACATTTCTCCAATTTTCTGGGGCATTTAACAGATCTTACCTGAGTCCAGAACTGACCCCCAGAGAACAGAGTCTGACGAAAGAAGGGAGCGACTGTTGAGCCACTGGGACAAAAGAGGAGAGGAGAGAGTAGAGAAGAAATGAGAGGGGAGAAGGAGGAGAGAAAGAGGAGAGAGAGAGACGAGTGTTGGAGAGGAGAGGGAGGAGAGAGAGGTGGAGAGGGTAAAGGGAGGAGAGAGAGACGAGAGAGAGTTTGAGAGGAGAGGAGAAAGGAGAGGGGAGAGGAAAGAGAGAGGGAGGAGAGAGAGGAGAGGAGAGAGAGGTGGAGAGGAAAAAGGAAAGGAGAGGGGAAAGGGAGGAGAGAGAGGTGAAGAGCAGAGGAGAAAGGAGAGGGGAGAGGGAGAAGAGAGAGAGGAGAGGTGAGAGAGGTGGAGAGGAGAAAGGAAAGGAGAGAGAGCGAGAGAGAGAGAGTTGGAGAGGAGAGGATAGAGAGTTGGAGAGGAGGGGAGAAAGGAGAGGGGAGAGGGAAGAGAGAGAGGGAGGAGAGAGAGGAGAGAGAGGTGGAGAAGAGAAAGAGAGACAGAGAGAGAGGGAGGAGAGGAGAAAGGAGAGGGGAGAGAGGAGAGGAAAGAGAGGTGAAGTGGAGAGAGGGAGAAGAGAGGGTAGAGGGGGAAAGTGGTGGAGAGGAGAAAGGAGAGGGAGGTGGAGAGGGAGGAGAGAAAGGAGCAAGAGAAGAGGGAGGAGGAAGAGAGAGGAAAGGAGAGAGGGAGGAGAGGAGAGAGAGCATAGTTACTATACTGACTACAGTAAGTATAATAGTATAATAGTGACTATAAAATGTATTAGAATCCGGTGTAGAACTCAACTTCAGCACGACTTCATGAATTTTTGTACTTTTCTTCTCAACATTATCCCCCAAAATTGTACTATTCTACCAAATCAAGTCAGAAGTAGACAAACTTGCAACCTGTTTTATGCACTTTAAAATACTTTCAACGGACCATCACATCTTTCCAAGTCCTGAACTTATTCTGCACACATTTGACTTTAGTTTATTTCTACTGACAGAGAAGACGCTGAACTTTGTGACAGTTTAGAATTACACAGATATGAACCAAAAACCAGGTCAAAAAATCTGCAAATCTGACAGATACAAGAAACTCCACCTGAGACTCTTGTGTGTGTGTGTTTACCTGAGGGGAGGGGGCGAGGCTGCAGTGGGGGAGTCCGTGGGGGGGTATTTGTGGGGGTATATGAGGGGGTATATGAGGGACAGCGGGGCAGTTGACCAGGAGCAGTTTGCTGAAGTTGAATTTGTAGGTGAAGCGTTTTCCTTTGGTTTTGTGCAGAATGCGTTTATTGTAATAATATCTGAAAAACATGTGAACAAAAACAGATTCAGGCAAAAAGAATTCTCTCAGTTTACTGCATTTAGAAGGTACTACTGCTGCTGCGTCTAGTACTACTGCAAATACTGGGAATTGGTAAATAGTCTCTTTGCTACTTTGCTGCCAAGTGGTTGTTTTCAGATAGTACACTGTGCTGTCATAACTACTACTGCTACTGCTACTGCTACTACAGCTACAGCTACAGCTACAACTACAACTACTACAACAACTACTACTACTACAACTACTACTACAACTACAACAACTACTACTACAACTACTACTATAACTACAACTACTACTACAACAACAACAACTACAACAACGACTACTACTACAACGACTACTACAGCAACTACAACTACAACAACAACAACAACTACAACAACGACTACTACTACAACAACTACAACTACTACTATAACTACAACTACTACTACAACTACAACAACTACAACAACAACGACTACTACTTCAACTACTACTACAACAACTACAACTACTACTACAACTACTACTATAACTACAACTACTACTACAACTACAACTACAACAACAACTACAACAACTACAACAACAACAACAACTACAACACTACAACAACAACTACTACCACTTCAACCACTACTACAACTACTGACAAGCTACTACTACTACTACTACTACTACTACTACTACTACTGACAAGCTACTGCTACTACTACTGCTACTGCTGCTGCTAGTACTACTGCTACTACTGCTGCTGCTGCTACTGCTACTACTGCTACTACTACTACTACTACTACTCAATGCTACTCCTACTCAATGCTACTCCTACTACTACAACCACTACTGTACTACTACTAGTACTAAAACCACTATTGTACTACTCCTACTGCCTAATGCTACTACTCCTACTACTACTACTGCCTAATGCTACTACTGCTACTACCACCATCGCTACCACAAATGCTATCACTACCTCTTCAAGGTGGAGGGTCCAGTACCTTCTTGTCTCCATGGAGATGTTATTGCTTTGCCTGTAATGCTCCACAGTATGTCATTAAACTTGTCTAGCTCCATGAAAACAAATACAGTAGATGAGGCCACTAGCCTCAGTATCACAGATCAGGTCTGTGGAGAGGCGAGCCCATCCACATTAAGAATGGATGTTTCAAGGTGTTTTTAGAGCAACAAAACACTTTTAACTGTGTGAATAAATGTATCGCAGATGAGTTTAACGTCAGAGTGTGCATCCCGATCTTGACATAAACATCATGGGTTGAGCGGCCAGATTCACTGACCCACAGGTTGGTGGCGTGTCCTTGGGCAAGACACTTAACCCGCCTCGCCCCTAGTATCTGCGTACAATGGTGTGTGAATGTGTGTGTGAATTGGTGAGTGGTTCCTTTGTTGTTAAGCTCTTTGTGTACCTTGAAGATGAAAAAGTGCTGTATAAAAATGTGACCATTTATCATACTGTGGAACATTCCCAGCAACACAATAATATCACTATGGAGACAAGTAGATGGTGGAAAAATATACAGCAAAACTGAAATTACTCCTAGCCTACCATTAATACTACCTACTGACACTGTGTCTACTATTACTGCTACAACTACCTCTGCAACTACTACTACTACTACCAATACTGATCCTACTAATACTACAAATACTACAATCCTACTACTGCAATTAACTTATAGAATACTTAGTTGCACTTGTTCTTGTCGCACCTGAGAGCTCGGCTGAGTTTGTCGTAGTTCATGTGAGGCTTCCCTTTCCTCTCTCCCCACAGCTGAGCCAGTCTCTCAGGGTCTCTGATCACGAACTCTCCCCACTGGTCGCTCCAGCCGATAGCCCCGCCCCCGCCCTCGCCCCGCCCCAAAAGCTCCAACAGGAAGTGCCAGAGCTGCACCTGCCGCGAGCCCGGGGACCACCAGGGTCTGTACGCCCAGTCTGGAAACAGGACGGCTGTGGAGAGAGGGAGAGAAGGACAGAAGAGGGAGAGAAGAGGATGTGCAAGAACAAGAGAGGAGAGAGAGCGTGAAAGAGAGAGAGGAGGAGAGAGGACAGAGGGTGGGTGTGATAGGAGAGGTTGAGAAAGTGTTAGGAAATCTATTAAAGCATTCCTGGAGTGTTAAACGAGAGCACAACGAGAAAATAATTATGTAAACTAAATTCTACTTTCTTGTCCCCAGAGTCAGATTAGTCCTCTGCATTTGACCCGTACTTGAACCTGCCAGGAGCAGTGGGACCCATCTCCAGATCGTGAGCTAGTCTTGGTCAGGACTAGTTTTACTGGAGGACTGGACCTGTTGTGCCCAGACACTGGGAGAACGTGCAAACTCCACACAGAAAAACGTTGGGGTTGAACCGATCCAACTTTTATTTGTATGGCACATTTTATTAACACAAAGTGACCAAAGTGCTGCACACAGTACGCACAATATAAATGAACACATTGAATAAAATAAAGCATAAACTAAATAAGCAAGTCAATAAAAAACATTTAAAAAACCCCAAAATGTTAAAATCCAGTGAGTAAAGTGTGTTTTTAAATAAGACTTAAAAGAATCGACTGCTGCTACTACTACTGCCTATACTACTACTACTACTACTACTACTACTACTACTACTGCCTAATACTACTACTACTACTACTACTACTACTACTACTACTACTACTACTACTACTACTACTACTACTACTACTACTACTACTACTACTACTACTACTACTACTACTACTACTACTACTACTACTACTACTACTGCTACTACTACTACTACTACTACTACTACTACTACTGCTACTACTACTACTACTACTACTACTACTACTACTACTGCTACTACTACTACTACTACTACTACTACTACTACTACTACTGCCTAATACTACTACTACTACTACTACTACTACTACTACTACTACTACTACTACTACTACTACTACTACTACTACTACTACTACTACTACTACTACTACTACTACTACTACTACTACTACTACTACTACTACTACTACTACTACTACTACTACTACTACTACTACTACTACTACTACTACTACTACTACTACTACTACTACTACTACTACTACTACTACTACTACTACTGCCTAATACTACTACTACTACTACTACTACTACTACTACTACTACTACTACTACTGTACTACTACTACTACTACTACTACTACTACTACTACTGTACTACTACTACTACTACTACTACTACTACTACTACTACTACTACTACTACTACTACTACTACTACTACTACTGCCTACTACTACTACTACTACTGCCTACCACTACCTACCACCTACCACTACTACTACTACTACTACTACCACAACTACCTACTACTACTACTACTACTACTACTACCACCACCTAATACTACCTACCACTACCTACTACTACTACTACTACTACTACCTACCACTACCTACTACTACTACTACCACCTACTACTACCACTACTACCACTCCTAGCTACTACTACTACTACTACTACAACTACTGCTGCTGCTGCTACTGCCACTACTAATTAAAATAAAGTAAAATAAAATAAATTAACAAATAAAATAAAGCATAAAATAAATAAAAAAAAAAAAAAAAAAAAAAAAGGCCAGAGGACAGCACAATTCTGTCGTGTTAAAAGCCAGTGAGTAAAAGTGTGTTTTTAAATGAATCTTAAAAGACTCGACTGAAGGGGAGCTCTTAAAGTGAGGGGGGGGAGAGTGTTCCAAAGTTTGGGGCTGACCACAGAAAAGGCTCGGTCATCCCGGCTTTTGGATCTCGTTTTTGGGACGACAACCAAAAACCTTCTGGCTGTGAGGTGAATGTGCTGGCCAAGTTTAAACCCAGGAACAGTACCACTATTTTCTGCAGAGGGCACAAGGACCTGCAACACACTGAGAGGTGACAGGAAGGTCCCACTAAAGCTAATATTGTCAAATTTGAAAGGTTCAGGATGTAACGTGGAGTTTAAAAGGTGTTTAAAGGTGCACTGTGTAACCTTTCTGCTAAAGTGTCCACTACTTGTTTGACTCCACGTATAGTCATTGTTTTGTTCCTGAAATGTTCTACAGCAGGAGTCTCCAACCTGTAGCTCGGAAACTACCGGTAGCTCTCCACCCCCTTCCAAGCAGCTCACCAAGGGATTTCTGAATTCTATGTATTGTGGATAATAAGTAAAAGTTAATTAATTGCCATTGTAAATCAGTATCACTTTGATACTAACTTGGTGCACCAATAAATGGAGTTAATACGATTAACTAAGATTCAGGAGCAGGACCACGCCCTGACCGTCCTCTCCTCCTCACCTGCGAACCACAGCTCACTTCGACCACGCCTCTAATTTCCCAGAAGCCTATATGTAGCAGCATTTCCCATCATCCCAGTTTGTCTCGGCTAACTTGACCCCACCCTCCCACCCCTTATCTTGTTTGTTTTTCAGCCTGAAGATGCCTACGAGGGGAGTCCCGTTCCGGCTGGGCCAATTGTAGATTGAGACGGAGCCCCCACCCAGAGTCTCAACCCAGCCATCTTTGCCCCTCGTATATTACCAATAAACTTCTTTCGCACTATGTCGTTCTTGGCGTGGTCCTTGCTATAGTGAAATGGATAATGGTTTATCTTTTATAAGCATCTAACGGTTCCCTGTTCAAGCTTTGCCGTGGCTCTTTATACTTAGTTTCTTTGTGACTGCTGAAATTAGTAGCTCTCTAGCATTTTTGTTTTGTAAAGGAGCTCAGTGGAGAAAAAAGGTTGGCGGCATTCAATTCAACTATCTCCATGGAGACAACCAGCCACATCACCAGGCCAAGTTCCAGGTCAGATCTGTGGTTGGAGTAAGAATGCATGTCTCTGTGGTAGTTTTGAGAAATAAAAGCATGTGTGAAATGAATAAACACAAGATATATTTGGTTAATGCTATAGTGTGGAACATCCCAGGGCAAAGCAATGGCATCACCATGGAGACGAGCAGATAGCAGACCCCCAGAAAAGTTACACAACTCTCCTCTTTTTCTCTTATTTCTCTTTTCATGACTACCTCTCTATGATCTGTCTCTTTTTTAGATTATATAATTCCTCAGGTTTAATCAGTGGTGGATGAAATACTCAAGGTTGTACTCAAATAAAAGTACAGATACAGGGACAAAAGTAAAAATATCACATGAAAACATCCACTTGAGTAAAAGTACCAGTTTAAAAATGTACTTTAAGAGTATTTTATAGAGATTTTTAGAACAATTTAAGCATGAAATGTAATAATTTTGATAAAGAATTTAGCAGATTTTTCAAACAATTCAATTGATTTTAAAATTTTTCCAGCTGTTTTGTGTTTTTGTGTAATTGGTTTGCCCAAAGTTGGGACATTAACTCAAATTAAACGTTCTAAGAATAAGTTTCAGCTTTTACAGCAGGTCTCGACCAAATAAAGAAAAGTACTTTTTACATTTCAGTCCAGATTTAAAATGTAGTGGAGTATAAAGTACAAATACCTGTTCTCAAATATATAAATAGTGAAGTAAAAGTAAAAAGTATCCACTGTAAAATGAATTTAAGCAAAGTACAGATACATAAAAATAGTAAACAGTAAAAACAGACCGAGAGGAGCTGCTGCTGTAATAATAACAACAATAATAATCCAGATAGTTTAGAGTCCCTCATGTGAAAATTCTCATCTTGTTTTCAGTTTTATTTTAAGAGACTCATTGTTGTCTACGGCATCTAGTCTCCTGCTGCGAGTGACTGATGCTGTTTCCAGAATAATCATTTATCATACCCGGAATAAAGTCTATAGAGAAAATATAACTCAACTTTAGCTCAAATATTTGTGCAGTGCATTACAGACCACTGAAAAGGCACTGGCTGTTTCTCGCTATTCAAACATACAGTTCTATATTACACAAAATTGTAAGCTGTTGAATGTTGTTACCTCCTCAAAAACAGACCTGGAGTTGTGTTTTCTTTCATTCACACATGTTTGAGTGACTCTTTATTATTAATCTGCTCTGTTTCATCTTTTATTCAGTAGAGATTGACAATTCCAGGGCTGAAATTAATCAAATTATTCTAGTGAAGGTGTATGGAGTTTGAAAACACAGTGGAGCAGTTCCTGTATTACCACATGACATCATAAGGTGGAACAGAGTGTTTTGAGAGAAGAACTCAGCCTAAATATGCAACATTTGTGTGTTAACTCTTCCAGACATAAGGGCAAGTTTAGTACATTTGTCCTCATCTGAATTTTTTTCTTAATTTTGCGATTAAAACTCCCCCTTTTACCTCCTAATGAAGTGTTATACATCTTTAAAAAAAATAAAAATAAAATTATTACAATGTGTTATTACACAGTCTGCTGCTGTAGTTCTGTCATATGGCTGTAATAAAAGCTATAGGACCAGAAACACAATGGAAAAAAATTAATAAAATTCACACTCTTTCATATAAAACACACAGCAAACATGTATACACACATTTTTGGTCATTAAAAAATGCTTAATTTAGGGCCTTAGCTACAGAAGTGCAAAATATCAAGTCTGTAAGGAAACTAAAAATATCCTTATTGCCTCAAAACAAAACAAAACAAAAAAAAAGTACAGTGGCCCTTGACTTTCCTAGTGTCAGTCATGGCTTGTGTCAGGTTCACGGCACAGAGACACATCTCTACCTGCATTCCATGGGTTTATTACATTTGGATTTGGTCATTTTGAGTGAAATTAACCTTTCAAATAAAACCAGCAAAGGATGTGCAATTACAGAGATCAAGATGCGTAATTTGCCATTTATTTGAGAAATAACTAGCCTGATTCACTTCATACAAACCGTCTGACCTCGCAGCATTAAGATTCATTCACTTGATGGTAAGTGGGTCCTTTTTTTATTTAACCAATCGCTGTTATTTGGTTGTGACGTATGTAATGCACCGCTAATGGGACTAACTGGTATATTAAGCTTTTCCCAAATCCCATAGGAAGAAGGACAATAACGTCTTTCCCTTTGATAAAATTCACCAAACATTCTCTTTGTTCCGGCTTTAAATCCTCGATCTCAGGAATCGTTGCCAACACAGAATGTATGGCTCTTCACTGATTGGCTGGTGCCCAGACTCGTACTTCTGGGGTTCTTGCAAACCATCTAGTGTATTCCGATTCCTGACCTAGTCGCTGGAGAGAAATTGAGTGGAGGCACTAGGTGGCGCCAGCCTGACTAAGAAATAACTGCACTTAGAGCAGCTTTTTCACTTGAACACTTAGAGCAGTCGACCATTTTGACTCATTACACTCTTTGGCAAAGTTTGCGACAGTCACAATGGATGGAGGGCATGCATTTGTGAAATATGCTAGGAAAGCCACAAGTCTCAGCTTCTCAAGAAAAAAAAGCAAGTTTCTATCTTTTATGGTTGGAAAGTTATGTGCAGTTATATGAAACATATTCCCAGGCATCAAATACAATACTGTGCAAGGGTTCAAGGTGTGTGAATGAAACAAAACACAAGTCCAGGTCTGTTTGTGATGAGGAAACAACATTAGAACATAAAATAGGCCCGTTAACATTTCCTCTTTCTTTTTTGTCTTTGTCACATTCATTTTTTGCACATTTCCCGGCTAAGGCCTCCATAAACACAGCCATTGTCTGCACACACGAGGGGAAACAAATCACTTCTTATCCTAATAACCCCCGTCAGTAAAATGTAATGTTTCACTTTGCACAATATTACACTAGTCAGACCTTCCCAAAGACACGGCCCCTATCTCGCAATGGTTAAATATAGTGCCCAGACCCGCCTAATACAGACTGATTGAATTGTCAAACCTTTCTTACATTACATCTGAATTAATCATCTCATCACTGATAAAATCACGTGAACGGGACTCACCTCGGCTCCAGAGCGGTGATGGCAAGTGTCCTACAGGGGGCACACAGCTGCACTGCATCTACAAAAAACAAAATAAAGTCAATTAACTGGAGAGTATCATAAATAATATCATAAAAATGACCATTACTCTGAGCTGAAATGTGTTCTGTCATTTTCAGATTCTCATTTAGCTACACGGGACAGAGATACACGAAAAATACAAACCATAGCACACATCGTTTAACTAAATTATTAGTTCCCTCTGTTATGCCATAATCATTTTGAATTAAAAGACAGCAAATTATGAATTAATCACTGAATTAATTAAAATGAAAAGTGTATAATTTTAAATGTTTTGTAATAAAAAATACATTTAGTTATTATTAAGCTTTCTCCTTAGTATTTGTAGTATTTTACCTTGTCAAACATGAATTCTTACTGTGAGTGGGATTGCCTCTCCAGTGATCAGACCTGTAACTTAACCTGACGCTTTATGCTTTATTGATTTAAAGTTTAATGCCAAAAGATGCAACATTTGAAGCAAAGCAATAAGATAGCCACCAATAAAGTCAAAATATTATTATTACATAGTAGTTGAGGGGTCCGTCACCTGCTTGTTTCTATGGCGATGTCATTGTTCTGCCTGGAATGTTCCACAGTATGACTTTAAACAGCTCTACCTCACATTTATTCAGTTACAGGTGGTTTTATAGCTCATAAATACCTAGAAAAACAACATTCTGACTGTGAGCGGGGTCGTCTCTCCACAGATCTGACCTGTAACTTCTGTCTGATTTGGTCTCCATGGAGATAGAAAGGTTTAATGCCACACTGTGAAACATTCCAGACAAAGCAATAACATCTCCATGGAGAAAAGCTTTCGACAGATCCTCCACCAGAAAAGTTAAAGAATGCACCTTTAAGTTAAAAATGGGTAAAAATTGTCAAGCTGAAGTCATAATTAACAATGAAAATGATTGAAATCAGGAGTGTCCAAACTAGTGAAAGTGTTTTACCTCGTCAGGAGCAGACAGGAGCAGGCAGGAGCAGACAGGAGCTCTTCAGATGAATGATGTGATTGTCTTTGGAGGTGGAAATGAAGCGGACAAATCCCGAACCACTGTCTCTCCTCCTCTTACCCCCCTTTCCCCTCACACCCAGGACCCCCTCCCCCCCTCCCTCCTCCCCCTTGACCCCGCCCCTCTCCTCTGTCCCCTCTGGTCGCCACGGTCACTGCCCTGTCATCAACTTTGGAGGATTTAGACACAAGAGAAAGCGTCCTCAGATATAATGATAGAGAATACGGGAGGCCAGACTTTACTGTTGTTTGTACCTTTCCCGGGCCTAAATACATGACTCGAGTGCATCAGGAAGGGCATCTGACTTAAAACCTTTGCCATATCACTGTTTAAATCACAGCAGTTTTGATTTATAATCTAAAGAGCTGTCAAGCCACTTTCTTATGCCCAGTCTCAATCACATGTCTTAGTAATGATGTAGTGTTTAATGGTAACTGTCTTTTTCTTTCTCTCGTCTTCTCTATCCTTTCTTTCACTCTATGCTCTTTCTTTCTTTCACCTTGCTTTCTCTCTCTCTCCCCCTTTCCCTCTGCTTCTTCTCTTCTTTCTCCCTCTCTGTCTCCCTCACTCTTCTCCCCCCCTCCCCCTCTTCTCTCCATCTCATTCTCTTGACATTCTCCCTCCTCCTCTCTCCGTCTTTCTGCCCTTTCCTTCTACTCTTTTTCTCTCTCCCTCTCCCCACTCCTCCTCTCCTCTCTCTCTTTTCCCCCTCTCCTCCATCTCCTCCTCCTCTTTCATGAGAGAGTGATTGCGGAGGCTTTTAATTCCGGTGTAAACATGAAGAGTGTCAGACTCACATGTTTAATGCAGGAGCTCAGGTCACTGTGGTGTTTGACCCACAGGGGGCGCCGGACACATGATCCGCGCTGGAACCAACCGCCGCTCTCAAACGTTTAAAAGTCTGTTCAAACATAAACACAAAAGAGTGACTTTATTAAAAAGTTTTAGAGAAATATAAGTTTGGAAATACTCTCCTCTGTATATACTTGTAATACTGTCCTCCAAGATTCACTGTGTAACTTTTCTTCTGCTTGCTTGTCTTGTTTTTACAGAGATGTAATTTCTTTGTCTGGGATGTTCCACAGTAAAACATTAAAGGGATAGTTTGGTTTTTTTGACATGAACCTGTATAACATCCCCGTGAGCAGTGTCGTGCATCCACACTGACTTACCCCCGACCGCGTCAGGTGAGCCGAGATACTGGCCGGTTTTGGGGCTGATGAAAGTAGTCCGGCAAGTTGGCTGGGGACATTTAAATAAAGTGTTTTTCTTCTCAAAACAATATGTGTTCCAAAGAGTGATACCTTTGCATCACAAAGCCATCATCCTCAAAAAAGTCCTCATAATCGCTTGGCACTATTTTCTCTGTGTTCGTATCACTGCGTGCTGTTGCCAGGTGACATTAAACTGAAGTAACTCTATGTGGTAAATGGTCACATTTTTCTATAGCGCTTTTCCATCTTCAAAGCACTTTACAACAAGGAACCACTCACACATTCACACACACATATACACACACCAGTGTACGCAGACACTGAGGGTGAGGAGGGTTAAGTGTCTTGCTCAAGGACACAACAGCTCATCTGTGGGAGCTGGAATCACACCACCAACCTGTGGGTCCGTGGATCTGGCTGCTTATGTCGAGATCGAGATGCACACTCTGACATTAAAGTCATCTGCGATACATTTATTCACTCAATTAAAAGTGTTTTGTTGCTTTAAAAACACCTTAAAACATCCATTCTTACTGTGGATGGACTGGCCTCTCCACAGACCTGATCTGTGATGTCTAGGCTAGTGACCTCATCTACTGTATTTGTCTTCATGGAGCTAAACAAGATTAATGCCATACTGTGGAACATTACAGGCAAAGCAACAACATCTCCATGGAGTCATGCAAGTCGTGGACCCTACACCTTGAAGCAGTAGTGATAGTGATAGTGGTAGTACTAGTAGCATTAGACATGAGTGGTAGTAGTGGTGGTAGTAATAGTAGTAGTAGTAGTAGTAGTAGCATTAGACATAAGTGGTAGTGTGGTAGTAGTAGTAGTAGTAGTAGTAGTAGTAGTAGTAGTAGTAGTAGTAGTAGTAGTAGTAGCATTAGACATGAGTGGTAGTGGTGGTAGTAGTAGTAGTAGTAGTAGTAGTAGCATTAGACATTAGTGGTAATTAGTAGTAGAAGTAGTAGCATTAGACATTAGTAGTAGTAGTAGTAGTAGCATTAGACATTAGAGTGGCAGTAGTAGTAGTAGTAGTAGTAGTAGTAGTAGCATTAGACATTAGTGGTAATTAGTAGTAGAAGTAGTAGCATTAGACATTAGTAGTAGTAGTAGTAGCATTAGACATTAGATTGGCAGTAGTAGTAGTAGTAGTAGTAGTAGTAGTAGTAGTAGTAGTAGTAGTAGTAGTAGTAGTAGTAGTAGTAGTATTAGACATTAGTGGTAGTAGTAACAGTAGTCACATTAGATATTAGTAGTAGTAGTAGTAGCATTAAACAGTAGTGGTAGTAGTAGTAGTAGTAACTTTAGACATTAGTGGTAGTAGTAGTAGTAGTAGTAGTAGTAGTAACATTAGACATTAGTAGTAGTAGTAGTAGTAGTAGTTAGACATTAGTAGTATAGTAGTAGTAGTAGTAACTTTAGACATTAGTGGTAGTAGTAGTAGTAGTAGTAGTAGTAGTAGTAACATTAGACATTAGTGGTAGTAGTAGTAATAGTAGTCACATTAGATATTAGTAGTAGTAGTAGTAACTCTAGACATTAGTGGTAGTAGTAGTAGTAGTAGTAGTAGTAGAAGTAGTACTAACATTAGACATTAGTGGTAGTAGTAGTAGTAGTCGCATTAGATATTAGTAGTAGTAGTAGTAACATTAGACATTAGTAGTAGTAGTAGTAGTAGTAGTAGTAGTAGTAGTAGTAGTAGTAGTAGTAGTAGTAGTAGTATTAGTAGTAGTAGTAGTAACATTAGACATTAGTGGTAGTAGTAGTAGTAGTAGTAGTAGTAGTAGTAGTAGTAGTAGTAGTAGTAGTAGTAGTAGTAGTAGTAGTAGTAGCACACCTGCAATTGAAAAAAATCATAGATACATAAGTGTAATGCCATACTCTGGAACATTTCAAGTCAAGAAATGACATCAGTTGCTTATTTGATACTGCGCAGATACATAGCAAAAGTTCCACAGCGCACCTTTAAAAATGAAAACTTGGACTTGATTTGCTCTGTGCACTGTGAGCTGTTGTTGTGCAGAGCTGAAGAGAACCGAGGTGGAGAAGAGGAGAGGAGAGGAGGAGGGTTACAGGATCATTGCATCATCATCATCCTGCACTCGTTTAAACAGAGTATCTTTAAACCAGGGATGGAGAGATGGAAAGAAAGAGCGATGGAGAGATGTGTTTTCATGTAGGAGTGAGAGAAGTGTTGACCCCAGACACTCAGGTTAAATATAAACTGTACGATCACGTGGAATCAAATATGAGAAAGAGCAGCATTTTAACACGAGTTTAGTTTGTAAAGTTTGTAAAGGTGCACTGTGTAACTTTTCTGGTGGGTCGTCTGGTGCTCGTCTCCGTGGAGATTTTGGCTTGGGTGTTTCAAAGTCTGGAATTAAACTTACACACATTCACCCACATATTCACACACACCTTCAAACATACATTCATACACACATTCACTCAACACTCACACATTCACACATTCATACACATATTCACTCACACATTCATACACACATTCACAGACACCTTCAAACATACATTCATACACACATTCACTCACACATTCATACACACATTCACAGACACCTTCAAACATACATTCATACACACATTCACTCACACATTCATACACACATTCACAGATACTTTCAAACATACATTCATACACACATTCACTCACACATTCATACACACATTCACTCACACACTCACACATTCATACACACATTCACACATTCATACACACATTCATACACACATTCACAGACACCTTCAAACATACATTCATACACACATTCACTCACACATTCATACACACATTCACTCACACACTCACACATTCACACATTCATACACACATTCACTCACACATTCATACACACATTCATAGACACCTTCAAACATACATTCATACACACTTTCACTCACACATTCACACATTCACACACACATTCACACATTCACACACACCTTCAAACATACATTCATACACACATTCACACATTCAAACACACATTCACACACACATTCACTCACACATTTGCACACACACATACACACATTCACTCACACATGCATACATTCATACACACATTCACACAGTCATTCACTCACCCATTCATTCACACATTCACTCACAGTCATACACACACACGCATATTCACTCACACATTCAGTCATACACACACACATTCACTCACACTCATACACACATTCACACATTCTCACACACATTCACACACATTCACACACACATTCACACACATTCACTCACACATTCACACATTCACTCATTCAAACATTCATACACATTCACACGCATGTTCACATATGCATTCATTCACACATTCATACAGTCATACACACATTCACTCACACATTTACACACATTCACACATACATTCATTCACACATTCATGCACCAGTGTACACAGACACTGGGTCGAGGTGGGTTAAGTGTTTTGCCCAAGGACACAACTGCAGCATTCATCTGTGGGAGCTGCAACCTCCAACCTGTGGTTCAGTGGCTCTGACTGCTTTCTCCATGATGTTAATGCTGAGAGGGGGATCTGAACTGCCAACCTTTGGATAAGTGGCTGACACCAGGCCAAGTTACAGGTCAGGTCTGTGGAGAGAGGACCCCCCCCCCCCCATTCACAGTAACAATGCATTTCTTTTAGCAACAAAAAGGCTTATAAATTAACAATTGTAAGATAGATAAGTGTAATGCCATATGGTGGAACATTCCTGGCAAAGCAATGACATCTCCTTGGAGACAAGTATGAAGCAGACTCTCCATAGTTACATAGTGCAGCTTTAAATTCTGGTTTAGATTTATTTTAGTCCTTGTTGAGGTTTTGGATAAGGTCTAGTCCTTTAGCAGAATCCTGGTTTATCAGTGGTTTAGTCTTTGGTCCTACAGGAAACCTTTCACAAAAGTTGCTTTGCCTGGAATGTTCCAGAGTATGGCATTAGCTTATATCTCCATGTATACAAGTCGAAGCTGCTATCTGGTTACTAATCAGGTCTGTGGAGAGGACAGTCCACTCACAATAAGAATGAATGTTTTTAAAGGCATTTCTTTTGCAATACAAACACCTGTTATTAGGGATGTAATAATAATCGAAATAACGTGATATCGTATCGTCAAAGTTCTCACAATAATATCGTGGACCATCACAATATATCGAATTACAAGTCTCTTTGCTTAAATTAAGAGTTATGGTGCAGTAATAGCTAAAAAAAATAAAAAAAAAAGACAGAGAGGGAACTACATAGACCATGATCCTTTGCTTCATTTCAGTGGAGACTACAAGAAGAAAAAACTGTTCTAACACTTTTAAGTCTTAGTTCACTAGCTATGACCACACCAAAGACGACATAGTGCGAAGAAGTTTATTGATAATGTACGAAGCGGAGCAGAGGTGGCTCGGTTGAGACCTGAGGTGGGGGCTCCATCTCAATCTTCAATTGGCCCAGTCGAAATGGGACCCCCTTGTAGGGGTCTGAAAGACAAAATAGGAGATGGGAGGGTGGGGTCGAGTTAGCTGAGACAAACTGGGATGATGGGAAGGGCTGCAACATATAGGCTTCTGGAAAATTAGAGGTGTGGTCGAGGTGAGTTGTGGTTGGCTGGTGAGAGGAGAGGTCGGCTAAGGCCTGGTCCTGCTCCTGAATCTCAGTTAATCATATTTACTATATTTCTTTGGATTAAGTCTTGTTGAAGCATTTTAAGAGGAAAGTCGCATATTCACAGTTTTGTTAGCCTCCACAAAATACCACAATAAATATTGTACTGTGAGATGTATATCTTTAAAATATTGTACTGAGAGATTTGGATATTGTTACACCCCTAATCATGAGCCTCCCCACCATATCGTGAGCTTTCCCACAATATCACAATAAATATCGTACCATGAGGTTCATACCACAACGATATCGTATCGTAAGACTTGGATATCGTTACACATCCACCTGTTATTGACAAATGCAAGATAAGTTTAATGTTATTGTGGAAACATAAGCAAAGCGATCTCCATCTACTCCAGAAAAGTTACACCTTTAAAGCCACAAGAGGTAACATTTCCAGTGTGTTCCTGTAGCGAGCAGACAGAAATGCAAACAGGACCCAGAGGTGCAGAGATGTGAGGCTGTGATCGTCTGAGAAGATGATCTGATTAAAGGAAGGACCACAAGAGGATCTGAACCGGACTAAAACCAGATTAGACCAGGGCTAAACAAACAGGCCTTTTAGAGCGCCTCAAATCCTGGTTTAAACCCTCAGACACAGACTCTGATGAAGCGTTTGGACGAGACAGGAGCAACAAATGAGGCGACAGGGCCAGGGGCAACAAATGAGGCGAGAGGAAGAGGGGCAGGAGCAACAAATGAGAGGACAGGAGGGCAACAAATAGGAGACAGGACAGGGCAACAAATGAGGCGAGAGGAAGAGGGCAGGACAATGAGGGACAGGGACAGGGGCAACAAATGATGAGACAGGGACAGGGGCAGGAGTAACAAATGAGGCGAAAGGGACAGGGACAGGGGCAACAAATGAGGCGACAGGGACAGGGGCAACAAATGAGACAAGGACAGGGGCAGGAGCAACAAATGAGACGATAGGGACAGGGGCAACAAATGATGAGACGGGACAGGGGCAGGAGCAACAAATGAGACGACAGGGCCAGGGGCAACAAATGAGGCGACAGGGCAGGGGCAACAAATGAGGCAACAGGGGCAGGAGCAACAAATGTGAAGACAGTGGCAGGAGCAACAAATGATGAGACAGGGACAGGGGCAGGAGCAACAAATGAGACAAGGACAGGGCAGGAGCAACAAATGAGGCAAGGACAGGGCAGGAGCAACAAATGAGGAGGCAGGGACAGGGGCAGGAGCAACAAATGAGGAGGCAGGGACAAGGGCAGGAGCAATAAATGAGACAAGGACAGGGGCAGGAGCAACAAAATGCAGTGACAGGGACAGGGGCAGGAGCAACAAATGGGGTGACAGAGGAAGGGGCAGGAGCAACAAATGAGGAGACAGAGACAAGGGCAGGAGCAACAAACAAACAGATAATACTCCCTACAACTGTACAACATCTTCCCCTTATGGAACAGACACATAAGGGTGAGTTGTTGTACAGTGGGTCAGTGGATGTGACCACTCAACCAATAATGTTTATGTTGAGAGTGGGATTTGAACCACCAACCTTCAGATCAGTGGACAATCTGAGTATACGTATTGATACTTTTGCATGTTGGTGAAGTGAAAGTAAAAACCTGTGTGTGTGTGGTGGTGAATGTGAAGGACAGTCACAGACACAGGATCGTGTTTTAGTGGAGTCGTGCGGCGCAGCTCAGGTCAAATCCTGTTTCTGTAAGAAGGATCAGCTCCAGCCCTTTACCGCTCTGTCTGTGAGCGAGGGAATACGCATGGAGGACAGGAGGGAGGAGAGGGGGGTGAAGGGTAGAGAAGAAGAGGTAAGTTTTTGTAATAATTCATCTTAAAATATACCTACAACACTAATATCCAACATCCAAAACTTAAATCACAGACATCTTGTAGACTTTATCATATATATGTATATTTTAAATTCTTTCTCGTGGTTTGATAGAATCTCATTTTTAGGGAAGTCCTAAAAGGAGGCCCTAGAACAGTATTGTACATGTTCTAAAGTGCTCAGCAGCTCAGCCTGTCTGTCTTCTGTACCTCTCACTTAACAAACTGGATCCTGCTTTGGTGACGCTCCACATACAAAATGTTCGCTGCAAACTCAGGATGATTTAGGCCAGGGGTGTCCAAACTTTTTTCATCAAGGGCCACATCTCTAAACACAGACGAAGCAGAGGGCCGATCAAGGGCCATAGACAGGTGCTCAATACAGTGAATAATTAAAATATGTACATGTTAGAATGAGCCATCAGTCTTTATTCATGCTAAGATCCTTAAAACTACACACTAAATATGAAATATTAGCTTTATCAAGGTAGATTTTCAAAAAACTTGCAATAAAAAGTAAATTTTTCATTGATGCAAGGTAATTTGGGCCAATTCTCCTGGAAGCTTAAGGGCCAAGAAAAAACTGTCTGAGGGCCACATTTGGCCCACGGGCCATAGTTTGGACATGCCTGATTTAGGCAGTCAAAGGTTTCCTTTTTGGTCCTTCCTGTGGATCAATCCTGCCCATCGTTTTCGCCTTTCACTATTTTTCAATTCCGTTGGAAAGAGAAACAGTTTAAATGGAGGTTTGTAGTCACACAAATCTGACTCCCTTTTGCATTTATGGAGTTTACAAACTTCCGAAGCACTTTTTCGAGCAGTTTTCCGCTGTTAGGATCCAACAACCACACAATTACGATGTCCGAATCCCATAACTAAAATATGACAATATCAGAACCAGAAACAAAAGTGATATGGTTCAAAAGACTTGAAAACATTGGCTTTGTCAATAGACACATCCCACTGGGAAAACAAACATGACGGTTTGATGCTCACTTTTCTGAGGATCCTTCTCAGTATGCATTATACAGGCTATAATCAGCACGCTCGCCTTTCCACAGATCTGACTTGTTACTTACTTACCAGCAGCATCTAATAGCAGAACATGACCAGCAAGATCAAATATATGAGCTCACAAACTCACAAGAATTCTTTTACCCTGCACTACGACACCTCCACCTGCTCCAGCTCCACACCTGAGCAGAGCAACTGTTACGAATCAAAATAATTATACCTTTTTCCATTTCTAACTGTGATTATTTAAATGACTGTGATTGCATGGCCCCACACTACAATCTCCAAACATGTAGAAACCTGGAGGTAAAGACAGACTCATATATTTTCTATAGGAGGTGAACCTGACCCGGAGGTGAGGGGCTCGTCATGTCTTACGCGTGCCCAGTTTGATGCACTTTTTGGGGGCTTTTAAGCTCCTGTCTGAGCCGCAGAGATCCAGGGGGACATGCGGTTTTACTGAAAGCATTCTCACTCACTCTAATGTCACTGTGCGCGACAAAGACATATCCGCATGAAACCAGAGAAGAAGAGAAGGAGGGAGGGATGCAGAAGGGAGGGGGAGAGAAGAGAGTGAGAGAGGATGGGAGTAAAAAAAAAGAGGGAGGGAGGAGAGAGATGAGAATGGAGAGGGGTGTTTTAGCAATATAACAAAAGATTGGTTTCTCAGGCTGACCACGCCCACATGAAGTAACTCTGCATTCAATTGTTTTCCAACTCCCACCTGGACCTCGGATTTGACATCACGTCTGAGCTTGAAGTGTATTTCTCTTCCGTTACAACCTTTAAACTCACATTTGTTCAATTTTGCATTTTGTCAGTCTCAATACAGTTACAATAATTCTAGGTTCTTTTTGTTAATTATTACATTGGACATTGTTCATTTAAATATACTTTATTTTGTTAATTCATTTCAGTTTCCATTCATCATACTCACCTGCAGCTCCACATGGTCCAGACAAAAGAGGGGGCGTGTCTCATGTCAGCCATTTTAAAATCTTGGAGGAGGTCAGGGGAGAGCTGGTTTGAGTTCTGTTTCATTATTTTTTGTGTATTTGGTTTTATAGTTATTTTCAGCTGTTTAGTTTATGTTAAACATTTTGATTTTAGGAATAATCCTTGCTTTGCTTTGCAGAGTTACCTGGAACTGATCCTCACCTGGGGGAGGTACTTCCTGTTGGGCGGAGTATGAAAGCAAGAAGGTGTCATCAACTGAGAGAGACTTCTGTGGAGGTTGTTTGGTGGTTTTTAATTTGAATTACTTATTTTCTAGTGATGGTGAGATGAAGCCCCATGAAGCACTGAAGCGTTCTGTCCATTTGCTCAACTCTTGAGCCGATGCTTCAAGGTGCTTCATTTGCTCCACTGCGCCATCAAGTGGACAAAAAATGTATAACAGGCAGAGTGAAAATAGAACAATCAACATGATCATCAAGGTTCTGATTGAAAGATTTATACTGAATACATGGACGATTAAATATTTGAATGTTTATGATTTCAACATAAAGTGTGAATGTATTAACCTGCAGTCTGTGTTCATGATATAAAGGTCTGGTTAAAAGGGCTTGTGTTACGACTTTATGTCTGTATTTATGCCACAATAAGGATGGCAAAATATGGTAATTTTATTCAGTTTATATAAAATATCAGTTTCTCCACAGTATTTGGTGAAAAAAACCTTTCACAGTGCACAGATGAAACAGGCGTGCTCCATCGCAAAAAACAAACAAACAAACAAAAAAAAGGATCTCAAATAGAATGTACCAACGCAAAACCACGAAATGTTTTGAGTGAATCCGTTGTGTTTCACTGGCCCTTATGTTTCGAATCACGCCAAATCCGCGAACCACTTCCCGAACCAGTCACATGGTACGGGCGGTTCACGAGGCTTCGAATGTCACCACATACGTCACAGATACAAGCCTCGATACACACTTCACCAAAGCCTTCCTGGATTACTTGACACACGCTTCGAAGTCTTGACACATCTCATAACATCACTATTATTTTCTGTTTATCTGTACTGTTGTTGGTATTAACTCCAGAAGTCTGTTTTAAAATAAATTTTTTTTGGCTAAAGACACCTTTTCTGTTATAGTCTGCCTCCTACTTTGACCACGTCAGGCCAGCTTCCCCACAGACATTAACACCTGTTAAATCAAGTATTTGTTCAATATTGGCCTCACCACAACACCGACTCCCAAACTCACAGGCAGTGATACAGACACTGTAAATCACTGCTGTGATACAAGTGACTGAAATTGTCATTAAACCACCGAGGTGTCCAAACACAATGAAAACACTTCATATTTACACGTCACACTGGGTGTAGCCATCTTGGATTCTGACACAGAATCCTTGCTCGGTCTACTTTTTCCATCACCAAGATCCAAGTTGCGCTGTCCCAGGAAAAGGGGCGTGTCATGCATGTCAGCTACTGCCTCCGAAAACCGATTCGGTTTTTACGCAGGGTAACAACTCACATAATCAGACAAAGTCAGATCCAGATGAATCAATGCCTGCTCAAATGAGTATCTGCTATAAGTATCGATTCATATCTGATTTCAAATAAGTGTCTTGCCTAAGGACACAACAACAGTAGCTCAGTTGGTAGAGCGTTTATCCATTGAGCCTCCTGCTCTTGACATAATCATCATTTGTTGAGGGGTCAGATCCACCAACCCACAGTTTGGCGGCGCGACTCCAGCTCCCATCGATGAACACTGTTGTTGTGTCCTTTGGCAAGACACTTAACCTGCATCGCTCTGTGTCTGTGTACACTGGTTTCCTATTCAAGTCCCAACCAGACGTGACCCCGCTTAGCTTCAGAGCCCAAACACAATCAGACATTGACAAGCTGATATGGGGTTTCATATTCAAACATAAATTACTTTTCAAAGATACAGAAGTGCATTCATTTCAGAGTTGGACACAGCTCCTGGTTTGGAGCGTTGGCAGTTTAATTGTAGGTGTCTGGACTGTACCTGTTAGAGCCGCCAAAACACTGTCAATGAAGTTTTAATGAAGCAAAATCACTGTAGTTTTAATCAGGCTGAAATGTACATGACAGGCCCATTACATTACAGGCCACAAATGAGAGTAAAATATGAGAGAATATAGTTTTATTTATGGATTTCTTTTTTATAGTATACAATTTGTGTCTGTAGTTATCCTCTCCTCCTCTCAGTAAGGAGGTTGTGGGTTATATTCTTGATCTCTTTTACCTAATCACAAATATACCTGGAGTTGTGTTTTGTTTTATTACCTGGTCCCTGAAGGGTTGACCAGGTTTTGTATTCACCCTGTGTCTGTGTGTGTCTGTGTGTGTGTGTCTGTGTGTGTGCACCTGCGATAATTCTGCCATTTATGGACTAATTGTCACCACATTTGGTATGTGGGTCAGGCCCCTGTGCCTGATGCCGCAAAAAAAAAAAGTTTGGTGACGATCCAAGGTCATTTGAGGTCACACGGGTCAATTGAAAGGTCACACCAGTATAAAGGATCAGCAATTTCGGCAATTTCTGAACCATCTGCGGTCTAAAATATTCACCCAAACATCACACAAGTTAGCACACACATAACTGGGGTACACTGGATGTTACAGGTTGAAACCGGTCAAGATCACTTGAAGGTCAAGGTAAGTAAGGTCAAATATGTGTTTTTGGTCATAACTCGGTGTAAGATCGAGCTTGAGCAATGGGAGTGTCTCAAAATCTCAGAAAAACTATTATCTATTCATTATTTTTGCATTTGTATAGTAAAATATTAATAGTTTTTGAGATAATGACTAATTATAACAGTTGCTTTCTTTTTCAGTGTATGCCGCTAAAATTCTAATTGGAACAAAAACAATACCCATTTTTTCTTTTTCTGGTGATACACAACACACTGATCTACAGTCACACAACTAACATATACGGAACATTTTGGTTCCACACTAGTAAACACAGACATTCTCATGTGTGACCAATATCACACAAATGTTCATGGGCCTGAACAGATACACACATTGCATTGTGGATATAATGATCATGTAATATGGGCTGGACTCCTCATAAACTGCTTCTGTGCTTATGAACTGACCCCACCGATGCCTCATGAGGACCAGGTTGATTATCTCCGATTGTGCTTGTTCACGCATGTTTAACACAAAAACCATGTATATAGACGAGTTCTGACTTCTCCCAAATGGAAACCACTCTGTTCCACCTTGTGATGTCATGTCATAATACAGGGAGGGCTCCAGTGTGTTTTTAACCTTCACTAGAATCATTTGGATTATTTCAGCCCTGGAAATTTCTACTGTCTCTACTGAAATCAAGGTAAAAGGAGCTGTTCACCAGAGAGAAATACTTCTTCATGAAATCACTTGTGGAACAGAGTAGTTTGAGCTTTGGACATGTAGCCAGACTAATACCAGACTAATAATAACGGGTTACTCAAACATGTGTGAATAAACCAAAACACAACTCCAGGTACAGAGTCAATTTTGTGTAATATAGAACCTAATAAATAAAAGAATAATCATGATCCATTGTTCTTGATCATATCTTTATTTCAGTGTAAACAAACTCTCAGAGGAGCTTCAGCCAGGATCAACATCAGATTCAAACATGATTCAGTAATTTTACATTAAAATAATATGATTTCAAAAACTGCCTTTCAAAAACATTTCAGTCTTGTTTGCTGGAGAATGATCGGATATATTCTTTACATGTAACTGTCCAATTTTGAAATATTGAGCTGTAAATTTGGGATTTGGAGAAAAAATGTAACTTGATTATCAAATTTCAGCAACAAAACAATTTTCCAAAACATCCAAACATTCCAAAACCAGTATAATAAGAACTGGATAAGACATCTTCTGTCCAAGGTTGACTAGTGGCCGCTTCAGGTACTGCAGTATTTTGTAGGATTCTTCTGTATTTTTACAAGAAGTTTTAAATCGTCAAACTGCCTAAAAGCTTTGAAAGTTTTAGTTTATCTTACAAAGTTAAAGGTGCACCATGTAACTTTTTGGTTGAGGGTCCGTCACCTGCTTGTTTCTATGGCTATCATTGTTCTGCCTGGAATGTTCCACAGTATGACATTAAATTAAACACAATGGTGATGGGTTGGTCTCTGTGATGATAGTGGGTTTAATGCCATACTGTGAAACATTCCAGACAAAGCAATAACATGTTCACGGAGAAAAATGTTTGACGTACCCTCCGTCGGATAAATTTACGCAATGCACCTTTAACTTTGTAAGATTTAGCCTTTTTAGATTTTTGTTTTTTTTTTCGCGTTAATGAGCTCAGGCCACTGAAAACACCACAACGCCATCTTTGGTTCATCTTCAGATCTTTTTTTTGTCAGGAAGTGTGTGTTAGCATGCTAGTTGTTGTTAGCTTGGCGACCTTGTTGACAAAACGCGGCTTCGCTCTCTGAAAGTTTGACATATTGTTTTGGGGTTTTGGGCTTTTTATGTGTCCTTGGGCAAGACACTTCTACCAATTGCATCTGCGTAAACATGTGTAATTTGTTTGTTAAAGGTGCACTGCGCAACATTTCTAGTGGAGGGTCCGCCACCTGCTCGTCTCCATGGAAATGTCGTTGCTTTGTCTAGAATGTTCCACAGTATCGATCAAACCAAATAAGGAAAACGAGAAGGTTACAGCACCATGCTACATTACAGTTCAGATCTGTGGAGAGGCGAAACACTCATAATGATAAATGCAAGATGGTTACATTGAAAGTCTTATCATGGAACATTACATAACATCGCCATGGTGACAAGCAGGTGGCAATGTTGCGTAATGTTACGCAGTGCACCTTTAAAGACCAGGACAAACGTCTGTTTCGTATCTGGCATTAGACTCGACCCATTTCATAGAAAGAGCAAGGATACTTCAAGGTCCTCTTAAAAATACGAAAATAAAATTCAAACGTACTCTTCTCCTTCTCCTCGGGTCTCTGTAAAAATAAACCACAAACCTTGAACCTGGGGCGTGCAAATGGACTTTTTCTGTAATTTTCACATTTTAGAATTGACTTAATAATTACGTAATAAGAAGCGAGTTTAAAACGGTGAGAAAAAGTCCTTGGATGTGAGGAGGCTGTTTTGAGAAGCAGTTTGTTTTTGTGCGACAATAAATAATAAAATAATTAAACAGGTCCATTTGAAAATCCATTCGTTCCAACCCGAAATGCTCGTTCTGGCTTCGGTCTGTACAATGATAACAGGTCCAAAAACGCAGCAAAAAACACCAGACACATAACACGAACTGACTTGAATTCTGAATATTAACCTTTATTTGACTTAAAGGCGCATTGCGTAACTTTCCTGGTGTGCTTTTCTCCGTGGAAATGTTATTGCTTTGTCTGGAATGTTTCACAGTATGGCATTAAACCTTTCTATTTTCACGGAGACCAAACCAGACCAAGTTACGGGTCAGATCTGTGGAGAGGGTAGAGCTGTTTAATGCCATACTGTGGAACATTCCAGACAGAGCAACGACATCTGCATAGAAACAAGCAAGTGACAGACTTTCTGCCACAAAAGTTACACAGTGCACCTTTAAATTAATTAAAGATGCACTGTGTAACTCGCTTGTTACCATGGAGATGTTATCGGTTATTGCTTTGACCGGAATATTCCTTAACATGGCATTAAACCGATCTTATACAATCTTGCATTTGTTCGATTACAAAGACATGTTTCTTACAGTGAGCTGGATCGCCTCTCCACAGATCTGAGCTGTAACATAGCCTGAGCATTCTACTAAACCATCTCCATGTAGATAGAAAAGCTTAATGCCATAGTGTGAAACATTCCAGGCAAAGCTCATTTCCGCAAAAGTAAAGTTTGGATTTTTAAATCTTAAGTTTTCTAGGTGTCACTTGCTTGTTGTTTCCATGGAGATAAGAGGACTTTAAAGCCATATTAAGGACCATTCCAAGAAAACAAAGCATTATCATAACTCTAAAAAAGTTACACGGTGAATCTTTTAAATTCAAGTCATTTTAAATCATGTGACTCGGAGTTTTTTGCGGCATCGTAGTGTTGAATGTAGTGTTGGATGATTCAGGTTAGTATTTGCTCATTTCATGACACAAGTAACAGAAAGACACAAAAGCAGCGAAAATAAAACAGGAAATTTACATCAGTGCAACAAAAATAATGTCATTAAAATATATACAGGCAAAAAAGACAAAGCAGAAGAAATAAATCCAATATGGAGGATAAGAAATGCACAGTTCAAATGTGTGATTGAGTGTGATTGGTCTGGCCCGCTTCAACAAACTTGGGCTTTAAAGGTACACTGTGGAACTTTTCTGGTGAAGTCTTTGCCGCCTGTTTGTTGCCGTGGAGATGTTATGCTTTGTTCGAGAATGTCCCACAGTATGGTATTTTTTTTTATTTTATTTATTTATTTTTAGCAATTCGAAACACCTGATTAAATATGATATAGATACGTTTAATGCTATACTGTGGAATATTACAGACAAAGCAATAATATCTCAATGGAGACAAGCAGGTGGCAGAATTACTTATTTAACCTTTGACAATCTACAAAAAAATAAGTATCCCATTACCAAACGCTGGCCTTTAAAGTTGCACTATGAAACTTTCCTCGTGGAGTGTCCATTATCTAATTGTCTCCATGGAGATTTTACAATTTTTGGCCTAGAACATGTAGATGACGCTACCAGGTCAAGTTATGAGCCAGATCTATGGAGAGATGAGCCCCTTTAATATTTATTTGTTATTTTTTCAGACTATAAGCCACAATTTTTTCATGGTTTGGGTGTTTCCTGCGTCTTATACTCCGGTGCGACTCCGGTAATCGAGCAGCAGAAAGAAAGTTTGGAGTGAGCGCGAAACTTGTGAGGGACTGGGGGAAAGCGGGGATGGAGAACACAGCTTAACGGCAACCGGGAGAATGCGCCATGCAACTTTCCTGGAAGTCACTGAATGGATGGACAAAGCCTGGACTTCAGTGACAACCGAAACCGTCCTGTCGGGATTCAGAAAGGCTGGAATAATTCTAACTGGAACTGATGCTGAGTCTAACAACAGCTACGTTTATGCTCTAGTTATCTCAAGAACTGTTCATATGTGACAGTCTCTTGTTCTCTGTTCTATTGTTATTACTAGAACTTGCAAAATGAAATGTTGGTTCCTGGTCTCTGATTTTATAAAATACATTTCCCCCAAAAAGTGCAACTTCTAGTCCGGTGGAATTTATGTAGTTTTTTTTTTCTTCATTACACATTTTTTGGCTGATGTGATTTATACTGGAATGACTGGAGCGACTATGGTCCGAAAATACGGTATTTAAGGTAGATCAGTTTAATGCCATACTGTGGAACATTACACGCAAGCAATAACTCCACTAGAAAAGTTACATAGTGCACCATCAGCCTTCTACAAATAAGTATCCTATTACATGTAATGCCATACTGTGGGGCATTCCAGGCAAATTAACAAATCTCCATGGAGACAAGAACTTTCTACATAATATGCTTATTCCATTACAGATAGACCAGATTAATGCCATATTAGAGGCAAAGTAGTCGCATCTCCATGGCGACAAGCTTGTTAAAGGTTACACAGTGCACCATTAAACTTCTACATGAAATAAATAACCCATAGGTGCATACGGTTAATGCCATATTGTGGGAAATTTCAGGCAATGTGGTAGCAACTCCGTGGAGACCACCACGCAGTAGCATCTCCATGGAGACAAGAAGGTAAAAAAGTTACATAGTGGTCCTTTAACTTCTACAGAAAAGTATGCAATTACAAACCAGTGGACCGTGCCTTTAAAGGTGTATTGCGTAACTTTTCGGGTGAAGTGTCCGTCAGATGCTTTTCTCTGTGGAGTTGTTAGTGCTTTGTCTGGAATGTTTCACAGTATGGCATTAAACCTTTCGATTTTCATGGAGACCAAACCAGACCAAGTTACAAGGTCATGTTTGTTTTTCTAGGTATTTTTGAACTATAAAACCACCTTTAATTAAATGTAAATGTAAAGTAGAGCTGGTTAATGTCATACTGTGGAACATTCCAGGCTTAGAAATTACACATCCATAGAAACAAGCAAGTAATGGACAACCCAGCCAAAAATGTTACACAGTGCACCTTTAAGAACATCTTTACTTTGAGACGATACGCACTTTCGACAGCGTTTTATCTCCTCCTTTTTCAGATTTGCCCTTGAAACAAAAAAAACAGCAGACAGTTCATTTCTTTTGTATCTGACGCTGGATTCGTGTGGATGTGTATTTATCTATTTTTCGCTCAAATCTCTCTTTTTTCATTTTTCCACATGTCAAAAGTTATTCCCATGAGACTCCCAGCATCAGAGGCTCCTGTCTGCAAAGGCCCCATCCCATTACACACACGTTTACTGATTCAGACCAGACCCACTGAACGCAACAGGCACGCCATCTTCTACACTGCAAAAAAGGAGACATCAATGAGTTACCTGAATTCAGAATATGATTTAGATTTGAGTAAGTCTTATGATTTTAGAGGCATGAATCAGAATACATCACTATCTCTGTTTATAATACAGAGGGAAGTCAGTTTTGTCTTTGTCTTTGTGTTATATTTGTTTATTTCAGTGACACGTACATAGATTGTTAAGAAACTGAGCATGGGGGCGCTTCTGGCTCCATCAACTCTAGCTTCAGTTCACAAGCTGTTGCCTCTCTGTGTAACTGCTGCCATTAGACTCCTCATTTTGGTCTTAAACTGTTCGTATTAATACGCTCGTGTTGTTGTTAAATCAAGATATGAACATTAATAACAAACAAATCTGGTGCCTTCTTTCCCCGATGTTGCTCCCACTACACCCAGTACACCCCTAACAACTTCGCTCCTGATTAGCTCTTTGCTTGCAATGATACTTGCAGTCACAATTTCAAATGTGGAACTCAACCATAGACCGTATACCGTATTTTTCACACTAGGTCTGGATTATAAGGCGCTGTCACTGAATGGTCTATTTTCGAACTTTTTTCCACAAATAAACCGCACCGGACTTTAAACGAAACACAACAGTTGGATGGGTCAGTGGGACTTTGTTTGTGGCGTTCACGGTGACTCTGGGCTTTGTTCAGTTGTGGCGTGTAGGGAGGTGCTGTCTGGGACCAACGGATTGTGGGCGTGTTCACAGTGACTCAGTTGTTCAGTTGTGTCTAGAAGTGGCACATTGCACTCGCTTTTTCAGTTTGTTCCTCCGCTCCATTCCTCGTCGGCGTGGAGTGATGAGTGTGGCTGCGGGTTTTTTTCGCTGTGTGGTCGCTGTCTGCTCCGTGTGTGTTTGCGTGCGCTGTGGGTGGTGTGGCTTTGTAGTTTACTGAAGTCGTGCTGGGACACCTGAGTGGATTCGTGTATAGGGCGCTCTGGATTGCGAGGCGCGCAGTCGTTTTTGATAGGGTTGGAGGCTTATGAGTGTGCCCTGTGGTATATGAGTGAACTGCCGCGAGCCGAATAAGTTCGCCAGGAGGTTCTTCTGGCTCCTTCTGACTGTGGCTCCAATTGACTTACATTAGGATCTTGTTGCCCCTCTCTCTGTAACTGCTGTTGTGAGCCTCGTCATTTTGTTCTTAAAATGTTCATATCAACCCGCTCTACATGATCCTGATTTTTTTTTCGCTATTTTGTCCGCCAAAAAATCTTATTCATAACAGAGTCTGGCTCCAAATTCGCTCCTGTAACCGTGAACATCGTGAGCCTCATTTGAGTAGCGCTGAACACTATGGGTGACGTCACAATCGCTTAGTCCACTTCTTTTATACAGTCTGTAAACTCAACTCTAAATTCACCCCTCTAACTACAAGCATCAATGAACTTCATTTGACTGAGTGACACTAAATGCATATGAAACAAAGGAGCTCATTGGTCACTCATGATTCTAAATAAAATTACATTTCTCTCACCTCAGATTAACAGTTCAGTTTTTTAGTTTTAGCTCATTGATTCATGACTTTTTTTTTGTATATTCTGTTCATTTTTGCTCTGATATATTCGGACCATGCCTGTCCCTCTTCATAAACTAGTGGAGTGTGTATTCTGAATCCCAGGCAAAACATTCTAGGTCTTATTACAAACAGATAAATATGATAATTAGAAACTTCTCAAATCCAGATCTGTATTCTCCATTCAGCTCAACTCATTGATTAAACTTTTACAGTGTAGTCACATTTGTATTCATAGTTTACGGGACTGGCTTCATAGCTGCTTTACACAATGTACATGTTTTTAGAAATATAACAAATATGAAATGAAATGCAAGGTTTGGGAAGAAATAAGTATTTTTCCCAATCAAAGGCAAGGGCGAATAGTGAAATAGTGACAGCCATTTTGTAAAAAGATGTATGGTATGGTTCTCTCTATGCTCAGTCAGGAGGTTGTGGATTCAACTCCTAAATACTTCTTACCATACCATACAACTTCACTTCAAAATTACTTTATATCTGAGCCCTCGTTTTAAGTTTACAAATCGCAAAAAATGTGCCACAGACTTTAAGCCAAAAATAGAACAGCCAAACATCTCGACAGAAGCTGATGTTAAAATAAATGTTAACCTTAGGCTCATTTTGTTCATTGTAGTAGTGTAGTGTAAATAAGGCCAGTGATCCCCAAACCTGGATTTAATGGGACTTTTATTTTGTCTTTTATTTTGAAGGGTCATAGTCTTTGTAACACATTGGAAACAAATATAGAGATTAGGGTTTAATTATGATTTATACATTGTTTTTTTCAAGTGTTACTCAAAATTATCTGAGAATTTTTTTTTTACTCCAGCTCATAATATATTAGCAAATCCAGATAACATTTTTGCTCTTGTAAGTGGGTCAGATTTTAAAAAAATTTCTTCCACTTCATAAAACCACTGATGATTTGAATAATTTCATGAAAATTTTAGCTCATTAAAGTGACTGTACCTGATTTTTTTTTTGTGTTGTGGTGCAAAATGTGTTCTAACCCAGTGTAGATATATTGTGTAAGCAGCTCTTAGAGTCAAAATAAGTCTGTATCTATAAAGTGTATGATAATCAGGAAGTGCACGTTAGCATGCTAGTTGCTGTTAGCATTACGGTGATGGTAAAACTCCGCCGTGCCCTTTTTGAGGAATAACTCTGGACCACTGCAAACTAAAAATCAGGTACAGCACCTTTAAATATGTGGTTCTTTTTTTAAATTGATTTCATAATATATAATGCCAATTTAAAGAAACACAATTTGATAATTAAGTAAAATTTGGTTATAATATGAACTGATTTCAGTAGACTATAGTGCCACAGTTTGGGTACCACTGCCTTAGGTTTCAGAGCTATACAGAGTCATTTCACTCAACCCCACTTTGTTTCAGAATCACATTTGACTAAAAGTTGAGGAGTTGAACTTGATTTTTTTCACATTTTCATAAATAAATAAATGTTTTCGTTAAAGCCATTCGCTCTGGGGGTTTGGGGGAGTTTGAGGAGAGTTTGGGATTGGTAAATTGATTCTATGTGAAGCTCTGCAGAGGCTGGCTGACCCTCATACAGGCCCAGTAAAAGGCTCTGGCCAGAGTCACCAGGACGAGCAGCAGCAGCACCGCCCACGATGCGTAGATGCCCGGGTACATCTGCGCTTTAGCCCACGTGCCCGCCTGCAAGAAGACAGAGAGAGGGAGAGAGAGGGAGAGAGAAAGGGCAGAGGAAGAGAGGAGGAGAGAGAGAGAGAGGAAGAGGAAAGAGAGAAGGAGAGGGGAACGAGAGAAGGTTAGTGCCAATTCATACTTTATAAGAAGTAAGATGTTTGTTCTTACACCAGAAGCTGTAAGAACAAGAACAAACATCTTCTGGGCTCATTTCATACTTGATCAGAAGTTCTGCTGCAAAACTGCTCAGTGCCCCTCCCCATGATCCCCTATGTTTTTGCTATGGAAATAATCAACAGTGCAGTGGCAACACAGATGTGATAACAGTTAAAACATGTTATATTTTCATCAAAATGACTGAAATTTTTACTTTTTATTGCAATTTTGCAAAAGAAAACTGGATTAAAGATTAACCATGCCCACTTTCCAAATCAAACCAATCACAACAGAGATCAAGAGCAAGCTCTACATGATCCTGGTGTTTTTATTTCACCATTTTGTCTGTAAATACATATATGAACATTAATAACAGACCAATCAGGTGCCTTCTTTCCACAATTTGCTCCCACTATTCTTAGCAGCAGGTTTGATTGACACCTGTCAGCCCCAGTGCTAAACCCTCACCTGGTGGGAAGGGACATCAACCTTCAACCACCTTGCCCCTCATTGGCTCTTTGGCTGCTATGATACTCGCACTCAGAATTTCAAATTAGCTGCTCTAACTGTTAACCTCCATGAACACCACCTGTATATGTTGTACACATTCCACAGTTTGAGAAACAGTGACTTTTATTTCTTGAAATCTCAATCAATAAAAAAGATATAACTTGCACATCCCTACTCTTCAGAGAAAAGTCATTATGATCCGGGAATTAAACCTGTGACCTTCTTGTGGCGAGCATGCTCACCAATGAACACTTTAATATATTCATACATATTGAAAGACCTTCTTAAATAACTGTAGAATATATATGTAAAATAAAATGGCTTCATATGCAAATGAGTCATTTTAAGCTGTGGTGATGATAATGAGTCCAATCAGACTGAAGGCCGCAATCAGGGCTCAATATAAAACGCCCTGTGCATTTGAGATGAGGAGTCCAGCCTCTGCACCAAAGACATATGGAGGTTTAAAGAGGCCTGTTAGAAAAAAAATACACTTTTTTAGGCGCTTTCAACCATGTTATAACGTTGTCCTCTCATCAGAAACCAGCCTGAAGAGGTTTTAGATGTCATCCATGCATATTTAAGTAATTCAGCGATCTCTCCTGGGCTCTATTCAAACCCTCCCCGCAGCAATTAGCAGTAAGATTCTGTCCAATGCTCCGCCAACAAGCCTACGTCATTCATGCTCCCACACGACATTTCTCCATAACTATACAAAAACGTGACACAAAATGGTACACTATAACTTCACAAACCTTATGTAGTTTCATTAGCTGAAGTGATAACAATTCACCACAGGCACTATTTCATCAAAAAACAAGTCAAACCAGGCCAGAACTAAAAAAAACAACACGAAAACCTTTTTGCCATATGCACTTTAAGTAATGCACAAAAAGTGAATAGACTTAACCACAAAATTGCAGAACTCTCACTTTATACCCTATTATTATATTTTTAAAGCAAGCCCATTCTGCAAATCAGACTTTTCAGAGCTTTTAACCATGTAACAGCTCTTTCCCCTTCACATTTACCCTCTCGAAGTTGTATTTAGAGTGATTCATGCAGGTTTGAGTAAGCTTATTTTCAAGATGTCATTTTACCACAATTTTTTCACCACCATCAGTACACACCCGTTACGCTGTACTTACTTTGTTCTTTAGTTAAATTTTCTTAATCTAGGATACATGCAGGATTGAGCAGCATCATGTAGTCGTTTTGGAACAAATGAAAAAAATGCTGTGCTCTAGTGTGATGTGCAGCTATCTACAGGAGGAGCCCACAGCATGAGGCGCTTTGTTGTAATGACTTCCTTTATTTAGATGAATATTGTGATTTAAAATTTCCAAATTATAACAATAAATATAAAACACCTTTAAAAATATCTCTCCCAAATCTAACATCAGACAAATTGTGTAATTAAAAGTTGTTTGTGTTTGAGTACTGAGCTTGTGTTATGAATGTAGAAAAAGCTGTTTACATTTCAGACAGTGTTATATAAAAATAAAATGAGTCTTACATAAAGGTTAATAATGTTTTTGAACAAATACAGAGAACATAATTTAATTTGCTTCAATCAGCCTCTGCAACGCTGAGAAAATACACGCTTATAAATCACAATATTCAGGTTTAGTCAGGTTCAACTCTATTTCAGACCTCGTTTAGTCCTTGATTTGGTCCTAGTTCAATCCTTGGTTCAGCTCTGGTTTATCACTGGTTTATAGTTTTTTTCAGTCCCTGGTTTGGTCCCTGGTTTGGTCCTCAGTTTAGTCCTGATTCAGTCCTGGTTTGAACCCTGGTATAGCCCGGATTTAGTCCGGGTTTAGTCCTTGGTTTGGTCCTGGTTCAGTCCTGGTTCAGTCCTGGTTCAGTCCTGGTTCAGTCCTGGTTCAGTCCTGGTTCGGTCCTGGTTCAGTCCTGGTTCAACCTTGGTTCAGTCCTGGTTTAGCTTTACTCCATAGTTTTACACAAACCCACTCTCTGAACACACTGTGCTTGTCACTGCAGCGTGTGGGATATTTGATGGACGTTTAATTTCATATTTAATTATTATTTTGCTCGTTCTCTGCTCCTATTGAAGCTTATGTAAAACTGAGACAGAAGTGGCTCCAATCAAGTGCTAAGTGTTCTGCTGCAGAGCCCAGAATTACTTAATGAAGAGACTTTGAGCTGTGCTCAGGGATTTCTACAGAGTTTGAAAAATTACTTTTTAAACCGCAAAGGAGCAGAGCCAACTGTGAAACCAAAAAAGAGGTGTTACACTGAAAAACTCAACCAAACCAGGACTAAACTGGGACTAGATGAGAGCTAGAATAGGACTAAAGCAGGACTAAAGCAGGACTAAAGCAAAACAAAAGCAAAACTAAAGCAAAAGTAAAGCAGGACTGAAACAAGGCTAAACCAGGACTAAACCAGGACTAAGTCAGGACTAAACTCGGGCTGAACCAGGACTAAACCAGGATTAAACCAGGGCTGAACCAGGACTAAACAAGGATTAAACCAGGGCTGAACCAGGACTAAACAAGGACTAAACGAGGACTAAACCAGGGCTGAACAAAGACTAAATGAGGACTAAACCAGGGCTGAACCAGGACTAAACGAGGACTAAATCAGGACTAAAAACTATACTAGATGAAAGACAGATGAGGGCTAAAGCAGGATTAAAGCAGAACTAAAGCAGGACTAAACAAGAACTCAACCAGGACTAAACAAGGACTCAACCAGGACTAAACCCAGACTAGACGAGGGCTAAACCAGGGCGAAACCATGGCCAAACCAGTACTAAACCAGGACTAAAACAGAGCTAAACAGGATTAAACCAGGGCTAAACCAAGACTAAACAAGGACTCAACCAGGGCTAAACTAGGACTAAACCAGGACTAAACCTAGATTAGATGAAAGATAACCCAGGATTGAATAGGGGCTAAACGAGAGCTAAAGCAGGACTAAACCAGGACTAAACCAGGACTAAAACAGAGCTAAACAGGATTAAACCAGGGCTAAACCAAGACTAAACAAGGACTCAACCAGGGCTAAACTAGGACTAAACCAGGACTAAACCTAGATTAGATGAAAGATAACCCAGGATTGAATAGGGGCTAAACGAGAGCTAAAGCAGGACTAAACCAGGACTAAACCAACCCAGGATTAAACCAGGACTAGAACAGGACCAAACCAAGTCTGCCTTAGGGTTAGGACTAAAAACTTGCAGGTAGTATCAGGGAAGGGAGAAATTCAAAATCCTGGTTTAGTTCTAGTAAAGTCCTGGTTCTGTCTGGGTTTAATCCTGTTGTAGTCCTGTTTTAGTCCTGGTTTAGTTCTAATTTATTCCTAGTCCTGATAGTCCTGATTTAGTTCTGGTTTAATCCTCGTGTAGTTCTAGTAGTAGTAGTTTAGTTTGAAAAAAAAAAAAAAAACACTTTAAAAACCACAGAGGATCAGTGCCAACTGTTAAATGAAGAGAGAGCTGTTACTGAGAATCCAGTGCATTCTTCACTGTGTAATTTTGTGCTAATATTAAACTGGACTAAACCATTATAATTTCTAACTGTATCCTGCTTCATAAAATGTCTTCTAATCAGTGTTAAATACCGACACAATGTGGTGGTGTAAATTTGAGACTGGAACGAGAAGGAACCAAAGTGCGTAGTTTACAGCAGTGATCTACAGGGATTAAACCAGGACTAAACCAGGGCTAAACCAGGACTAAACCAGGGACAAACAGACCAGTGCTAAAACAGCGCTTAAACAGAACTAAACCAAGAGTAAATCAAGACTAGGATTATACCGATTTAGGATGTTTTCCCACTTTCATCTCAAAAATAAGAAACCAAACCAGGACTAAAGCAGAACTAGAACAGGACCAAATCAAATCTACATCAGGTCTAAACAAGGCTCAAACCAGAACCAAACATATTAAACCAGGATAAAACCAGTAAGCAAGGACTAAATCTTGGCCATCAGTGATTCAGGGACTAAACCAGAACTAAACCAGAACTAAAGCAGGACTAAGCCAGGACTATCATGTACATATCAAATCCACTGTAACCATCCTCTTGGCAGTTTATGGAGATAGACACATGTCCTTCTCCTGATGATTGTATTATATCCATGCTTTAGTCCTGGTCGAGTCCAGGTCAGGTTCTGGTCTAGTCTAATCCATGTCTAATTCTTATTGACCATTTGGGGACTTTTCCACTATATTATTGGCATGAGTAGCATGTTTGTCTGTAAACCTGTAGTATTAGTCCTGGTTTTGTCCTGTTTCGTTCCGGTTTAGTCCCGGTTTAATCCTGATTTAGTTGTGGTTTAGTCCAGGTTTAGTCCAGCTTTAGTTCATGTTTAGTCTATGTTTTGTATTGGATTAGTCCATGATTCAGTCCAGGTTTAGTCCAGGTTTAGTCCAGGTTTAGTCCAGGTTTAGTCCAGGTTTAGTCCAGGTTTAGTCCAGGTTTTGCATTAGATTAGTCCATGATTCAGTCCAGGTTTAGTCCAGGTTTAGTCCAGGTTTAGTCCAGGTTTTGTATTGGATTAGTCCGTGGTTTAGTCCTGGTTTCACCCTTATTTTGTTCTGGTTTAGACCTGATTTAGTCATTGCTTCTTCTTGGATTAGTCCTGGTTTAGTCTTTGTCTAGTTCTGGTCTAGCCCTAGTCTAGTCCCAGTTTAATTTTGGTTTTGTATTGATTTAGCCCATGGTCTAGACTCTTGCCCTAATTTAGTACTCGTTCAGTTTTTTTAATACTTGTCTAGTCCTGGTCTAGTCCTGGTCTGGTTTTGCTCTCTAATATTGACACAAGTACCAGCTCTGTCGCTAAACCTGTTGTTTCAGCCATTTGGACGCCTCATTGTTTTATAAAAATCATGAAAAACACAAATCAGATGCAAAAAGACCCTGTGATGTGAGAACGCCGGAGACTTGGCTCAAATCTGCATAATTTTGCTTTGAAAATTGAAAAACACAATCCTCCTCCACCTCTTCCTCCCTCCCTCTCCTCCTCTCCCCCTCTCTCCAGCTCCATCTCTATCTCTGTTCCTACCGTATTTCACACATAAGAGATGCTGCCAGTAGAATACAGGGCCAGATGTGCTAAGAAACAACTAACTGATGCTTGAACTCCAGGTTAATGAAAATAGTTCAAATTATCCAACAAAATAACACCAAATATGCTCCTCAGACTGTTATCCTGCCTCCAGCTGATACATAAAGACAGAAATAAAACTGAAATAGTAGCTGCTAGGGTTGTAAAACGTATCAAAAATCAGATACTAACAGATACTAAAACTAATTACATACTCATTTGAGCAGATATCGATATTAAAAAATTCCCACTGACAGAACAGAAATGAAGCTTTCCTCAACAGCTTTAGAATGATCTTGAGCTGTATCGGAACAAGTATAAGAGACACATATACTAGTAGACGCCCATGCACTACTACGGAACCTACTTGGACCACATGGTAATATAAAAAGTACTACCATTTAAAGCTGCACTGTGTAACTTTTCTGGTTGAGGGTCTGTCACCTAATTTTTAGAGATGTTACTTTGCCTGGAATGTTCCACACTAGCACCTCTCCACAGATCTAACCTGTAACTTGGCTTTGGTGATGTCACTTTTGGTCCCATGGAGATAGATATGTTTAATGCAATACTGTGGAGAGATATGGAGCAAAAAATATATCTTGATATATTTTGTTATATCTTGAAATACGATATATATATCACAATGTCTGTACATGAAAAATAACCCCCTAAAAACTACTCCAAAAACAAATATGCCAAATTCCACAAGGTCTTTTTTTTATTGAAGTGCAAAGAGGTAGGCAGCTCATGTAGGAACAAAGTGCTTCTGCGACATTAATAAAAAAACATCCCTCTATACAGTTACCATAACCATGAGCTCCTTTAGCAGAGGAAGCTCGAGAGGTTCCTTGTTTTAATAGATACATGTTCCTAACCAGCGGTAAGAAGCTATGAGGTATCCCACAATCCACTGCAGATCAAACCAAATGTTTCCAAATACTATTGTACAAGTGACACTGCAGTAGATTATAAATTAAAATCTTCTACATAAATAAACTTTACATTACTAAACTTTACAACATATAAACCACAACGACTCTAGAGCCACATCAGCCCGTTTGAGATTATAATGTGTTTAATGCAGCTTTGCGCACATTTGTTTACATTTTACAGAAACAAAACCACCTGTCGGACTAAAGGACACGACTCAGAGGAATATGAGTGTTTTGTCTGTGACAGAGGATGTGCTGCTGATGGCCTTGTCTGTAAATGGTGGAAAAGGTTCGTGGTGCTAGAAGCTTTTGGTTGGCCCCAGCTTTTGGCATTCGCGGCGGTAGTGAGGAGTGAATGAGACACACGATGGGAGGGGTAACAAAATTAAGGAGATGGGGGCGCGAGGGGCGAGTGAGCGTGTATATACCGCATTTTCCGCACTATTAGGCGCTCTGGATTATAAGGCGCACTGTCATAGAATGGTCTATTTTCAAACTTTTTTCACAAATAAACTGCACCGGACTTTAAACGAAACACAACAGTTAGATGGCTCAGTGGGACTTTGTTTGGTGCGTTCACGGTGACTCTGGGCTTTGTTCAATTGTAGCGCGTAACGAGGGTTCTGTCTGGGACCACTGGATTGTCGGCGTGTTCGCAGTGACTCAGTTGTTCAGTTGTGTCTAGAAGTGGCACATTGCACTCGCTTTTTCGGTTCGTTCCTCCATTCTGTTCCTCATCTGCGTGGACTGATGAGTGTGGCTATGGGTGTTTTTCACTGTGCGGTTGCTGTCTGCTCCGTGCGGGTGGTGTGGCTTTGTAGTTCACTGAAGTTGTGCTGAGACACCCGAGTTGATTCATGTATAGGGCGCTCTGGATTGCGGGGCGTGCAGTCGTTTTTTTTATGAGGTTGGAGGCTTAAGAGCGAGCCCAATAGCCCGGAAAATACAGTAAGCATTATATCGATATAAATGACATGTCAGAATCCATTTCGTGTTTATCGAGATATCCCCCACCCCTTCTGTAGAGCATTCTGGACAAGCATCACATTGTAGACGAGGAGGTAACGGACCCTCGCCCAGAAAAGTGCACCTTTAAGGGCTACAGCCTGACTAGTTACAAAGCTGGTTCGCTGCATGAGAAAAGACACTTTAAGGACTGTAATTACCTAAACAAGTCTAGTGACAGTATTGCACTTTAAAAACACATAAAACCACCAGAACACTTCCTGGATTACCACTTAATGACATCATGCAGTGGAACCAAGTGCTTTGATGTCTAAATATGATAACTGCAGGTATGTTTTTGACAAGTAAACAACAACTCAATTTTGAACCCAGGAAGTTATTTCCACCAGGTTCTCACCCAGCAATGCCACTAATTGGATTAATTTGTCCGTCTCTGGTAATTGCTTCATCCAACAAAAAGTCTAGGCTCTAACTCTTTAATTTTTACACAAAGCAAAACTAGAAGATACAAAGTCAGGTCTATGTAATGTAACCCTGGGGCGAGTTTAGCATAAGAGGACCTTTAAAGGGACATATGCTAATTTACCCTTATCAAAAACAGACCTGGAGTTGTATTTTACTGGTTCAAAATTGGTTTAGACCTGATTTAGTCCTGGATTAGACCCAGTTTAGTCCTGATTTAGACTTAGTTCAGTCCTGGTTCATTTTAATCCTGGTTAGGTCCTACTTAGTTTTCCTGGTTTTAATATCTAGTTTGGTCATGACTTAATATTGCTGAAATACTTGACTCATTTTAGTCCTGGTTTAGTCCCTGGTTCAGTCCCGGTTTAGTCCTGGTTTAGATCTGGTTTAGTCCTGATTTAGTCCTGGTTTAGCCCTTGTTTAGTCCTGGTTTATTCAAGGTTTAGTCCCTGGTTCAGTCTTGTTTTATCTCCTAGTTTAGTCCTGTTTAGTCTTGGTTTAGTCCCAATTGAGATCTGATTTAGTCCTGGTTTATTTCTTGTTTAGTTCCAGTTTAGATCTGGTTTAGTCCTGGATTAGTCCCTGGTTCAGTCTTGTTTTATTCCCTAGTTTAGCTCTGGTTTAGTCCTGGTTTAATCCCAGTTTAGTCCCGGTTTAGATCTGGTGTAGTTCTGATTTAGTCCTGGTTTAGTCCTTGTTTACGCTTGATTTAGTCCCGGTTTAGTCCCTGGTTCAGTCTTGTTTTATCCCCTAGTTTAGCCCTGGTCAGTCCTGGTTTAGGCTCGGTTTAGATCTGGTTTAATCCTGATTTAGTCCTGGTTTAGCCCTTGTTTAGTCCTGGTTTAGTCCTGGTTTAGCACTGGTTTAGTCCTGGTTTAGTCCCAGTTTAGATCTGGTTTAGTCCTGATTTAGTCTTGGTTTAACCCTTTTTAGTCCTGGTTTAGATCTGGTTTAGTCCTGATTTAGGGCTGGTTTGGCCCTGGTTTAATTCTGGTTTAGCCCTTGTTTAGTCCAGGTTTAGCACTAGTTTAGCCCTGTTTTAGCCACCGTTTAATTCTGGTTCATTCCTTGGTTCAGCCCCTAGTTTAGTCCTGGTTTAGTCCTGGTTTAGTCCTGATTTAGTCCTGATTTAGTCCTGATTTAGATCTGGTTTATCCCTTGTTTAGTCCATGTTTAGCACTAGTTTAGCCCTGTTTTAGCTGTGCTTCAATCCCTGGTTTAGCCCTCTTATTTAGTGAACTAACCCCACTTTTAGCCCTTCAAAGCAGTTCTTAGTCTCATACATTCCCTGAGCTGATCTTAAACCACTACTCAATGTTAAAACAATCAGCGCTCCTCTCTCAGGACTCCAACATGGCCGCCACTTTTTCTCTTTAAAATTCAGCTTTTCCATTTCCACTAATTAAACTCAGAGAGGGGGAATTAAAAGTCTACTGCCATCAAACTATCGAAAGCTTAACCTGAGTACCGATGACATGCCTAAAACCGTCTCTCTGTTTGACACTTTCTCAATAAAAACTCCAATCTTCAAATATAGAGATGGAAGAGCAATTTGCTACGCAGTCAATAATATGGAGGGTGCTATTCTCTCTGGGCTGCTGCATATGTAAGAGAGACGAGCAGGGAGCTTTCATGTGTATCTTCTGCCCTCTACTGGCCAAACTAAAAATAATGTCTCTATTTAATGATTAACAATATTTTGGGATAGAAAGAACATTGATACTTTGTTGTGACATCTTACTGGGGGTGTTCTGCATGTATACCTATGGCAGACTGTTCAGCAGTTACCATGGTGTCACAATGTACACATTAAATAAATTAAATGGATTTAAACCGGGGATTTTCTGGAGTCTGTGATCAATACGAATGTTTATGGGCCCAATTAGGAGGTGATTTTCAGCTAAGAAAAGTGAGAGTGACTAACTGATTGGCTAATCCTAGTTAGTGTGTGACTAATGTTATTTGTTTAACAACACAAATCAGCTCACATGTTGTGGCTCCAGCTGTCAGTTCTTTCTGGTCAGATTGGGTTAAAATAAAACCTAAATTAAAGTCTCACAAAACCTCAGACAGAGCAGTTCTTAAGTTAGCAATATACCCTGAAGGAATCTTGATGACACCAGCTGCAAAGTATCAATCTGTACTAAGGTTTAAGATGTACATGGCTAAAAATGTAATCAATTAGAGGCACTACCAAATGTGTAGACAAAAAGTATAAAGCATCTATCAAAAATGTATACTTTGCAGTAACATCATGCTGGGGGGAAGGGGGGTGGTCACAGTTACAACGGTGAAAAAATGCACACAATAACAAAAACTCCCAACCAGCCATGGTTTTTGCCTAGTTAACAGAAGTAGAACCTCTTCCTATTAATTTATATTAGAGGGGTGCCCATGAGAGGCGCTGTGCCCCAGGCCCCCAGTTTTCTGTCGACAGCATGAAAAGAACCATCATTTTGAGCTAAACTAATGAGGTTTACATTATAGAATACATTTGGTACGTAGTTTGTATTCTTACCATGAGGCCGGCCGTGGAGACGCTAAAAAGCAAACAGAGAAGAAAACACCACAAGCTCCGCCTCCTGGGATACCTCTGACCAATCGAAGAGCTGCAAAATAAAAACATTTCAAACATTAGAAGACATGAGTACGACTAAACACATCTATCATACAAATTAATATGAGATAAAGAAAGAAACACTCACACTTTCCTGCAGTGTGGGCATCGGGCCAGTGTCCGGTCTGTGAACTCTGTCCACTGAAACACAACACAAAACTGTGATAACACTGGGATTAGGTTCATTATGTCTTCTGTAAACATAGTAGCAGCAGCAGGGCTGAAACAAGGGATGGGCAAAATGACAATACCAAAATGAATTGCGTTTCTGTGTCTTGGTGACTTGGCTCATGTTTTGCACTCTGAGTTCTTCACATTATCAGTCTGGGATGGCTCTTGCTGAAAGCAAGGTGGAACATCATGAAAATTATTTGAATCTGATTAGCTGAAGCATAACAACAGCAGAACACACCAAAAAATAAAACTTTAGATACAGCTAGTTGAGAGAAAAACAGACAACTCTTCTGTCCACAAATGCTCAAAGTGCTTCCCTTCTGCATGTTTTTCACAAATTAAAAGGTCCTTTTTGATGTAAAATAGGCTGAAGTACATCTGTCGGTGTCGTCATGTTTGTTTTGGTTTGTTTGGGCACTTCATTTTTCACTCAGCCCAAACCCGAGTGCTGCTCTGTGATTGGTCCGCCAACAACGTCAGGCCCAATCACACCAGTGGGCGCCAAGATAGATTCACAAATAAGACTCACAAATATCAGGAAAATCTATCTTGCAGGGTTAGTATTTTGGTGCCAGGCAGTTTGCTCTTGTGCTCAGAGCCAGTTATGTTAAAATCATTGTTCAGCCTTTATCCTGCTCTGAGTGAGTGACAGGGGGATTTAACCAATCACAGTGAAGTGTGGTCCAAAGCAAATAGTTTTAATTGTTTGAAAATTACACAGTGACTGGACAGTTTAATCTGCCTTGCCACTTTCCACTGAAGAGGCTGTTTACCAGCACTTCTCTGTACTAATAATTTTGCACCAGATCATTATAATTTCGAAAGCTTTTGCCAGCGCCACACACCATGCCCACTTTAGCTGATTAATTGATACACAGAGAGTCTTTAGTCAACCAAGATTTTTTTGTTGAGTTGAGTTTGGAAAATATCTTAACACTTTTCTGGGAAATACACTGTAATAAAATCATTAAAAACCCCAAACCAAAACTCTATTGGATCTGGATGTAAAATTGGTATTTCACCATTGTTCACTGTTGAGCTCCATAGGCACAGACCAGTCTTCATCAGCCTATCTTAAACATTGGGCTGTCAGTCTGGTCGCTCCTCAGACTGTAATTAGGACCTCCTCTCAGTCTGAGCTGTCAATCAAACTCTTCAGGTATCAGCGGAGAGGTGGAGGTGACGGATGATTGGCTCACTGCCCAAAACACGGCGCTCCTCTCCAACATGGGCTTTTCCATTTTAGGGTACACGTCTATTCAAATCTGTTCAAATCTGTTCAAATCTGTTCATTAGTTTCTCGGAGCTGTAAAGCAACAAGAACGGCTGCAATTAGAGGGAAAATCATGACTAGCTGACTATTACTTTTTATTTAAAGATTTTTTGAAGTATTTTAGCAACATTTATTTAGAGAGATATCGTATAAGCAGCTCCTGAGGTCAAAATAAGTCTGCTGTGTACTTGTCTGCATCTAATTAGAAATAATTTTATTGTCCAAAAATCAGGAAGTGCACATTAGCATGGTAGATGTTAAAAGCCCTAGTTTATGAATGTTGTGAAAAGTACTTATAAACTCATTGTGGTGAGTAATTAGAATTCTCTGAATGCATAGGTGAGATTGCAATCGTAATTTGAGAGAATGCAATTAGCAAATGGCAAAGGCTGCAATTTCTGAAGTACCGTAATTTCCTCCATAAACAACAAAATCTCCTGTCGTATTCTGCGTAAAAACTTCTAACCCTGCAGTTTCCATCTGTAAAAACATGTTCTGAAATGTGATTCTTGTATTAGTTTGTCAATTCAGATTCTTGTCTTTTTGTCAATTCTTCAGGATGTTATTGTTACATCCCTAGTTGGCAGTGAAAAGAGACTACAGTATATTATGAAGTGCTTCCATATCTTCACACACTGTGTCCAGCTGTTTGACTGTTTTCCGCACTAGATTCTCCTCCTCTTCACACAGACACGTACACGAGCCCCAGAGGAAAGGCGTATCGATCCAAACCAATAACTCTGCATTTACTTTGCCTGGTCGGGTCTCCACTTCACTGCAGCCGATAAAACTACTAATAAACCAGGCAGCAGGAGCAGAGAAGAAAATGTCAGCTTTAACACTGCACTTTTACATAGAAAAAATACACCCAAATAACACTGGAACTTTGAGATATTGGCCACGTAATGAAAAAGTGACCATAGCACTTTTTGTTGCAGCAATATACAAAAATCTGTAAAGCTCAGAGTTATGAACATAGACTGTGTAAAGTGGAGTCAGGGAGTGTGACAGAACCCATAGTGCTCCGTTCCAGTCAAATTAAGCTCATCAAAGCTGCAGTTATAGGAGCGAATTTGAAGCAGAGTTCCATATTTACAATTCTTACTGAGTATCGTTGCAACCACAGAGCCAATCAGGAGCGAGGCTATTAAAAATAACAGCCCGTCTTGCTGGCACAGCGATTTTGGCTAAGCAACGCTGTCAATCCAACCTGTTGCTATCGTTAGTGGGAGTGACCTCTGGGAAAGAAAGCACCTGGTTTGTCTGTTATAAAGGTTCATATCTTGATTTATGAACAAAATAGAGAAAGAAAAACCCCAGCATCATGTAGAGTGGGTTAATATGGACATTTTAAGACGAAAATGAAGAGGCTCACAGCAGCAAAACAGAGAGAGGGGTGGTGGTCTTTCAATACGATAAGAAGAAGCGCACCCATTTTCACTATTTGGAGCACCGCGGGTTGGCAGGTTAATTATGTCAATTTATATATACACAGTCTAGTATGATCAAGTACCACAATGTATTCCTTTGATTTTAGGAAAGTAACTGTAGTAGTACTGGTTAAGCTTGTATTTGTGATAATAAAAGTGCAGTATGCGTTTACATTTAAGAGGTGCATTGTGTAGCTTTTCTGATGGAGGGTCCATCAAAAGTTTTTCTCCATGGAGGTGTAGCTTTTTTTGGAATATTTTTAGCTTCATGGAGACCAAACCAGACCAAGTTACAGGTCAGATCTGTAGAGAGGCAACCCCGTTCACAGTCAGAATGCCTGTTTTTCTCAATATCGTCGGTCTGCGGAACATAAATGGGCGTTTCTTCGTCTAAACGGGGAACGCCTCCAACCACTGTCAACATCCGGTCTAACATAAATGTCAAAGTAAGACTTGTTTGTATTGAAGTAAGAGTTGTACATTGACATTAGCATTGAACGTCGCGTAGTAAGGGTTAGGGTTAGTGTAGAACTATGGCTACGTGGCCTATCAACAGCTAACTTCAAGGCTCATGCTGTGCTATCATTAACTAACTTGTTAACTTGGTTCTTTAGACTTTTACTGAGAAAAAGCGAAAAAGCGGAAAAGTGCAAACTCTTTCCGATTGGTTGATTACATGCTACAGGAATGTCCATTAAGGAGTTTCTGTGGCACGTCTGGAACGCCCACACTGCAGACCGACACTCCTCATTTTTGTAGGTGTTTTTGAGTTATAAAACCACCTGTAATTGAATACATGTAAGGTAGAGCTGTTTAATGTCATACTGTGGAACCTTACAGACAAAGCAATAGCATTTCCATGGAGACAAGCCTCCCCACCGGAAAAGTTACACATTGCTAGGATATCCAAGGTGAACCGTACCAGGAAGGTGTTGCTGCAGTGTCCACAGGAGACTCTGGCCCCGGCCGGCTGAGGTTCTGGACTGGCTGGACCTGGGTGCACTGGGCCCAGGTTTATTATCCTCTTACTGAAAACACACAGAGAAACACAAAGACGTCCATTGAGAGAGGATTCAAATACAGACAGGAAATAAGCACCACAAGAAAATCTTAGGTTTAACACTTAGCCATAGAGTTTGCATGTTGTTCTTCGTGTGTTTTGGGGTCTTTCCTCTGGTTTCCCCCATTAACCCAAAACATGCACAACAGGTCAAATCCTCCAGCTAAGACAGTCCTGACTAAGACTAGCTCAAGATCTGGAGATGAGTCCCACTGCTCCTGACAGATTTAACCCAGACACATGGAAAGAGAGGTCAAATGCAGAGACACATTTTACTATAGACAATAAACTAGTGTTGTCATAATACTAAAATTTTGATAGTCAGGAACATGCTTGAAACAGATTTCGATACCACAGTAAAACAATGTATGGTCTTTATATTGCATGTGGTCTTATTTTAGTTCTGATACAGCTTAAGACCATTCTAAAACTGTACAAGAACGGTCAAAGATTGTCCTATTTGGATAATTTTTTAAGCATTCATACTTGCTCAAATGCATATCGAGTTTCAATAGTTTTGGTCTATTTTTAAGGGCCCATACTCATTTCTTTTCCATGCATTTCAGCAAAATGTGTCTTGTCCTGGTACAGAAATAAGTCCACTATGTGCTGTCAGTGAAAAATTATAAAACAATGTATTGTATTTTCAGGAAGTGTGTGTCAGCAGGCTAGTTGTTTGCTCTACCACTGTCTATGGTCTCTAAACCCTAAACTTGCTTTGTGTGTGTGCCTATAAACCTTTTCACATTACTTTTTTATTTCAAGATGAATTACAATTTGATTAATGTGAACCCTCCATATGGCAGACACCTACTCATATCCATCTTCACTGTAAGTTAAACCTGTTCATCAAGACAAAGACTCAGTTCATGTGGACATTATTTTAAACCCAGAGGTGCGTTAAACAGGCGACTGGATTCTGCTGACTCAGTTTGACAGAGTTTGTGTGAAAACCTCATTAAGAGCTCACATCCTGCTCCTCTGCTCCAGGGCCCCGGCTGCCAATCTCTCACACTCACATTATAACACAAGTGTCTGAATGCATTTCATAACAGAGCGGTGTGGGGCCTGCCTCTGTGTCTGTGTCTGCTACACGACAGAACACTGGGGTTAGAGATGGACACACACTCAAGGACCAACTGTTTTTATATGAATGAATTATATCAAGCATTTCCAAAGTTATACCTCACAGATTTTGAGAACTGAGCAGGTCATCTCTCACCAGTCTGAATCCCCAGCTCTTACACGTATTTAATTACAGGTGGTGTTATAGCTCAAAAATACCAAGAAAAACAGGCATTCTGACTGTGAACGGGGTCGCCTCTCCACAGATCTGACCTGTAACTTGTTCTGGTTTGGTCTCCATGAAGATAGAAAGGTTTAATGCCATACTGTGAAACATTCCAGACAAAGCAATAACATCTCCATGGAGAAAAGCATTTGACGGACCCTCCACCAGAAATGTTACACAATGCATCATTAAATAATTGTTAATTGTAGCTCTATTAATCGAGTTATTATTCTTCACGATTTCGCGAAAGGCCTTTAAAATTATATTTTTACTCGATTTGATCCAGACAGAGTGAAACTCATGGAGCATACTTATAAACTAAAGAATGTTTTTAGTGTGTTTATATTTACACATTTCCTGAGTCATTTTGACGTAACTCCTGCTTTGTGAGTCATAGAACTTCAGACATGTTTTGTAGCCGTGGAGTGAATAAATAAATCAGTGTGCTGCTTTGAGGGGCTGTCGAACATGCAAAACAAATAATAAATAACTAGTATTAGAAAAAACTATAGAGGATAATTAGTTTCATCAGATTTTGAATTTTAAATGCTGTTGAATTTCTCCCTTTGAATATTTTAACTCTGGAAAAAAAATGTTTGAATTATTTTTATTCTGAATTTTAGCTGCTGAAATTTTAAATGTACATTTTCAGTGTCTGTTTGACTGCTGAATTTGAGGGCTTGAATATATTTGTGCTGAATATTTAAAAGGTGAATTTAAAAAAAATTGAAATATATTGAAAATGTATACTTGCAACTATACGACAATGCTACTAAAATTCAGAATAAAAATAATAAAAAAATAATTCAATATTTTCAGATTTAAAAAAATTCTAAACGAGAACTTCAGCAGTATTTAAAATTCAAAATCTGTTGGAACAAATTATCTTCCATAAAAACTACATGGACTATAATCCTTTTCTCTGCCTCAACAGCCAGGACAAAGATATGAACCGTATTCTAAAATCTGAAAATACCATCATCAGAAGATTATTTGAGGAAAAAGCTGTAAAACTGCTCTCACAGTTTTCCAATAAAGATTGTACTGGCTATGGTCACATTCCTCTATAGCAATTCAAAGGAGCTGTACCTGATTTTTACTTTCTTAAAAACGTGAAAAACAGAACTAGTTCATTTTAAACGGTTTGCAGTGGTCTAAAGTTCTTCCGAGCGTCCTCATTATTCACTACAATGAGTTAAGAAGCACTTTTCACAACTCTCACAGACCAGAGTGGAGCTTTGCCGTCACGATAAAGATAACAATAAGCAGCATGCTAATTTGAGTAAGAGAACTTCTAACAGTATAGTGCTTTCAGTTAGCATCATACCTCCAGAGAAAGTTGATGACAGCTGCAAAGTATCAATAGAAAATACACAGCTTTGGCTCTGTCTCTACATTGCCTTTAATCTGCACAGTTTCTATTAAATTAAACAGACTTAGACATCTTCACCTTGCACCCAAATCCCACCTTAAGGCACAGGAACAGTCAATTACAGTCAGCTTTTCATGGCCAGATTTTATTGATGTTTAATTTTAAATGCATTTTGTGCCTGTGTGGTGAATCTAGCAGTTGTAGCAGTTGTAGCAGTGTTAGCGGTGTTAGCGGTAGCACGGTTTGTGCCCGGGGCATAAACAGACCTGTATCTCTGGCTCAAGTACAAGAGCTGTGTTCAGATGAGCTGCCAAAATCCACGACCATGGCATCCTGCGCTTCCAGATAAAATATAAAAATGATCTGGCAAAGACTGTCCCGCTGTGAGGTGTGAATGAGTCTAAAAGTGTAATTAAAATTGTCCTTTATTAATACCTGTTCATTGTATCAGATCAAACCTGGGCAAAGAAAATCCACCAGTGACATTTCAGATAAGACTGTTTTGTAATTCTATTATATTTTAGAAACGAATCATCTTTTAAAGGAATTAGGGTTGTCAAAAGTATAGAAAATTAGATGGTACCTGATCGATACCAAAAAGTCCCACTGACAGGACAAAGCAGAACCTTTCCTGGATGTCTTTATAATGATCTTGAGCTGTATCAGAACAAGTATAAGAGCACACAGACTTGTATACGTCCATGGACCACTATGGAATCTATCTGGACCACTGAGGGACGACAGAGATATAAGGACACATGGGAATAGAAATGAAAGTACTACCGTACTACCTCTGTTGTCTAAATGTGAATGTTTTTATTATCATTGTGGTACCAAAATCTGTACTACGTTAAGTTATAAAGAAAGAATAATGCATGTTTTTGAGCAATAAAAGCGCCTGTATTTGAAAAACAATGCAAGATAGATAACTTTAATGTCATACTGTGGAACATTACAGGCAAATCACTAACAATAACTAGTTACAGTGTGTAAGATATAGTAAAATAAGCCAGGTTACAGGTCAGATCTGTGGTGAAGTGAGACCGCTTAGTAGTGAGAATGCATGGTTTTTGAGCAATAAAAGCCCCTGCAATTGAAAAACAAAATGGAAGATAGATCAGTTTAATGTCACACCATGGAACACTCCAGGTAAAGCAACAACATCTCCGTAGAGACAAGTAGAAATGTTACATAATGCCTCTTAAAGTTAGTTAAACTTAAGAGTGTGCAAAATTATCAAAGCATCGATATATCGCCAAGAGCAATTTTTGGTATATTTTACTTAATTATTTTGTTATAGTGTTAGTTTTGTTGCTTGTTCAGAGGAAGGAAACTTGTTTATGCGACACATTTGACATTTTCACTGTTTTGATGATTAAAATGTTTCATATGAACTTTGCACAAGAAGTGGTTTAACAAAGACTTTTAGTATCATAGCCATGATTTAGCCTTTATTTTTACTGAACCATATTGAATCGATTTGAAATCAAACCAAAAGTATACTGTATCGAGATATGTATCGTATCGTGGCCTATGTATCGAGGCATGTATCATATCGGCAATTTCTGAATGATACCAAGCTCTAGTTAAAAATTTTTTTTTTCTCCACGTATTTGAGAAAAATGTGTAAAAATATATTGTATAAATAGCTCTAGATGTCCAAATATGTCCACTGTGTACTGTCTGCATCTAATTGTAAATATTTTATTGTCCAATAATCAGAGATTGAGAGCAGATTAGCATGCTAGTAGTTGATGGTTAAAGTCAGTTCTAGTCTGCGAGAATTGTGAAAAGTGCTTATAAACTCACTGTGGTGAATAATGAGGATGCTCTGAATGCATAAGTTAAGTGAGGAATAACCACTGCGAACTGTTTAAAACTACATTCTGTTTTTCACAGGCCCTATTTCCCCTTCCTCCCTCCCTCTCTGTCCCTCCCTCCTTCCTCTTGTTTTTGAGCAGAGTAGCAGAGTCCACAGAGAGATCAGGACTTCCACAGATTTCTACAGAGACTTTAGTAACACTGGAAACACTAATTAACATCTTTATCTCAGGGCCACAACATGATAAAGGTAGAAACATGTAATTAGTAGAACACTTGAATTCATTAAAGAGGGGTATTTTACTTCTACGAGGTAACAACTGCTAACACAAAACATATTTAGTTACCTTTTATTGCTTTGAAAATGCTCAATTCAACAAAAATAACATATGAACATGTTTTTAATGCTCTGAGTCTTCCCTCCCTTTGCTCTCTGCACCAAGTCACGCCCCATTCAGAGATATATCATAACGTCAGCATGCGTTTTTGATGAGGGAATTAACATTATAACATGGCAGAATGCTCCGAAAGTTGATTTTGCATATTACCTCTCTCTATATATTTTTAGCTAATTTTACAAGAAGGAAAACTAAAATGTGGACCTTATTTTAGTTAACTTTTTGAAGGAATATAATAATATTTATGGCAATTAATAAATATAACATGATAATATCCAATAAAGAAAAAAATATAATACAACAGGGGCACGTTATAGTCACATATTTGTTATTAAAGGTGAAAAGCAATAACAGTAACCCTCCACCTGTCACAGTTTCATAGTGCACCTTTAAGTTACCTGCTTTTTGTCGTGACACTTTTTAACATTAAACTTTTTTATACAGTGTCTCACCAGTAGAGGGTGTAGAAATGTTTGTACCTTTATGGTTGTGGACAGTTTTGAATTTTAAACAGTTGTTGACAGTCTCGCCTGGATGGTCGTAACCAGTTTTACTCTTTTAATGTGAAATAGTTTTCTCTCGCCATTAGGGCTGAGGACAGTTTTACGTTTTAATATTAAATAGAGTTATACAGTCTGCAGCCTGTAGAGTTGTGGACTGTTTTAATAGAATACATTTTGATAATAAAGAGTTGTAAACAGTGTCTCACCACTAGGGAGCAAATATAATATTAAATGTGGTGTCCCACCAGTATGGTCGTGTTGGTATGTTTTAATATTAAATAGTTTTCTCTCACCAGTTGGGGGGTGGACATTTATAATACTAAATACAGTCTCTCACTCTTTCTTAATAGTGTATATTAAATTAAACACCGTTATACAGTCTGTCACCAGTAGGGGGCATGGGCATTTATAATATTAAATAGTTTTAGCTCACCAGTATGGTCGTGGACAGGCAATTCTTTGGGAGGTCACTTTGCAGATGAGCAGACAGTTACAGGGACAGCGCACGTACTTCTTTCCGGCTGGAGCATTTTTAATGGGCTGAGAACACAAGAGCAAAGAGTCAGAACAGTCACAAATACAAGCGTAAGGAGAACAGTCACGGCTGAGAATCACAAGGCACAGACACTGGGAACAGAAAAGGCAAGATCTATAAATGGACGCACGTGAAGTACAGATCCAGAGTGGTGTAGTGTTGTTAAGATGAAAACATGTGCACGCATTATTTGAGCATAATTCAGGCTCGTTAAAGGGCCCACATAACACTGTTTTCTGATCTCTATTCTAAAGTCATTTCCTCATCACATACAGACCTGGAGTTGTGTTTTGTTTTATTTACACATGTTTAACACGAAAACCCTGCAGATTCAGGCTTAGTTCTTCGCTCAAATAGAAAGCACTCTGTCCCACCTTGTGATGTCATACAGTAATAAAGGAAGTGCTCCACTGTGTTTTTAATCTCCATACACCTTCACTTGAATCATTTGGATAATATCAGCCCTGGAATTGTCAATCTCTACAGAACAAAAGGTAAAAGGAGACGTTAACTTGAAAACTACCACTTCATGACATAACAAGATAGAACAGAGCATTTTAAGCTGTGATGTGCTGTGCTCAAATATGTGTGAATAAAACACAACTCCAGGTATGTTTTTGAGAAGGTAACAACATTATAACATCTGTCAATAGTTGTTTTTTAAAGATTTATAAGAACTAATGAAATATATTTGCTTATTTCGAAATTTCAGAAAACTTTGGTCCCATAAAAGACAATATAAATTAGTCAAATTGTCAATAATATACTCAAGTCATTTTAAATTCAAGTCTTGTTTTTGAATGAGACTGAAAATAAGATAATTATTCTTGACAGACAGGGGCAGAGTGGAGCTGAGGAGAGACGCAGAGGAGACGTCAACAAAGTCCTTAAATGTTGTCAACTCAAGAGACAACATCATTTGGATCTTTGAAATCTTAAAGAGGAGCATAAATCAAACTCTATGACTGAAGATTAAAAACAAAAGGAGTCAGCAGGAAAAACATGAGAGAAACCAGGAAGTGTGTGAGCAGTGACCAGGAAGTAGAAGGGGCTGGTGTTGTCAGAGTGAGTCTCAATTCTGTTTCTTCTCTTCCTTCTTCTTGATTCCTCTCCTTGATCCTCCACTTTCAGCTGTCAATAAAATGTGTCATATTAAGTGGTGTCCCAAAGAAAAACATGGAATGAAGGAGTTTATATCCTCTCTCCTCCCTGTGTCTCCTCTGTGGTGGGACTTCCTCACCCATTTCCTGCAGAATCGAGGAGAAGAATCAAGGAGAAAGAAACGAGGAAAGAGAAACGAGACGCAGCCATTGTGAGATAGTTGGCTCTGGAGGTGATAAAAAAAACATGAAGTGATCTAGCTGAAGATTTGGGAGTGAATCATGGGCTTAATTTCTCTTTTTCTGTATAAATACACAGTTACAGTACTTTTATGTTTGCATCATTTTTGCATCAACTTCTGTGCAGTTTTTGAGTGCAGTTTGGGTCATGGTCAGATCCCCGGTACTGAAAGGTTTTAAAGGTCCTATATTACACAAAATGAACTCTTGTGGGCTCTCTTATAAGGTATGTTATAATGTTGTTATATCATAAAAACAGATCTGGAGTTGTGTTTTGTTTCATTCACACGTTTGAGTAATCCTTTATTATTAGTCTGTCTACATCTGTCTCTGTCGACCTTGTGATGTCATGAAGCAGGAGTTTTCAAATTAACAGCTCCTTTTATCTTTTGTTCTGTAGAGATTGACAATTCTAGGACTGAAATTATCCAAATGATTCTCGTGAAGGTGTATTGACTTAAAAAGCAAGGTCGGGCCCAGTTAGTACTTGGATGGGAGACCGCTGGGAGAATCAGGTGCAACAGGGGGGTGCCAGTCGCAAATACTGTCATTGTGTATTTAGGCAAGACACTTCACCTACATTGCCTAGTATGAAAATGGTGTGCACGTAAGTGATGGTGGTGGTTAGAGGGACCGACGGCGCCGATTGGCAGCCACACTTCCGAGAGTCTTTCCCAGGGCAAATGTGGCTAAAAAAGTAGCTTACCATCACTGAGTGTGGAGTGAATTAATAATGATCTGTAAAGTGTCTTTGAGTGTCCAGAAAAGCATTATATATAAAATGGATTTATTATTATTATAATAATAATAATTATTATTATTATTAGTAGTAGTAGTAGTAGTGGTGTAACGATATCTAAGTCTCACGATACGATATCGTCACGGTATGAACCTTACGGTACAATATTTATTGCGATATCGTGGGGAAGCTCACGATATGGTGGGAGCTCTAAGCTCACGATTAGAGATGTAAAAATATCCAAATCTCTAGATGAGATATTTTCACAGTATACATCTCATGGTACAATATTTATTGCGATATTTTGTGGAGCTTACAAAACTGTTAATATGATACTTTTTCATCTTAAAATGCCTTGACAAGACTTAATCCAAAAAACTAAAACTTAAAAGTGCTTAGAACTGTTATTTCTTCTTGTAGTCTGCACTGAAATGGAGCAAAGGATCATGGTCTATGTAGTTCCCGTTGCCTTTTTTTTTTTTAAGCTATTGCTGCACTATAACTCTTAATTTAAGCAAAGAGACTTGTGATTCGATATATTGTGATGGTCCACGATATTATTGTGAGAAATTTGACAATAATACATCACAAAATTTCTGTTACTGCTACATCCCTAAGTAGTAGTATTGTATTATTATTATTATTATTATTATTATTATTATTATTATTATTATTAAAAACACAATGGGGCACTTTCTGTGTTACCGCATGACATCACAAGGTGGAACATGTTTTCAGTTTGAGAGAAGGATTTGTGTGTTAAACATTTGTGAATGAAACAAAACACAACTGTATGTTTGTGATGAGGAAACTACATTATAACCCGGATCAGAAAATAGAGTAATATGGGCCATTTAAAGACCTTTTCTCACTGTCTTTTCTCACAACTTGACCCTCTCTCTTTTATATTTTCTCTCGCTCTCTCAGTCCCTCTGTTCTGTTCTTTCCAATCTCTACCCTGTTCCTCTAACCTGATCAGACAGAGCGCTGGGAGCATCCTGCTGTTTTATCAATTGTCCATTACCTCCCCTCCCAACACCTCTGCACAGCCATACCCATCAGACTGGAGCCTACACAATACAGGAGACCACCGCATAGTGAAAACAATTACACAGCCACCAGTCACTCTTAATTAGGACGATTTGTCACAATAAAAGTCTGTAATGGTCATTTATGTGAACACGTGTAAGATCTTTCACGGTGGAGCAAATTAGTCTCAACACATTGTAATTTACGCAGATAGAGACGATCATGGCTTGTTTTTGCTGTGAGTCAGTGGATATAGTTATATGAGTCCACTGAAAAATATTGAAGTGTGAATATTCTGACAAATATTGTGATTGTAATTAAACTGACTCATATTTTGTTTAATATTTTGTTAACACCGGAGTATTAAAATTTGAGAGAAGACTGAAATCTGAACTTTAAACTAATACAAGAATCCCATGTATTTCAGAACATGTTTGTAGAGGTCTAAGCTATAGGGTTAGCAGCTTTTACATAGAGTAAAACCCCATGCACACACAGGGAGTTTTAGCTGCATTATTTTCATAGTAATAATGAATATAATACAGTTAGGCCAATTTAATATCCCAAAGACGAATGGTGAATGAAGCCAGCAGCTTAGTGGCTGAGTGGTTGAGACTGTTGCATCACAACACAGAGGTCCAACGTTCAAGTTCTGGGCCTTTCAATCAGGATTATATTTTAGAAATGTGCTAAAATCATGACTGTAAATGCTTTGTTCAATTTTAACTTTTTCCCCACGCTACATAGACGCAATAACAACGACTGAAAAATACAACCTAATAACATTTTCAATAAGTTAATTATGTTAGAGGAGACATTGTGCAAAACTGACTTTTTAGAGTTTTAGAGTTTTAGTTTCCCTTCTCATTTACTCTATTCAATTTGTATTTAGTGCAGGCATGTCCAAACTATGGCACAGGGACCAAATGTGGCCCTCAGACCAATTTTTTGTGGCCGTCAGGCTTTCAAGTGAATTGGCTCATATTTCCCTAAGTATCGCTTTTTAAGGCAAGTTTATACAAATCATCAGACATGGATGAAGGTACGGTGTCTCATTCTAATCTGCAATAAATTCACATATTTTAATTCTCTGTAATAACCACCAGTCTATGGCCCTCAATTGACCCTCTGCTTTGTCTGTGTATAGAATTGGACACTCCTGATTTAGAACATGTTTGAGTAATTTTTATTCTCCTATTATCCAATTAGTCTGCTGCCCCCTGTCTGTCCCCATCTCTCTGATGCCCCGTGCCTGTTCCCCTCTCTCTGATGCCCCGTGCCTGTTCCCCTTGCCCCTGCGCTCACCGTCGCCTCATTGCAGACGCCGCACTTGACCACGTGCTGGTGGATCTTTCCTTCCACAGAGATGAGGTTCTGACAGACTCTGCAGCTGATGACCGGAGCAGAGCCGCTCTCTGGAGATGTGAGGGGAGAGTACGGAGGAGGGTCCTCCCCCAAGAGGACAGAGGGCGCTGTGGGGCTGGGGAACGGTGGGAAACCTGAGGAGAGATACAGAGTCATAGACTGTATGAAAACGTGGAGTGTGATGGCACCCATACCGTTTAGCACCACTCAAATAAAGCCAGCAATACTAGTGGTTACAGGTGCAAATTTGGAGCCAGACTTTATATTAGGAATAGGATTTTTTTGTTGACTGAAAAAATTGTGGAAAAAAAACAAAACAGAAAAACCACCAGGATCATGCAGAGTGGATTAATACGAACATTTAAAACCAAAATGACGAGGCTCACAGCAGCAGATATAGAGAGAGGGACTACAATATTCTAATGCAAGTCAACGGGAGCCAGGGTCAGTAGGAGCCGCAAGAGCCCACGTAAGCTGCCGGCTAGCGCATTACCTATGTCCATTTATATATACAGTCTATGTACAGAGTTAAAGGCTTTCAGGTTTAACTTTTTTTACTGTTAGTTATAAATACTAATGTCACAGTAAGAAAATGTTACAGATGATACAGTAGCTCCATGGTCAAAGTTTTGGTCCATAGTTTAGTAAGTGTGTGTAAATAAAAATATATCTAATTTGTGACTTCCCATTAGAAGTTTGTGGTCTATAAAACATCCAGAACTGTGTACTGAAAAGTAAGTTGTGTAAACTCTCAGCATTTTATTTTAAAATGCTTTTGCAAAGGTTAAATAACAAACTTTTTTTTTTCAATTTAACAATATTTATGATCGAGCCAAGGATGTAAAACCACCTTTTAAATTTATTTATTTTTATTGAATTGAACTGGATAAATGTAAGGTAGAGCTGTTTAATGTCATACTGTGGAACATTCCAGGTAGAGCGATAGCATATCCATAGAAAGTGTACCCTCCACCACCATGATTTCTCGTACAAGAAATACAACATTCAAGGATTAGTCATAATAGGTTTAACTGGACCATGTCTTTATCAGTGGACCCAGAGAAGTAGTAGTAGTAGTTGTCTTAGAAGTAATAGTAGTAAATAACAGTATTAGTAGTCACAGTAGCAGCATTAGTGATGGCGTCAGAAGTTACACAAGGAGCTGAAATAGTCTGAATTCCCGTGACAGTGACGTGTTATGTCACGATTAACAGGATAATCAGATCTGGTCTCGAGTTTCACTGAAAGAGGCTTTAGAAACAGCTGGAATGTGGAGGTGAAATAAACACGGGTTTAACTGGTGCTGTGTGTGGGACAGAATATGCAGAAAATACAGGGTAAACTGTATATAGGAGATTAATGGTTATAAATACACATAGTAGAGTAAGTTATTCCAAACAGTCAGTGGGGCACTGTATCAAAAACGTATAGGACTAGGTTTATGAAGATAAGGGCTGGGTATCATTAAGAAATTGCAGATACGATACATAAGCCACGATACAATACATATCTTGATACAGTGCACTTTTGGTTCGATACAATATATTTCAAATCATTTTGATGCAGTTCAACATAAAATAAAGGCTAAATCGTTGCTGTGATATTAAAAGTCTTTGTTAAACCACTTCTTATGCAAAGATCATATGAAACATGCCCATTTTAATAATCAAAACTGTGAAAATGTCAAATGTGTTGCTTAAATGAGTTTCCTTCCTCTAAACAAGCAACAAAACTGTAACTGTAACAAAATTATTTCGTAAAGATACCAAAAAATACACTTGGCAACATATTGACACTCAATACTGTATTTTGATATTTTTGCACATCCCTAATGGAGATAGTGTTGTCTTGATAATAGAGAATATCATGTAAAAAATAAGCTAAAATAATAAATGTGGTAAAAGTGACAAAAGAATTATAGTGAAAGTAAAACTAACAAATAAATAGAAAAGTTCATAGCTTCAAAAACAGTGCGTTAGCATCTGCAATATTTAGGCATTTTGAATTCATGAGTTTCAGCTTTCTTATATTTTCTTATATATTACATTTTGAGGACTTTTTTCCTCCATTCAAAAGTTGTTTATTACTATGGCGATACAGATTTTCATTAACTTTTATTTTACATTTGACATATTTTTTAAAGTGTCTGTCAATGAGAGTGAATGACGAAGTGAAATAATAATGCAACAAAATCTAAAATGAATTTGAATATAGCTATTGTTATATTTACAGAAGCAAAAAACTGTTATGCTATCTATAACAGTCTGTGCATATTCATTCTCCGTTGTCCCTTCAGAACTCACCACTGTGATGTACCAGCTGTGCTGCTCACTCTGTCCTCCCAACATCAATTTCACTGATTATTATTTATCTTTAAATGCATACATCTCAGTTATCCTGAATACTTCAAACAGTATTTAATTCCATTCAGATCCTCTTACAGTATATGACACACAGATCAGATATTTTTTTTGTCCTAATAGTCAAACTGGAAAACACTCATTTGAATATAAGGCTCCCTTTGATTCGTGAATTAACTTCTGTCCCTTCATTTAAAAATGCTTTGGTTCAATAGTCATCACCAATGTAATTGTTTTTGATCATCTTGTGGAATTTTGTTGTTCATCTTGTTGTATTTTGTGATATTTTGAACTCTGTCTTAGTTTTTGTTCATATTTGATATATTCTGTGTCTTATCAGTCATGTGTGAGTGAGTGTGTGTTTATGTTGTGTTTTTTGTTGTTGTATTTTGTTGTTTTGTTTTTTCTATGTTTATTTGAATGTATGAAGACTACTGTCTGCCCTACTGTATCTGTCTTCTGTTAGGCTGTGACTATGAGGACTCCCTTGAAAACGAGATGGCGAGATATCTCAAGGGGCTTATCCTCCAAACAAATACATTAAAATTTTAAAAGTCATATGAGATAAAAACAAAAACAAAAAAACAAAAACAACAACAACTAAAGTTAACCATATAAGGACGAGGTCTGCTCCTTTTCTATGTGAGAGTGGTAATACTAAAATGCAACAAAGACAGTTCCCAAACAGACAACCAACAACGCTGTTTTCAGTCTCTTATGATTCATTTATTGTGACTACTATGTCCCGCCCCCTCTGTGCTGTGATTGGTCTGCGCTACCTGACAGATGGTCCCACAATGGCGCGATCAAACGTCAATCAAGTCAGGTGTTTTTGGACGCTTGCTACAAAGACGTGCAATTTTAACCCCGAATTTCCACAATTTCATGTATTTAACACTTTAAAAATGCATATACAACACGTTTCGTTTTGCAAAATAAATAAGCATTACGAGATTACAAAATCTGTCTTAAATTTAGAGTGAAAAAATAGTCATTTGCCGGGTAGGCTGCAAGTTGCTAACAGGCTAAATGCTAACATAAGATATTAAAATCACGCAGGCTGTTTATTTATGTTTTCTTTAATAATATTTTAACATAACATAAATAATATATTATATGCGAATAGATTTAATCAGATATTTTAACTGGAAGTTGATAAAAAGTGTGTGTATCAGGTCGGGAGCTAACTGAGAATGCTAACATGCAATGCTATAGGATGCTAGGCTAACAGAGTCGGGGCGGATGAGAGAGCGCAGAGGTCCGCGGATGGGTTACTCACTTTGGGGTTTGTTTGGGCCGCCGTCACCTTCGCTTCCGCCACCGAGAGCTCCATCCCCGAGGTCTGACAGGAGCGGCGACCTCTCTCCGTCCGCCATACCGAGAGACAGAGCCGGAGCCGGGCGTGGGAGGGAGGAGAAGGACCGAGAGACAGACCGAGGATGGAGGTGGGAGTGCGGGCTGGAGGAGAGGGCTGTGTCGGAAATGCGGGCGTCATGTGATGGGCACGTCTCCTCCTGCGGGAGAGGGGAGAAGAGAGAAGAGAGTGAGGAGAGAGGGAGGAGAGGGGAAGAGGTGAGGAGAGAGGAGAAGAGAGTCAGGCGAAAGAGGGAGAGGGGAGAAAAGAGTGAAGAATGAGGAAAGAGAGGAGAAGAGAGTGAGGAGAGAGGAAGGAGAGGGTGAGAGGAGAGAAGAGAGTGAGGAATGAGGAAGGAGAGGAGAGAGGGGAGAAGAGAGTGAGGAGTGAGGAAGGAGAGGGGAGAAGAGAGTGAGGAGAGAGGAAGGAGAGGGGAGAAGAGAGTGAGGATAGAGGAAGGAGAGGGGAGAATAGAGTGAGGAGTTGGAAAGGAGAAGGGAGAAGAGAGTGAGGAGTTGGAAAGGAGAGGGGAGAGGAAAGTGAGGAGAGAGTAAGGAGAGAGAGAGAGAAGAGAGGAAGGAGAGGGGAGAAGAGAGAGGAGAAAGGAGAAGAGAGGGGAGAGGGGAAGGAGAGAGGAGAAGAGAGTGAGGAGAGAGGGAGAGAAGAGAAGAGAGTGAGGAGAGAGGAAGCAGAGGGGAAGAGAGGGGGAGAGGAAAGAAGAGAATGAGGAGAGAGGAAGTAGAGTGGTAGAGGGGAGAAGAGAGTGAGGAGAGAGGAAGGAGAGGGGGAGAGGGAAGAAGAGAGGGGAGAAGAGGGGAAGGAGAGGGGGAGAAGAGAGTGAGGAGAGAGGAAGGAGAGGGGAGAAGAGAGAGGAAGGAGAGGGGAGGAGGGGAAAAGAGTAAGGAGAGCGGAAGGAGAGGGGAGCAGGGGAAAAGAGAGTGAGGAGAGAGGAAGGGGAGAAGAGAGTGAGGAGAGAGGAAGGAGAGAGGGAGAGGAGAGAAGAGAGTGAGGAGAGAGGAAGCAGAGGGGAAGAGAGAGGAAAGAGAGGGGGAGAGGAAAGAAGAGAATGAGGAGAGAGGAAAGAGGGGGGAGAGGAAAGAAGAGAATGATGAGAGAGGAAGTAGAGTGGTAGAGGGGAGAAGAGAGTGAGGAGAGAGGAAGGAGAGGGGGAGAGGGAAGAAAGAGGAAGGAGAGGGGAGAAGAGGGTGAAGAAAGAAGAAGCAGAGGGGAGAAGAGAGTGGGGAGAGCGGAAAGAGAGGTGGTGAGGAGAGAAAGGAGAGTCATGGGGAAATAGGAGAGAGGGAGGACAGGAGGGGGTACCAGAAGGGGAAGTCAGGGGAAAGAGGGAAGAAGGAGGAGAGGGAGGAGGGGTGGCTCAGGGAGAATAGGAGGGCAGAGGGAGGAGAGGAGGGAGTCAGGGGGAATAGGGGAGAGGGAAGAGGGAAGAGAGAGGAGAGGAGAGGGATGAGAGGAGAGGTGGAGTCGGGGAATAGGGAAGAGGGGAGGAGGAGAAGGGGGGACTGGAGGTGTGGCGCTCATGGGAAAATACTGCTGCTTAGTCACCAGAGGAGAGAGGATGGGGATGATGTTGATTACCACAAATAATTTCAAATACAATTCTGAGGATAGAAAATTTTACTTTTTCCATTATTTGTTATAGATAAGTAGGACATTTCTATGCTGGAAATATAAAATGGTTACTTATTTTTTGTTATAGAGACTTAAAACCAATAGTATTTAGATCTGATATCAGTTAGTTGTTGAAAATGCATTATAGTTTATTTTATTTTCGCCTCCAGTCGCCTCAGTGCTCAAGTATAGATGGGTTTATGACTTTTTACTAGGAGCAGAGTATCAGTCATTTGTACAAACTCTTTAAGTTCAGAAAACATTTTGTATATTCATAAAAAGTCAACCAGATAATTAATTTCATCCAAGAAAAAAACTGTGGAAAAACCAAAGCCAAGGAAATGACCTTGAGTAGTCTGTGAGAGGGTTTATGTAAAACCAATGTGTTATGATGCAGCCATAACACACAAAATACTAAAACAAATTACTAGAGCCCGACCGATATATCGGTTGGCCGATATTATCGGCTGATATGGGCAACTTTGGGCATATCGGCTATATGCTTGCTGATAGGGGCCGATATTTCACGTGGGCATGTTATACCTCGTTATAAATCTTAGACTCTCTACATTCTGTTCATTTAATCCAATTTACAGACAGATAAATGTCCTAATATGCGGCTCCACATCAGTATTTGTCTGTGTGCGTCCGTATTGTCCCTGAACACACCACAGAGTCGCGTCACTCACGTGTGTTTGTTTACACCTGCAGACACAGATCCAAACACTGAGATTATATTCTTTTTACGGACAATCGGTTTGAGTCTGGATTAAAAGGACATTTATTAGTGCAGATTTGTGATGTGAGGAGGAGCCTGTGTGAGCGGTGAGTGTTGGAAATATGTCGACTCTGAAGCTAGTTTTTGTCATTTGTTATGGGTTAGCTGCTGTAGCTCCCGCACATAAACAGACTGTTTTCTATTGGTCTGTTCTAAAGTGACTATATTGGCCGTATATTTGTTACTGGACCTGCATTGATATGTAAATGAGCTGTGAACAGACGTGTGAATTATGACATTTGCGCATATAATTAATTACCGCGGCGCACACGTATTTACGGCTAAAGGCTAATAGCGCTACTTTCTTTACTAGTTATGGGTCCGTCGCGAACGAAATGACTCTTAGAACCGGCTCTTTGAAGGGAACGACGGGAGCCTGATCCTTATTGTGTTTTCTCTTTCTCTCACTTTTTTTCTCTTCACGCCGCGTGATTCGTGGTTTGACAGCGGCAGCGGCTGAAAACGAAACTTTGAGAAATTTGCGTGTACGTAGGATTAAAAAAAAAAAAAAAAAAAACGAGCATATTTGACTGTAGTTTAGCATAAAATAAATAAGTCCCAGTTTAGTCCTTTTTCAGTCCTGGTTTAGACCTGGTTCAGTCCTGATTCAGACCTGCTTGCAACAAAACAATCTGAAGAGCCACTTGGGAGCCAAAAGAAGCAGCAGCTTTTAGTGAGCCGAGCCAAAAGAGCCGGTTCTCTAAAAAGAACTGGAATACCCATCACTAGTGTCTAGAATGTGATGCAAAAATGCCATTAAGCCAACCTACTGTCTGCAAATATGATGTAAAGAGGCAGAATAACAATAAATGTTGCCTAAATAAACCCAATTTAAAATCCACCAGAGCCAAACCTAAGTTTTTTAAACAATTCAACATTTACAGTGAATTTTTACATCACTAAATATATCAGCGATTATATCGGCTATCGGCAGCTCCAACTCCCATTATATCGGTTTCATATCGGCCACAGCAAAATCCATATCGGTCGGGCTCTACAAATTACATTCATATACAGTATGGGCCTATATCTCACTGTCTGAGTACACAGTGTGCCTTGTCCTATTCAACATTATGGAAAAAGTGTATACAAATAAAAAGACTAAAAACAAATTAATCAACTAAAAACCACCAAAGTGATATTAATTACATCCAGTCTCTCTTGTCTGATTGAGGATTATATTGTTTTATTTCCCATTGATGAAGTCCAGCGGTCGATTCATGAGTAGAGTTACTTCCAGCTCTTCTCTGTCACTGAAGAACTGAGCTTTCCCCTCCTGACTGTGGACTGGGTGGGGCAGGTGTAGACCAAGCTTACTGAAAAGATGAAAAACTTTAGAATAGTAGAAGTTATGGGACTAAGGTTGTAAGATTGGTATGACTGGAGATATTACATAAACAAGAATTTACCATACATTATAAAAGTTGTAAATGAAAAACATAAACTATTGCTCACTATTTGGGTGTCCGTAAATCCAGGAATGTCTCCTTTACATCTAAGACCACATCAGCCAGTTTGGTGTCTGGCAGTTTGATTTTTACCTGGCATGCAAGATAATTAAATAAACATAATATACATAATTAAATATGTAAATACATACACACATACACACAATTAAGTAAAAATAATATACATAGCATAACATAACATAACATAAACATAAATCACCAGGTTATGTTGTGAAAGTAAAACACACACACACACTGTAATCTGCATATGTGTTTTGAATATTGTGCTCTTTTTTTATGGTAAATTAAAATCTGTTCTGCATAAGCGTTATTTGTGCAGTTACCAGTAAAGCTTCACAGCTCATGGAGGAGGGATCTTTTTCACTGAGGCCCAGAAACACGTCTTCTGTCCCAACACTCTGCTTCATGATCACCTCATAACTGCACAGAAGAAATGATATACACTTAAATATTCTAAATAGTCTAATGTTATTATGTATTTGGATAACAGTAACAGTGAGTCCAATGTTTTACACCTTTATGCTGAATTGTAAAGTTGTGTGGGACAGTTTACTCCATACAACTGTACAAGTCACCCTTATGTAACAGAAACTCACCTGTCAATCATTATATCACCTTTGCACAGTTTTTCCTTACAACCTTTTGTATACAACTGTGATATACTATATTTATATTACAATTTTTCAACTTTTACATTTATAATCATGCCTTCTTTGTTATTATAATATATTGTGATACGTGAGCTATAATAATTTCCCTTGTGGATCAATAAAGATTGTCTAAAGATGTTTTATGAGTTGTAATCTGTGTCTTACTCTGGTTGAGGCCTTTGGTCGTTGAGGTCGTCAAACTGTGATCCCTCTGACACCTCCTCCTCGCTCCAGATCTCTTTGCTCTTAGAGATGCTGCCACTTACAGCTACAGAAGAAAAAATATTAAATGTATTGTTTGGTGAGTGTTTAAATAATGACACATTACCACACACATTACCAGGGGTGTCCTTTTTGGGTTTGGGACCAATGCTTCCAGGGCCCAGCTGTGCAGAGGCACTCAGTGTCTGTGTGAAGGGAAAGTCCAGTATTGCAGAATATATTTCCTTTTCAAATATCCGTATCATACAATTATACCACCAAGACGACTAAAGGTATCTATCAGGCTGTTACGCTGTTTACTAAAAACACGTGCTAATATAGGCTATCGCAAATTCCTGTATGGACTAAGTAACCGAAAGAGTTTAATAGGCTAGACAACTGAAACAAGGGTCATACATTAGAGTTACTAATTTAGCAGAATTGGTTACAATAGAACAGATAATAAAATGAAAAAGTAAATATATTTTCCTTTACTATTTTGCATGGTCTTATATCTCCATTTAAAGACATTCAAATCTCAATCTCCTATTTTACTTCAAAACTTTAACTTTACCTCATAGTCCTCTTCTTCTTTTTGTCCTTCCTGTGGGTTTAGCAAAGCTGACAGGGCTTGGAGATTTTGAAGAGACGAAACTCCAAGAATTTCCATTTTAATAATTACTATTTTTACTAAATAAAAATAAAAATACAAGCTGTAGGCAGAGTTTCCAATGCTAAAAGCTAACAATTGCTCCCCGTGGTACCTGTTGATGTTGACCACCCGTTTCCCTGGTGACCACCATCTTAGCCGACGTCACTCAAAAAGCAGAAGCTGGTGATGGACAGCAGAGGGCGCCATAGAACATGACAAACATCACATTATCATTACAGATCCATGCACATTACAACCATAAACTGTAGTAAATTACGAAAGACTGAATTATACAAAAATGTGTGATTAATAGTATTTATCTTACTTACAAGCATTCAGATAACTATGGCTACAAAATATAGAATTTGTTTGCATGGTTTAACAAATACTGTAGGAGTGTACTAGTATTAGGATGTACTAGGAGTCTAATATAAAAATAGGCATAATAATTTCCTACATCTTTAATTTTAATTTCTTAAATATTTTACAGTTAAAGGTAAAACACAAAAGACAACACAATATCTACCAGGGAAGAATTATTATTTAAAATTGCTAAAAATTATTTCCAATATCAATTATTTTTTTTATTTTTTTTTTTTTGGTAACCCTAAAACACTTACACATACATTTTGACATTTTTTGACAAAAAAAAAGTAAACACACGTGCAAACACTGTATTAAGAAACTATACTACACACAACCCCCCACCCCCACCCCTTCTTTTTATATATTGTTTTTTTGTGTTTTGTTTATTTGCTTTTTTGTATGTGTGTTTATATTTTGTTATATCTTATGTTTATTTTGTTAATAATGTGCTGGGTATTCATTCTCTCAAATCACAAAAAATATAAATAATATATATATATATTTTTTTAATACAATATGTGTAATTTTTTTCTTGATTGATCATATTTCACAAATTAAAAAAATGAAAATATTCACACACAAAAAAAAGGAAAATATTTACAAACACTATACACAAACGGCGAAGCTAGGTGAGTGTCCTGCTGCGGCCCCCGTACAGACGCATGGTAGGCGCAGATCACGTTGAAGGTGACAGGAGACAAAAATTAAACTAAGACTAAAATTAAACTTCAGCGGAGGAAAATGAATCGTTTTTTCAGTGTGTTCGCGCTCCCGGTGCTGTCTGCCGCCGGTCCCGAGGAGAAGGAGCCCGTGTCTCCGTTAAACCGGGATGAACTTTCCCTTTACACCGCACCGGAGCAAAACTTTAACTTTGTCCAACCGGAGCCGGGTCAGCTCGAGGAGACTGTCGCCTCTCTGCGGAGGTCAGTGCACAGGCTGTGAAAGTCAGTTCTTTTACATTACACAAACAATCAAATACAGGATCATTCATATTTAACTGAAATATATTTGTTTTATTGTTTGCTGTGTTATTCCTGTCCTTTGAAACATCACCATTACGGGACAAATAAAGGTTATTTATTATTATGCAAGTCCTAAAAAAAAACAAAAAACACATACTGTTAAAAATATATATTCTTATGCCCTTTTTAGTTTCTGATGAATTATATCTTGATAGATTTGGTCTCAGTCACATTTAATCATACATGTAAGTGTATACTTGCATGTATGATGTTGCTGGGTTGTTGATGTAAGATCACGAGACAGAATCACGAATTTACAACTGAATATGTGTGTCAATTAAAAGTTCAGTTAAATCATTAAGTGTAGTTTTCATGAAAAACTGCTGTTAAAGATGCACTAATTGGGGGTCCATCAACAGCTTGTTTGTTGTTTTTTGTAGTTATTACCATCATAATGCATGTACAACAATTCCCAACATCAAACTAACATGAAGTAAGTTGATTTGGAAATATCAATTAACACCAAATTAACCACTTTAACTTCATGCAAATCAGCAGCTAGTTCAATTTTAATAAGTGGACCATAAAGTAAAATATTACCAAAACAAGATATCTGTTTGAGCTGGAGCTTTAAGGCGAATTTTGCGTAATATAGGACCTTTAAATACTCACTATGTAACTTTTTGGTGGGGGTTCTATGGATATGTCATTGCTCTGCCTGGAATGTTCCACAGTATGACATTAAACAGCTCTAACTCTAACATTTATGAAATTACAGGTGGTTTTATAGCTCAAAAATGTCTAGAAAAACAGATATTCTAAGAGGGTTGCCTCTCCATAGATCTGACCTGTAAGTTTGTCTGGTCTCCATGAAGATAGAAAGGTTTAATATCATACCATGAAACATTCCAGACAAAGCAATAACATTTCCATGGAGAAAAGTATTTGACCGGCCCTCCACCAGAAATGTTACACAATGTGCCTTTAAGCTTCAGTGTCTTTTGTCACATTTTGTCCCCTTTTGTCAAAGAGTTTTACAGTCTGTTTAGTTTTAGTCCTGATAACAATTAGTGAAAGATTACTGATGAGTATTATTCTGATAGATTGTTTCAGCCCTTGCAAACACAATTTCAAAATTCAAATCTATGAACCAACATTTAAAAGTATATTTTAACTGTACATTGATATTTCTCGTTATTTGTTTCAGATCATTGGAGCCTTACACCTCGTGGTGTCAAGGCGCATACAGCAAAATCAAACCGAAGATCCAACATGGCGTCCAGGTGGGAAAGGACACCTACAGTTACCTTAGCAACCCACCAAAGGACTTCTACCCCAGAGCTGGAGTCATCGGGTTCAGCGGCGTCCTGGGTCTGTTTCTGGCTCGAGGGTCCCGGATCAAGCGCCTCTTGTATCCCAGCGGGCTCGTGGCCATCAGCACGTCCATGTACTACCCCGAGAAAGCAGCAAATATCGCCAAGACCACTGGAGATAAGGTCTACGGAGGAGCGGTTCAGAGCTACGCCGCTTTGGAGAAAATGTTCAAAACTCCAGAGAAGCCAAAGAAAGAGACCGAAAAGGAAAACAAGCCATGATTTTATCCTTATTTAATTCAAGTTGATACTAAAAGAAAGTTTAGGGAGCAGACTATAGTGAAAAACTGCAAAAGGGCCCTGTATCAGATTTTTTCCCCCCATGTTGTATAAGCACCTCTTGAGGTCAAAATAAGTCAGATGTGGATTGTCTGCATCTAATTATAAAGCGTTTTATAGTCAGAGAATCAGGAAGTGCATTGTTAGCATGGTAGTTGTTACTGCGACGTCAAAACTGCACTGGTCTCTGAAAGTTATGAAAAGTGTACAAGTTAAGTATGGAAAAACTTTGGACCACTGCAAACTGTAAAATGAATGAGTTCTGTTTATGTTTTTAAGATAGTAAAAAATCAGGTACAGTATTTAAAGTTCAAATTTTATCTTTTAGTAATAAGATTCCGTCCACAACAATGCTCATTTTAAGCAGTAATAAGGAGCATTAGAAATTAAAGGTGCACTTTGTAACTTTTCTGGTCAAGATTCTGCCACCTGCTCGTCTCCATGGAGATGTTATTGCTAGTATGACATTAAACACATCTAGCATTTACTGAATTACGTAGGTGTTTCTATTGCCAAAACATAATCAGAAAAACATTCATTATTACTGTGAATGTGCTCACCACTCCACAGATAGGATTTTCATTTAGCCTTGTAGCATCAACAGCTTGTCTCAATGGAGATAGATCCGTTTTAATGCCACATTGTGAAGCATTTTAAGCATATAATAACATCTTTCCCATGGAGACAAAATGGGTGATGGAAACTAATCAGTAAGGTTACATAGTGCATATATTATCTAACTTTTATATTTTGGTAAACATGGATCACACTGAGGTTTGTACTGTAATTTAAAAGTTCAAAAGCACTTCAAAATGCACGACAAAATTGCACTAACACAATGAAACGGTATTTATAGTCTTATTTTTTGTTAAATTATTTTTCACTGGCACCATTTTCAGACAGATATAAAAAAAAAAATCCTTCAAGTCTGCTGTCCCAAAAAAATCTGCTTTAATAAAATGCTTTGAAATCCTAATAAAACAAACTAGCAATAATCACATGGCAATAAGACTGTATTTATATTTGTATCTATATTATATTCTGTTAAATTTTAAATGTTGTGATTTCAGCTTTGTGACTTTTTTGAGGCCCATTTTTTGCACTAAGCGTTTGATCTATCTCAGGCTGGGCTCGTCAGTGTTTTTAGCTTTTAAAATGTAATGAAACTGCTGCGACACTTGTGTATTTAAGAAGCTAATAAAAATCTATTTGTTCAACACGAGTCCACTTGTATTGATATTCCTGGTTTAAAGTTCTCTGGAGTTGGGTGGATCTTCAGTGTTGTCAGGTTGCCAGATGTTAACCCAATTCAGCTAAAATCTATATAGGTGGTGTCAATTTCACAGAATATTTTTAGACAAAGTTTGAACTCGTGACCTTTTGGTTTGAGGGAGGCAAATGCTTAACCCAGTGTTAAGCAGATGCATGTATGGTGCGCCATCAGACTTCTCTGATATGGGGTCTGCCATCTGCTTGTCTCCATAGAGATGTCAATGCTTTGCCTTGAATATTTCACAGTATTGTGCTTACATGTATCCATCTTCCAAATATCAAAATTAAATTATTAACAAACTTTCTGTGAGTGGGCTTGCCTCTCCACGGACCTGACCTGTAACTTGGCATCTCGTAACCATGAAGGGACAATTTTAATGCTGTACTGAGGAACATTCTCAAGACAAAGCAACATCTCCATGGAAACAAGCAGATAAACTCTCCAAAAGAGCATTCACGCAGTGCAACTTCAAAGTTCCCATACATTAATGTGACTGGTGGAGGCTGGAAGGGCATACGGCATTAAAACAAATTATTTGGGGATATTAAGAAAACTCCCAATCATCATCTTGAATAATAAAGAATATACTTACAAGTATATACTTACATGGGTTTCATAGTCCTGTATAAGAACTGATATGACAGTGATTCATAAATGTTTTATCATAAAAGATAAAACACAGTATAGTTGGTTTACCTTTTTATTCTTTATGGCAGCCAAAAACAAATTGTACAAAATTAAATACTACAGAATTTCTTCAGAGCAAAACCAGCTTCTCGTTGAGAGCGATCTGAGCCTGGGTGAGGTTTGACAGGTATGTCACCATCAACAGGTCCTGAAACACATAAAGGGAGTTTAGAAATGACACTGGAACCAATATAATATGATGTGGTTGATACTAATAATACATACAAGATAGTCTTGACTGGTCAGACACGGGTTTTAGCATATTTAGCATACTTCTAATCGATTGCCATAATCAGGACAATTTTTTAGAAAAAGAAAATTTCCTGTGTGTGTGTTATCCAGGTCGAGGTCAAATAATACATAGAAAAATAAGTACAGGAAACCAATACCAAAATACGTGCAATTTACAAAGTTTTTTTGTTTTTGTTTGTTTTCTTTAAACAAAACATACAAATTTGTAATATTACAGAGTGATATGACAAAAAGTTAAAACCCCAATTAAAATTGTATTGTACTGAAATGATTTTATCACAATTCAATAATCTGCTGAGAGTGAAAGTGGGCAGAGAAAGGTTTGTAGTGTAGTGTGTAGGGATGAGACAAAATCTCGCAAGACAAAATTGTCCCAAGAATGTCCACCCATGTGAAAGAATTATCTTGTGAAATCCCCCCCCCCCCCTCAATTTACTTTTACCTGAGACAAAAAAAAAAGTAGTTGAAAGTTGGTGAGTTATACAATTTGAGAAGCGGTAGTTCCCAACAGCATGCAATACTACAATGACTGCTATAATATTACAATAAATAAATAATTGTGAAGCTCAAATTGTGAAATGGATTGCACTACTTCATTCATTACATGTTAAAACCTCATCTTGTCTCATTCTCGTGGACGTAATCTCATGGTTGTGTCTCATCCCAACCCTAGCAGTGTGTTGTGTTTGGACAGATAGTTACATTAAATACAGAAATAGAGTATCACAATATGAAGATATGATAAAAAATGCATGAGATCACAATTTGATTATCACCATATCGGTCTGCGCTAATACAAACCTGAAATGAATGAGAACAATAAAATGAATGAAATACTCACATTAATATTAGAGTTGAGCATGTTCTCAAAGTCCTCCGCTGAGATGGTAGGTACTTTATTCACCAGGTCCATGAGGAAACGGCCCACACAGTTATCTGCTGCCACCTTCCCAGACTGAAACAGAGAGCGTCACTCAACATCTATGTACATGATCAGGTCAGACACAGGGACATGTGGAACTGAAAAGGACAAATTACTCTCATTAACTATAAGAATGGAGCCCATAAACCTTCAATGCAAAGTGGGGGGAAAAAAGCTGCATATAAAGTTACTGCAAGGGAAATTCTTAAACTGCGACAGCTCTAAATGTGGGATAGGCCCAGTATACAGAGGCATTAACCATAAACCAGGTCAACAAATCTGCAATCTGACAGTTACTCAGGAAATTCCACCTGAGAATTCTGACCTGTCTCCAGCTCCGTTTAAACTAGAGGGATTCCACAATGTGCTGATGTCAGGTGAATCCAACCTATTACAACCATAGACTTAACTATTTGAAGTTGGGAATCTACTATCTCCTAATGCCATTTCATTCATGTCTATGCTTTGCTCATATGTACAGTAGCTCACCAGCACGTCCTCGATGTAAGCCAGCACCGTCGTGAGCATGTCCTGGACCCGCGCAGCTGCACCTGCCACCTGAGAGAGGTCAGAGGTCAAACCTTTTGTGCGGGAGGGAGCCAGACGCGTCCTCTGAAGAAGGTCCACTGGAAAACACACACAAAAGACATAATGAGCCCAGTGAGTCAACTCTGATATTAACTAACTTTACTTAAATGATTCCTAAATCATAAACACGCTGCCCTTACCTCCAATCCTCTCTGTGTCGTAGTAGATGTACTTCACTGTGAGAGGCGTGAACATCACTCCAACGGTCTTCCCTGGAACTCCCATCTGAGCACTGGGGACAGAGAAAACGAAACAAATATTTAGACAAGGTTAAGCAACACTTTATTAATGCCCAGTGAGGTAAATGATGTCTCTGTTTGACCCACTTCCAACTAATGCCACTGGGGCAACCCATCAGGAGCAGTGAGCTTCTCCAGAACCCATGGACCCATCAAGATTTTGAGGTAGTCTCTGTCAGAACTACCCTAGCTGGAGGGTTTGACCTAAAGTTTTTAGTTGATGGGGGAAACTCACCCAGACAGAATATGCAAACTCTACCTCAGACATGTCAGACTCAGGCCCGTGGGCCAAATTTGGGCCACGAAATCATATCAAATATGTATTACAGCTGGACCGCCGGCTACAGATAGGCGATAGAGACATTATTTAAAATTTTGTTATTATTTTATATTTTGCTTGCTCTGAATTCAGTGATTAAGCAAAACTATTATTAAACATTTATTTTAACAGGAAAAGCTTTAACATTACATATCTTGAAAGAAGCGAAAACATGCAGATGTTGTTGCATTTTTTCAATAAATATTTAATTTAGCCCACGACTTAGTCCCAGTTTTTAATTTTGGCCCTCTGTGAATTTGAGTTTGACACTCCTGCTCTTCATAGGAAGGCCTACTTTACCCAGGAGTTGAACCCAAAACCTGTGAGGCAAGAGTGCTAATCATTCAGCAGCAGAGTACTAGTCAGCGTGGAGCAACACAACATTATGAACAAAAGGCTCTGCCCTCTGCCCATTACGTAAAGTTAATACAAATAAATGAAACTGTTAGTATTATTTATATGTGTTATTTTTGGATTTTATGTTTTTGTGTTTATCTTCAGTCACAGACACAAGAAAACATTTCAGACCCTGACCTGACGTAGGCGCGGATGTTCATCTTGCCACTCTGAAGCGCAGAGTCGACCGTCAGGTGAATGGGGTTTGTGGCCTCGCGGCTGTAATACTCATGAATGAGCACAGAGTGTTCTGTGATGTCAAAGCCTGTGGCATACCTGAGGGAAAGACAAAGACAGAGGTCAAATATTACCAAGTGAACTGAAAGAATGTAACAAGTTTTATTTTGAAAAGCAGAATGGAACAGCAGGCAGGTGTTTAAAGGCTGGAGATTAATGTATGATATAACAAATTGTATAGATGAGGAGTAGGATGGTTAGAAATTGCCACAATGAAAGTTTATAGATATAATAACACTTATGTTTAATTGTGTCAGTAGTTTGTTAGTAAGAAAAGCTTTGTATTTAAAAAAAATAAATACATAAAACATTAGAATAATGTTTTTACACAGGATTATAAGAAGAAATACAACATTTGTGGCTTTCCATTTCCAGTTTGCTACACAAATAAGTAACAAGCAGAGAACATTTAGAAAATTGATTAAGTCTTGATGGTTGTTCTGTTATACACTCACCAACCAATGATGACCTCAGTGGGAGAGACTCTCTTGTGGAGCTCATACATGTTTTTGGCAAACTCCATGTCCACAGCAACCTAAAATAATGTATTTGTTTTAATAAACAAACAAATGAAAAAGGAATTCACATAGCAGAAAATGTCAAGGTCATTCAAACTACAAACCTCATCCTCGGACTCATTGTGGGGCACAGAGAAGCAGTTGGTCACTTCAATAGAGTGTTTGTCAATGGTTCCTGAACAAAAGAAAGATTCTTTTTATTCAGAACTGTTATTTATCCTGAAACAGACAGCAAGTAATATTCTTCGAAAACACGTCAATTTCTTTTAACGTTAAATCCAGCACACTGAAAACATAATGACGTAGATAAGTGATGCTCCAGCTGCCTATGATTCTAGCACTAGGTTAGCCAGAATTAACGCACAAAAATGAATTAACACTATACGAATTGATTTTATTGTTGTAGCGAAACATTAAAAAGGATGGATTAAAAAAAATACCAGTTCAAGCCATAAGTCACGTAAAACTAGTGGTAAGTAATAAACAGGTGATGCTAACCAAACAGCTGCTTACACCCCGCTAGCCAGATGCGGCTAACCTGGAAAACTCATGTACTAGCGATTAGCATCATTAGCATCTCGAGCTAACACCTGCTAACTCGCACATCACCCGCTTTATTCCAGCTATTCAAACACTACCAATATTTTTAACATATCATACGGGTGTCTTACCAAGCAAAGTCCCGATGACCCTGCTCGCCCCCTCGTTTCTGCGCTCGTACGAGTCGCAGATCGAGGCTAAAACCACCGGGTGGATCTTCACCACGGGTCCGAACACCGACATGTTGGAAAGAGAGAGAATGACAGCGGGAGCACCTGGTGTGTCCTCTGGCGGCGGGAGGACGGAACAGCAGCACAAAGGATTTTAAAACTACAACAAACAGAGTACAGGCGAGGATAAACTACTACATTTACAATTAATACTTAAAAAAAATATACTATATATATATATTATTTTTTTAAATTTAAGAGCAGGTATCGATACTTTCTACTTCACTACACTGTCTCCAGTATTTTTCTTTATGGTGTGAGACCTGCTGAAAAAGCTGAGACTTTATTTTTTTTTTATTCTATATCTCTATATCTCTATATCTCTATATCTCTATATCTTTATATCTCTATATCTCTATATCTCTACATATATAGCTGTATGGCCTGGATGAGGATGAGAGAGACCAACTATTGTGGAAGCAGATGCCAGATGAAAGGACTTTAAACCGTAAGATTAAAAAGATTAAAATTATGTTCTCACTCTCAATGATCTAAATGAAATAATAACAATCCTGGCAGCCTAGTGGTTAGAAGGGGGAGAGAGTTCAACATCCTAACAGCCTGGTGGTGCGTGAATGGAGGCTCCTGTACCTCCTTACAGAGAGCAGGAGGCTCCTGTACCTCCTCATGAAGGGCAGAAGACTGAACAGATTGTGTGCAGGGAAACTTTCATCACACACACTTGTGACTGCTTTGCGAGTGAGGCGGGTGGTGTATATGGCTTGAGGGAGGGGAGTGGTGCTCAAGTGATCTTCCTTGCTGTGTTCACTATGCACTACAGGGCTCTCTTCACCAGTGATGCAGTGTTGATGGTCCAGGAGAGGTTCTCACTGATGTGCACCTCCAGGAATTTAGTGCTGCTTACTCTCTCCACAGTAGCACCGTCAATGGTCGGTGGAGGGTGTTGGGTGTGGCTTCTCTGGAAGTTGACAACAATCTCCTTAGTCTTGCTGACATTCAGCTGGAGGTTGTTGTCTCTGCACCACATGGTCAAAAGGTCGACCTCTTTCTTGTAGTGAGTCTCTTCGCTCTTGGTGATGAAACCCACCAGAATTGTGTCATCTGCAAACTTCACGTGCTGTAGGTCAGTATTTCCCAAACTTTTTATCTGGGGACCCATATTTTTAAAGTCACATACCTTCACGACCCAAATCAAGACATTATTCATAAATCACAAAATAAAGGTGGATTTGACCATTACTGAACATTAATGAGGATATTTTATTGTTGACTGAGTGATCATGTCTCTCTGAACATTTAGTATTACTAAAGTTTTAAACAGTGAAAAACAGTCACTGAACCAGCAATAAAAGTATCCATAAGTCACCTATTTGGACATTAAATGCAGCCCAATTCTTTCTCTTTTCAACATTCAATTGAACCAGCAATACTGGAACAAAATAGTCAACAAAATAATTACAAAAAGATTAGAAATGAAACAAAACATGTCTTAACGTTTGAAAATTTCTAATGAGATAGGTGGGCCTTTCTGCGTTTTTGTAGTGTGTTCCAGTCTGGGGTGCAGGAGGAGAGCGCAGCAGCAGATCAGGAGCAGCATTCAGTCTGTTTCTGTACTTTGGCTTCATTTTGGTGAGCACAGAAAAGACAGGCTTTGCTGACTCACTAGCTCCCTCATGTGTCAGAACCATATATTGCAGACCTACATGCAGATCATGACAAGGAGATCCAAACAAAATTTTATGACCCATCTGAAGGTCACGACTCAGTCTTTGGGAAATAATGCAGTAGGTTGTTGTACGGTCATTTGTCAGCAGGGTGAAGAGCAGAGGACCGAGCCTTGGGGTTTTTGGGAGGCCCTGTGCTCAGAGTGATGGTGCGTGAGGTATTGTTGCCAACACTTTCTGCTTGTGTCTCTGGCTGAGGAAGTCCAGGAGCCAGTTGCAGAGGGAGGTGCTGAGACCCAGCTTGTCAAGTTGACAAGTCAGTAGCAAGTCAGTTATAGACTGATGAGAAAAACATTCAAACACATTTTTTGAGAGCAAGAGACCGCTGCATTAACTTTATTATTATTAGTTCTGTAGTCCACTTAAAAAAATCTTAGTCAACTAAAGACATAATGTTTAATCTGCATTTTTACAAATCTTCAGATAACTCATTCACTCACTCCTCTTTTCCCCTAGAGTCTGTGGCTGTCCCATATAAATCCTAACCATCTAAATAAAATTATTAGTCGACTAATACAAATTCTGGTCAACTAAGACACTATCATTCAAGAACTACAGCCCTAATTGCTATACTCAAAATAAATACCTATTTTATTTTTCATGAATAAGATTACAGAAAGCATTGGTGTGAATAAACAGGGTAGTGAACACATTTGAACCCATTTCATGCAAGCTAGCCCATTTAAACATGGTGTTTTATAATGTTTTAACCATGTTATCATAATAATTAATAATTATGATGCCGTGTTTTCCTACAATAAGAAAAAAAAAAAGACATCCCTGGGAACAATCCACACCGAAACATATTTAATCAACATTCAAATCTGAACTGAATCCATCTCAATCAACAATGATAAATCTGTTATGCTATTGTTTACACTGTAGGCCAGAGTTCCAACATGATGCAGGGTCGAGTAAAGTGGATGCAGTCTTTGTTGTGCTGGTTGCTGATGTGCAGCAGTTCTTGTGCGGAGAACTAAAACATGACTTGAGCTCTGAAGTGCTTCTGTCGCGTGGTGTTGTGGCTCATTCCCACTTTCAGCATCCATTTTGACTTCATCATCTGGACGTACTGCATGTCCTTCTGCCTCTGCATTTGGGAGCCTCCTAAAAGAAATTGTTCAGCATATGTTTAGGTACAGAACCTAACCACATACAAAAAAAATCTATCTATCTATCTATCTATATCTATATATATATCTATATATATATATATATATATATGCAAATATGTATACATATGAAATTAACTGCATAACAATGTATTTGCCTTACTCATTCACTCAACAAAAACTCCAGACTGGTGTGTGATCTATACCCACTTGGTGATGCCATGGAAATATGCCGTGCCAAAAAATTATATATGAAAATTGATTTGAAGTTGACAGTGTGGTGTTACCTGCATCTCCGGTCCAGCCCAGAGCTCTGTACTGGCGCAGCAGCCTGCCCACAGCCTTCTGGTTGTGGGACAGAGCCACAGCACGCTGGGCCCCAAAGCGCTGCTTGTAGTATCTCATGAGAGAGCGGTGACCCACAACCGCTCCTGAAAAACAAACAGGAAAAATTGAGGTAAATACAGTAAATACCAAGCATCATATGTGTTACTCCAGATCGTGTGAATGCTACAGGCCATCTACATTTTGACTTTGACTTTTGTAGACTATCAATATAAACGGTAACTTAAAGGGGCACTGTGAAGTCTGGAAAGTTCCATAGTTTGCCTGGAAAGTTCCATAGTTCTACATTTATTAATTTACAGGTAAAAAATGAAAATACTTGCTTTGGTTTGACAACACACACCAAAACACTTTTGAAATATTCACAAATAATTGAAATTAAAAACATGAAAAACAGAAAATGTTATATTTACTATAAAAGAGTTACACTATAAAACTACCCTATAAAAGTGTTTACCAATTAAAAACAGACAGCACACAGTAATCTCTTTTTGACCACATGAGCTGCTTTTACAAAAGCTACTCACTGTGCTTTATAGCTACACTTAAACTGTCATGTATGATGCATTGGTGCCTTCACCTGAGGGGAGTGTGAGCTGCAGCGTCTCCTCATCAAACTGCAGCGTCTTGTCTTCTGGAAGCTCCTCTGTCTCCATACCGCCCTCCTCTGGCCTATCCGGGTAGCTGCTCCTGAGGTCCACAGTTCAGTTAGTATGTTTCAAAGCACACCACTACACTTTTGTGTGCTACGGAATAAGAAACAAGTGTCTCATTTTAGCAAGTCTATGTTCAGAGAGCATGATACGGGACTGGTGATGTGTGCGTCCAGCTAATTATGAGAGAGAATGATGGAACGGATAAGCTTTTGGTTGTACTGTCACATCATTTGAGCTTCTGCCCCTGTATTCTGATGGGGAATATACACACACACACACACACACACACACACACACTCACTCCCTACCCTATTAAATAATTCACTCTTTATGTCTGAGTTTAGGCCAATACCCTATTAAAAGCAGCATGCTATTTGTCATTTTAAGTCTCTGTCCCATCATGTCTCACCAAATCCCAAATGACCAGTCCAACTTTTAACCCTCTCCAGGCAGGTGTTGCAGATTTGCAACAGCTAAATTCCAATTACCTATATACTTACTTTAAATCCATATTTTATTAGCTTTTTTTACTCAAGAGCCTTTTCTCCCTTCCATGCTGATAAACGTGGGCAATGCAGACTGTGCAAGAATGGACTACACACAAACGGCCTGCCAGAAGTGCAAAATACTTTTTTTGATTACAAAGGATAAAAAAGTCAGGATTGTATATTACTACCCTATATTATAATTTTCCCCAAATATCAGATTTTTCCTGATACTAAAAATTTATTTGAGCCTGAGAGGGTTAAGGCGTTTGGATGTGGTCACTCTAATGATGGACAACACTGCATGAGAGAAGAAGATGGGGAGAGTAAATGTAGTAAATAAAGTGGTGACTGAACAATGGGATAGTTTCTATGTGTATATAACTACAGTTTTTGATTTTTTGGTATCATTTTTGTTCTTACCTGAAGTCATAGAAATCTGCAAACTCCAGGGCAGCATCCCCCTCGCTGTTGACTTTACAGTGGCTTTTGTCGGTCATGTGTTTCTGGACAGCGTCAGTTGAATAAAATGAGCGTCCCTTTTCATTACACCAAAGGCACACGTTTCCTGCTCCGACCTTCTCCCCTGAAAAGAAAAAGAGTCCATTTTAAATAAACCAGACCAGTGTCAAGGACAAATCTTTGTCCAGTTGGCAAACCAAATTTCTCCTTTGCCATGGATTCTACCTGGACAACTGACTGTTTAGATACATTCTGTAAAAATAATAACTGTATTTATCTGGAATATACAATAATTTGTTATATATTTGTGTAAACATAGATTTATTTTCATTGCCCATTCTCATTGTCTATTTTCATTGTCCATAAGTCTGTTCAAAAAGCCAAATCTGATGCACTAAGGACAATTTGGGAATGACACATACTGGTATTGAGTTACCGATACTAAAGCCCCTCCCTAATTTCAATAGCATTGTCTATTTTTACTTGTCATTTTCCCCACACAATTTTAATACAATCTAGGTTAATTTGCCAATATGGAGTCTAAAACAATCTTTCACCCTCAACATTCACAATTTCCAAAGCTGGGGCACTCGATTTTCATGCTATGAAATACATTCAAACCAAATCTCAAAATCCCATAGACACATTATGAGTGTACACAAGCTTAAAAGATTCAAGATTATTTGCCATTTGTGCACACACAAAAGTCAATTTAGATTGGAATTGTTGTGCAGGGCTCTCAGGGGTTCTAGTAAAAGCAGGCAAAACTGCATCTGAGAAAAACATACAGTAGAGAAAATAAGTATTTGATCCCTTGCTGATTTTGTAGGTTTGCCCACTGACAAAGAAATTAATAGCCACATTTTAATGCTAAGTTTATTTTAACATTGAGATGGAATATCAAAAAGAAAATCTAGAAAATCATAGTATAGAAAATATTTTAAATGATCTGCATTTCATTGCCTGAAATAAGTATTTGATCCCCTACAAATCCTTAAGAGTTCAGGCTCCCGCAGACCAGTTAGACACTCCTAATCAACTCATCACCTGAATCAGACACCTGTTTTAACTAGTCACCTCTATAAAAGACACCTGTCCATAGAATCAGTCACTCAACCAGAATCCACGGGAAAGACCAAAGATCTGTCAAAGGATGTCAGAGACAAAATTGTAGACCTGCATAAGGCTGGAATGGGCTACAAAACCATAACAATAAACCATAATAATCAGTCTCCACACAAGGTCTCAACTTGTGAGGTTTCAATGATCAAGAGAACAGTGAGAAATCAGCCTAGAACTACACTGTAGGAGCAAGTCAACGATCTCAAGGCAGCTCGGACCACGGTCACTATGAAACCTATTGGTAACATTTTACGCCGAAATAAAGTGCTCGCAGTGCTCGCAAGTTCCCCCTGCTTAAGAAGGCACATGTGCAGGCTGAAGTTTGCCAACGAACACTTGAATGGTGTAGAGACTGCTGTGGTCAGATGAGACCAGAATTTAGCTCTTTGGCATAAGCTCAACTTGCCCACTGTCAAGCATGGAGGTGGAAACATTCTGCTTTGGGGTGTTTTTCTGCCAGAGGCACAGGACAACTTTACCGCGTCAACGGGAGGACGGATGGAGTCATGTACTGTAAAATCCTGAGTGACTACCGCCTTCTCTCCACCATGAAACTGAAAACGGGTCATGGATGAGTCTTTCAACACAACAATTACCCAAAATATACAGCCAAGGCAATGGAGTGGCTCAAGAAAAAGCACATGAAGGTCATGGAATGGCCCAGCCAGTCTCCGGACCTTAAACCTATAGAAAACTTATGTAGCTCCGAGCTGCCAAGCGACAGCCATGAACCCTTAATGATTTAGAGATGATCTGCAAAGAGTGAACCAAAATTCCTTCTAACATGTGTGCAAGCCGGGCCATCAACTATAAAAAACAACTGACCTCTGTGCTTGCAAACAAGTCTTTTTTGGCCAGAGGGTACAAATATTGATTTCTCTCAGTGAAATGCCTTCAGTTTACCGTATATATTTTCTTTTGAAGTTATTTCCTGAATTTGCTTTTTGATATTCTATTTCTCAACGTTAAAAATAAAATAAACCTACCATTAAAATTATAGACTGTTCATTTCTTTGTCAGTGGGCAAACCTACAAAATCAAATACTTATTTCCTCTGCTGTAAAAAAAATAAATAAATAAAAGTATATGCATTCAATACATCATTTGAGTAGGTCTGATTATTTAAAACCAACAGTGAGGCATACCTCTCCTAGTAATCATGAATTACCACATTTGGACAGAACTGAAGAAATTTAACCCTCAACATGGGAAAAAGAGAAACCCAGTGAAGGAGAGATCCACTCCCATGTTTATATCCGTAGGGCCAGAGCTCATTCAAGACTATTTAGCACAGTGCATTATAAATGGTAGGATGTCAAACCAGTACCCGCCAGTTCAGTGTATGGACTGCAGCTGGACTCACCCAGGTACTGAATGAGCCCTCGGAGGTCCACAAGGAACTCGATGTCTGGGATGAAGAAGCTGTGTATCTTGGTCATGTGGGCCACATTCTTGAGCAGCGAGCGCGAGTGGTGGGAGCAGAAGAGGCAGTCTGTCACAGGGATGGACCCAGGCAGGAGGGCTTCAGCTGGACCTGCCTGCTCCATCTGCTCTTCCTCCTCTTCAGAGCTCATATCTTCATCCTCCTCCACATCCTCATCTTCTTCCATGTCCTCCCATTCTTCTGCTGCATCTACACAGAAAGTCATACAGACACTAAGCACAACACTGGTGGAATTATATCACAGTGACATGCAATGCCACACATTTCTGATTATCATTTGGATTTATGAAAAGAAAATTCATCACATGTAGGATCCAGCTACAACTTAAAAGAGAAGGAAGAAAATTCTGAACCCAGTGTATAGAGATCGTACACCTCAGCAAATGTTCATTCAGACGGGATAAAAGTTTCAGTTAGCGTTGTGTCACTTCCTAACGCACTGCCATAAAACCTCATTCCTCAAAACAGGCCATAATAAATCTTCTTTCCTTACAGCCTCCTAACTTCACTGGTTCATTTGGTATTGAATCGAGTTCTTGTCATGGCTGGTGATGATGACACACATAAGGAGCTATATAGGCTTATTCAACGGATTAATGGAACTCTGAACAATTGGCCCCAAACAATGATATCACACTAAACAGTCCCACACTTGTAAAATGTAATGTCATCTGGTGTTGTCAAAAGTATAAAAAATTAGATAGTAACAGATACTAAAAGTAGTATCAAAACTACATATTCATTTCAGCCGGTATCAATAAGTAGAAGACTACATAAACTAGCTCATGGACCACCATGGATCTGGACCACCGAGGGATTACACAGATTTAGCACCAGATGGTAACAGAAAATAAAGTACTATGATTTGACATTGAAAATCTCTACTTCTATTGCCTAAAGAAAGAGTGTTTTTAACATCATTGTGGTATTGGTATTTGGAATTGAGTCTACTCTTTAGGACTGAAATCGAGATTGAAATTTTAGAATCATGATAACACTAATGTCATGAACAACCAGCATCAGGGCTTCAGACATAAACTGTGTAACATAAGACATATGCAGTGGGACTTACCGTGGTCCAAGTTAGTCATGTCCCCTCTCTCCCGTCTCTTGGCCTGCTCCTCCAGCCACACATAGCGGGGTGGTTTGTCAGCTCGTACCCGGGGGGCACTGGGCTCTGGATGGGACACACACGGCTTCTGCTGCCTCTTCAATGCCTCCTGCAGAGCCGCATTTCTGGCATCATTGTCCATCTCCTCTGGACCTACAAGTAACATTATGGAGAAAAATAAGATTACATGCAAGGTAGAGCCCTGCACTCCCGCGGGCCTCCCGTCCCACTTTGCGTAATTTGCGGGCGGGAGCGGGACAAAGTATCGCAGATGCAGGTGGAAGCGGAACTGAAAATTACAATTCTACACAGTGCAGGTGCGGGCGGGAGCGGGACTGACAATTCTGTCCCAAAAAGGCCTCTAATGCATGGTGAAGATTAAAGACAACATACTTGATATTCGAAAATGTACTTCAAAACAACACATTTTTTTAGAGATGCAATACTGTTATCAGCTTCCAAATATTAGTTCATCCATTATCCTAGTTGGACATGTAAATTTATGGAACTTATGACACAAAATAATAGTATGTGTTTATTATAGCATGTGGTCTTACACTAGTTCCAATAAAACTTTTAAAGCAACATAAAATTGTATCTAGTTATGTGATTTTTTTTTATAAGCAGTACTGTTTGCTTAAATGAGTATCCAGTTCCGATACTAGGTTCAGTATTGATTAGTTTGATTTTCAATATTTTTGGGACCTGAATAATCATGATCATCTTGGCATCTCTAAAATAGGATAAGACGGGATCCTTCTTACCAAGGCCCTTCTCCAGATTCTTCTCATTCAGCCGCTCCACTTCACTCTGAGCAGCGGTCAGGGCCTGCTTCTCTGCCTGCTGATGTTTGTGAGATTTCAGGTGGTTCTGATAGGCGTTGTCTGAGGAGAACTTCTTATTGCAGACATCACAGGCCTGGGTGGTTGAGGAGTGGGCTTGTTGCTTCTCTGCAGCAGCCCGCTGAGCTAACACACGCTCCTGGAAGTTCTCGGCAGTGACTGGAGGCATGTCGGCCACTTTGCGCTTTAAGTTGTAGCGGTGCCAGTCTGTTTTGTAATGAGCTCGCTGGATCTCCCCATCTCCAAACGCCACTCTGCAGCTGATGCAGGTGTAAGAGGCCATTCTCACCTGAAACATAGACACATATTATCTGACATTCCTCTAAAATGTGATGTGAGAAAAGAACCAAAACCACAAGTAACGTAAAATTGGGCTTCAACAATTAAATCAACTAATCATGACAATTCGACTATAAAAAGTAATAGTACAAAGTAGTAGTATTTTTGACCTGTTATCTAAACTATAAAGAATACTCTAAAACACATAGAAAATGACCTTTTTAAATAAAAGACAGTGATATTTTTAATGAAAACGTCAAAAAAGCAAGTTCAGATTCAAAGCTCTATGCTACATAATAGTTTTGACCCATAACAATGTATGACAAACACCTTTGTTTAAGATGTCAGAAAATACTGTTCCATCGTCACCTGGATTTTACATGAATTTACTGCATTGATCAATTATGAGAATTATGAAAAATATTTACTAGACAACGTACTAACTAGAAAAAACAGGAAATCCTGTCATATTATGCACTTTAACCAACCAAGTAACGTAGTAGTTAGTAGTTTTAGAATCTAGAATGTGACGAGTTCTTCTTACTCACAGATGGGGGGGGCAAGAGCTTGCTTTTCTTTACATTGTGTTTTTATATTCAAAAACTAAATTTGCAACCTGATCATTTCTAGTATAATAACTTAACCCAAGAACTAGCAACAGAAATCATTGATTTAACAATATCAACTTTAGCTAGCTACATCTGTATTAAATACGAACTGCCTTGATAACTGAAGTCATTTTGGTTATGATGTTAAACTGTAAACAGTCGTAGGTCGTTACGTCATCTACTACATGTCCGTACGTGGTATCCTTATTTTTCGGCCAAATGCCCTTGTGACGCCCCCCTCGCAGTGATCCAAAGTGAATGTGTACTCACCCTTTGTCTGTTCCTGCGGTGTGTAAAATGAGTAAATCTGTCTAGAAGTCTGTCTATAGGTAAAACTCAAATCCTCGTGTTTTTGCTTTTGCTCGCGAAGAAACATGTGAGTCTTTTCCGCATCCGGTAGAGGACACGACTGTGTTGTGCGGACCCCCCCTGCTGGATTTCTAAGGGCATTACACAATCAGCTCTAGTCACTACTGTATCCGAAAATCATAGAAACTTAATAAAAAACTTAATGCCGAAAATGGGCAAAATTATCTCTTTCCTTCTCCTTCCTTCTCCTTATTGCTGACCTTTGAAAGTTACGTCATGAAGTCGACTTGAATTTGAGTCTGTGTATGCAGAAGATTTGAATTAATAATGGTCCGTGTACCATTCATTCTTTTGAATTTGAATGAGAACGAAAAACAATACAATAGTAAAACAGTTTATTTCATTATTCCGTGTCCAACTAAATAAATAATTAAATAATAAATAAATAGTAAATAAATAAACCAATCCAAATATTTCATTTAAAGTTTATTTCAAATAACACCGATCAAAAAAACAGTCTCGGTGTCTATTTCAAATTTGATATTTTATTCTTTGTTTATAAGCCCCAGTTGCTGCTTAGCGCACCGCGGGTTAATTAATTGTCAAGTGAACAGAAGAGCAAAAAGTATTGGCGGCGGACTTTACCCGGAGATTGGTCACGGATCCGCAGAACAGATGCACCACTTGCACATCGCGGCGGATCCGCTGCCGCAACTGATCCGGAGACGCAGTGGATCAGTCGCCGATCCGGGACCCGCCCAGGGCCCGTTTTGGGGCGCGTTCATAACTGGTGTGAAGTCGAAACGGCCTACCTATCGATTTGAGCTACCTAGCTCTACCCCAAGCGCTGTTACAGTTTAAATGCCCATCGATTTGAGCTATTCGAGGTTGACGTTTTACGGCAGAATACCTACATTAGATGACTGAATACTTTGATTTTATTATTATCATTTGCATTTGTATTTTATGGACTGGGTTATGAACCAGTTTTTATAACTTACTTTTACAAATAAAGTGAGATCTCTAAACTTAAACAGTATTTTGGGAAAGACAAAATATCAACATTTTGCTATAAAAGGCATTTTAGATTACTGAAAAATGGTGCTTTCTCACTAATAGTAATGTTAATGATCTTAATAATCACAAGAGACACAGCACAACTTCAGTTTTATTCCTTTCCTCCTCTGCACATCGGGGTACTTCAGGGTGTTGGCTTCACTCATGAAATCTGATTTGTTTATTTGCAATGTGAACAGCCACTCTGGAAAAAAAAAAAAAAAAAAAAAAAAAAAAAACCTGCTGGGTGACAACAGCCTCCATCCATCCCAGACATGACTCTTGGCCTGGGAACACCCCTGGAAGAGCTGGAGCAATGTGTGGAAAGGGAAGTCCGGGCATCTCTGCTCCAAATGCTGCCATTAAATTACACATGACACAAATGTGCCTCACATAATATATTTTGGTATTTTAACCTCTGTGTCAGGTTTAATCTAAGAAGTTTTAGTTAATAGTTCCTGGTTTGGGAGTAGCAGGTCATCCATTTGAGATGACTCATCTTGGTCTTAATCTGAAGCTAATAAATTGAGAACATCCAATTACAGGAATAGTAGCCCATGTTGTTTCAAAATGTAGACTGTGTAAACAATTTCTCCTTGAGGTGCTGTGTATTTTAATCAATAAATAGTTTAATAACTGGAAGGAGAAACAGACGCTCAACGCATCTCAAAGAGCTATAAATAATCTTTGTTAGAAAGTAAGGTCAGATGTCAAGTGAACAGTGGTCCTCTGCCAGATGAACTCTGAGCAGAGAGATCTCTGTCCAAGGTGTGCTCAGTTAATATGTCACCACTGGCCTCATTTGCCCCACAATAAATCTCCAAGTGTCAAAAGCTTTATGTGGACAACATGAAATTATTGGAACATTTATGTTTCTCATCAGATGTGATCGTCACATTTTTGTGTCTATCATTTAAAAATACTAGAATTTCTGCATGATTTCATGTTCTGTCCTTCTAATCATATTAACTTCAAATTATACATCATGTTACAGTTAGCAGCTCCTCTTTAACCCTCTCTGTCTTTCTGTCTGTCTGTGTCTATGTCTGTGTCTGTCTGTGTCTATGTCTGTGTCTGTCTGTGTCTATGTCTGTGTCTGTCTGTGTCTGTTTGTGTCTGTAAATCTTGTCCCTGTGTGGTAGCCCAAGTAAGGCTTAAGCCTACACAGTCTGGTTTTAGAAAGATCATTGCCCAATAAGAAACAGTGAAAAGTGCAAGGGTTGATAGGTCTCTATCTTTTTCAACAATCAGTCAGTCAAACTTTATTTATAGGTCGCTTGAGATTGGCCACAATACACGACAACTTCAGTTTTTAACGAATTTTATTTAAGCATAAAAATGCATTTTAATAAAATCCAAGTCATTAAACAATTAAAAAAATCAGATCAAATGAATTCAAATCAGGACAACTGCTGCAAATTGAGCAAAATCTTTTTAAGAACAGGATTTGGAATCAAATGATCACCTAAAGATATTTTAGGCTGTGCATTTATTCATGTATTTAATGATCAACATGAATCACTCAGTAACAGATTATTCACTTAGCCTTTATTATTCACATGTTTTAATGCAAATGGACATAAAAAACACACCTGAACACTCATTTGTAGAAGAACTGATAGTTTTTAAATCTTGGAGTTTTATCGAGTTTGATCTGGTCACTTGACACTTCGTGTCGCTCCCATAGACCGTAAGTTCTCTTTTATCCAGTGTGTGGTCGCCTCCTCCGGAGCCTGTTCCAGTGCGCTCTCGGGCGCTCTGACACTTGGCTCTGCTTCGGAGGAGTCGACTCCAGGGGAGTGCTACATAGTGGTCTAGTGGTCTTTGGAGGAAGGATCCTGGGAATTGAGAAACACCCATCGTCTACCTACAAGAAGCAAGACAAACAATAAAAACTGCAGATCCCAGAGTGCTCCGCGCAGAGGAGCGTTGTCAGGTCGGGCGCTGATTGGTTGATCACATGTTGTGTGTGGTGTTTCCTACGACAGCTCGGAGTAGTTCATCAAAAACGCCCTACTTGAGTTTTTGGCCGCTGCGGGCTACGAAAAACCTCTCCGCGCCTTTTTGGACATTCAGTCTGTTCCGTGCGCCACGCTCCATCACGTCCCGCCTCACAACCATCACAGGTAGGCTTATTCACGAATGTCAAAGTTTGTTTAGTCCGAGAGTCAGTCGGAAATACTGGGAGGTTACGTGAGGACTGCGCTTCAGGCGTACTGATAGGATACTGGGGTAGAGGCTAGAGGGGCCACAGTAAAGTTTTGGGGCCAGAGTGGGGCCAGAGTGGAGCCAGAGTGGGCATTCTCAAGGCCTAGTTTATATGTGCGTAACTAGATTCTAGTTTTTAGTTGAAGTAGTTTATATTTCAGAGAGATGGCCTACTCATTGAGGCACATTTAAGGTCCACATTGACTTTTTCTGGTTTATGATTGTTCTTTTAGAATGATTGAGCATGAGAAACTCCCTTGGCCCCAGGCACAACTGAAAACTCCACCTCCAGGATCTGATGCTGCCTCAACAAACCTTTACTGTGTGTAAAGTGTTATGTGGGTTTGTTCAGGGCTGCAACAATGAACTGACAAAGACTAAACTATTTCAGATTTTCATACCCTTTTGTAATTTAGAATAGTGACCATATTTCAACCTTTTTTTGGTCAAAAATGTATTTAATGCACAATATAAATAATTGTTGAGTAATCAAAAAAATAATGGCTGATTGTTCGATTACTAAAATAATCAGTAGATGCAGTTCTAATATATTTGTGTATCAAGACAGTAATAAGTGTCTGATTATGTAAGACACCCTTATCACACAGAGCACTTTCTGTAGGACAGAGGTAGCACAGGCAGATAACCCTTTGCTCATTTTGCAACATGTTGTTGATATATCCCCATAGCAGTAGAATTGCACTCGTCTATCCTTGTAGCTTCCATAGGCAGGACTCTGAAAGCTGTTTGTGGGTGTGTCCGTGTGTGCGTTGGCCTGTAGACTGTGTATGGGGCAGAGGTCAGTGGAGCAGGGCAGCCCTCTCTTAGGGTCACAGAGAGAGAAGCTCTAGAACTGTTACTTTAGGGCCCCTCCTCTTCATTTAGGGGGCTTCAATAGTACAATACAAAAAGGTCATACTATTTTGATACTAAGGAATCGAGTCTTTACTCAATACCGTTATACTCAAACACACTTTTTTTTTTTTTTAACCCCCATCCCACCAACCCCACCCTCAAAACTTAACTTCACATATTGTGAAATTCCTTTATAAAAGTTGGTTGATTTCAAAGAGATTGATAATGGTTCAATTATCAAGGCAAAGAGGAGTGGGCTCAGCAGACAACCACGGCGAGTGCCTCTACTTAGAGAAAAGTAAGGTGAGTCAACTCCATTTGTGATGACAGGTGCTTTAGGTGATGAGTAAAGAAGACTTACCCAGTTTATGAATTTGGGGCCAAAACTGAATCTTTTTAAAAGTTCTAACATATACCTCCACTCAACACGATCAAATGCCTTCTCTTTGTCCAGTGAGACAACTATTTCTGGAGTTTCATTGGGTGCAGGAGCCATTAAAATGTCAAGGAGTCGACGGATGTTTGAAAATGAATGATGGTTCTTCATAAATCCAGTCTGATCAGTTGATATAATGTTGGGCATGATATAGGTTCAAGGCGTAAAGCTAACAACTTAACACGGATTTTGTACTCTGAATTTTAAAAAGAAATGGGACGGTAGGAACTACAGTTTGTTTCATCTTTTCCTGGTTTTAGTATCAGAGTTATAGAAGCTTCTAAGATGATTTGTAAGTCCCTTGACTCAAACATTAACTGAACATTCTCAATAAAAAGCGAGCTAATGTTTTTGAGAATTTCTTGTAGAATTCTATAGGGCAGCCGTCAGGGCCAGGGGCTTTTCTATTTTGCAGTACCAATATTGTAGCAATTATCTCAAAAATGTTTATGGGCTTCTCAAGGTCCGATAACAGTTAGGGCATCGAATAAACATAACATATCCACCTCATGAGTGGGAAAAATCAGTGTAAAATTTGGTGAAGGTTTTGTTAATATCGGATGGAGTGAAAGCATGTTCACCTGAGGACATTTTAATGCCTTTAATTTCATGAGATGTTGTTTGATTTTTTAGTTGATGTGTCAGACAGTGCCCTGCCTTCTCATCATGCTCCTATTGAAAACCACGTGAATGTAAAATCAGTTTCTCAGTTTGATGAGTGAGAAGTAAGTTGTGTTCCAACTGCAATTTCTTTAATATTTTTTTAAAAGCTTGTTCATTTTCTATCTACTTAATTTGTTGTATCTATTGACATAATTTCATCCTGAATTACAACTTTCAGAGTTTCCCACAGAAGACATGGAGAAATAAGATCAGAGTTGTTTCTAAGAAAATCATTAATAGCCATGGAAACTGACTCACAAAACTGATCATCATTTAGTAATAAACAGTGGGGGGGGTGCTCTTTGACATAATGGCAAGGACAGATCTAAAAGTACTGGGGCATGATCGGAAATCACTATACTTAAATATTCAATATTTTTAACACCAGGAAGAAGGGCCTTATCAATGAAAAAGTAATTGATTTTTGAGAATGTTTTATGAACCTGAGAGTAGAAAGTAAACTGTTTCTCATTTGGATAATGAAAGCGCCATGGATCTACTCCTCCCATTTGATCCATAAAGGAAATAATAGATTTTGACATTTTATTTGGGAAGGGATGTTTACATGAAGATTTATCTAATGGTGGATTCATGGTACAATTTTTCACCTCCTAGAATAAGGTGGTGAGAGTTGAGGTTGGGTAGAAGTGGGATTATTTTTTGAAAGTAAGCTTCATCATCCCAGTTTAGGAGCATCAGATTAATGCAGTATTATTGATAGAGCCTGTAATCAGTACATATCGCCCCTGAGGGTCAGAAGTAATATCTTTGGGTATAAAATGCATTTTTTTATGAACTAAAATAGCTGTACCTTTCATTATATTGTCAAGTTTGGAATGGAATATTTGACCAACCCAAGAAGCCTTTAATCTATGATGATCCTTTATTGTCAAATGGGTTTCTTGTAAAAAAAAAAAAAAAAAAAAGGTGTTTGAGGTGTGAGAGGATTTTGCCACTTTTTACTGGTCCACTGACTCCTTTAACATTTCAAGATACACATTTAATAAGAGTGCTCCCACTGTACAAATTCACGGCTTTAGTTTGACACATTGTCTCTTGCTTTGTAAAAAAGCAGATAAGCAAAGTTTACTTGGAAAGGTCATTAGAAGTTCATTCATCTGTAGGACCCAAACCCCTCTAGAAAATATAATATAAAAAATATCAAAGTAGTGGGTCCCATCTCCCGTGAAGACAAAGGCGGTGGGCGGGATGTAAAAGCCGAAACTTAATTCCTTTTTGACACAGAGCGCTCTTAACTGTACTAAATGATGCACGCTTCTTGGTCAAGTCTGAGCTGATGTCAGGGTAGCCGCGAAGCTCCACACCGCTGTATTCCACAGTGTGCAGTCTGGACCACCTCAGCATCTTCTCTTTATCCTGGTTACAAAGGAACTTGATGAAGGGCCTTGGTTTGTGTGTGTCCTGTTTGCCAGGTCTGGGGCCGTGAGTGTGGTGGGTGCATTCTATCTCCAGTGGGCTGACAAAAACAAAAAACAAAAAAAACAAAAACTCCTGAGCCCGTTACAGTCATGATGAGATCCATGGCAATCTTCGTTGGGTCCTGGTCCCATTCGCTGCCTTCAGGGACGTTTATTATCTGTAGATTGGGCCGCCTGGACCTATTTTCCAAGTCATCAACGCAATCCTGGAGTGTTGTAGTTTGTAGACGGAGAGTTTTGACAGTTGTTTTCAAGTCGTTTAGTCTTTAAAGTTGTCACTCCCTCTCACTTCAGTTTCAATATGCATTTACAATTGAAGTCTATGGGAGAAATCTGCATTTTTGTTCAAATTGACAGTAAAACAAAACAAAAAATGCAACAAACTCAATCTTCCCATGGAGTGTTCACATGGACGAGCCAGTCACAAGGATATCAGGAAAAGAATTTCTTTTCATTTTATGGAATTACAGTATAATCTCAGTATATAGCAATAATAGATATGGATTTAAGGGCTGAAGGAAAATGTGGTAATATGGTGAACATTTTTTTTTTTTACATTTTACATAATTGTATGTGGTTTTCAACAGGAAAACATAACATAAAATAAAAGACGAAAACATTTTTAGGATTTTAATAAAAGGGGATTGTCAAAATGGGCATTAATGGGCATAAATGGGCATAAGGCCTAAAATGGAATAGTCTTTTTTTTTTTTTTCCAAATCGGCAGTAGGTGATATAGGACCAAAACTGGCATCTAAAAGGGTTAATAAATTATGGTAATTTATAATCCCAATACGTTATTTTGAAGAGAAGCCCTTCACGGGGAAAAAAAAAAAACTTTAAAATTTTGAAGTAAATTTTTTTATGGCACACAATTTGTACAAAACACTCCCAGTATAAACACATTTTCAACAAGGCACAAGGGTTAAATTGCAAGGTACATACAGTAAATACAGTTGTGGGTGGGGATATGGGGTAAATGAAAACCAGTTTTGTGAACATTCAATCAATCTAATCAATCTAAATACAGCTCTGAGTGATGAGGGAAAAATTTTTTGCAGCGATGTCTTAAATGGTAGGGTTATGTTCAAGGTGCATGTTTTAAACACATTTTCTTTGTGGCTTCTGCACAAGACTCCAGCATTTCTTCGACCTGTTGTTACTTGACCCTGCTTTTTCCTCATTCTGCCGACTTGCCTGATCTCTATCAACCTGCTGTTGTGCTGCCCATTACAAAATTTCTTTATTATATTCTACTGTTCTGGTCCTTGCTGATAAATATTACTGTACACATTTTACAGGGGCAAGCGTATGCAAAACAGACTGTTCCATCTTGTACATGTGAATGGGAGCAAATACACCACATGTACAGTAAAAAATGCCCAAACTGTTACTTACAGTTGTGTTCGGATGACAATTAATCTAAATTCCCTACATATTCATGTAAAACTGATATTTGTGGCCATATTGGCTTGTCAAAGCCTGATCTCGTCAGATCTCAGAAGCTAAGCAGGGCAGGATTGGGCCTGGCTAGTACTTGGATGGGAGACTGTTGGGAAAATCAGGTGCCACAGTGGGCTGTGGCACCATAGTGGTACTAGTGGCAAAATACCGCCTTGTGTCCTTAGGCAAGGAGCTTTACCCAGATTGTCTTGTATGAAAATTGTGTGAGCATGAGTGATTGGTGGTGGTCGGATGTGCAATGGCACAGATTGGCAGCCTTGCTTCTGCCAGTCCTACTCAGGGCAGCTTTGTCTACAATACCAAAAGAGTGTGGAGTGAATGAATAATGCACTCTAAAGCTTCACTGAGTGCCCAAAAAAGTGCTATATAAAACTGATCCATTGTTATTATTCTTATTGTTTGTCTTCAGGTTCACCATGAACTTCCTCCTGGAGACACTGCAGGTGCTGCTGCTGTCACTATGGTTTAATATTGAGTGGTTGATCCACTTGTTAATCCCACGGAGAAAGAAGAGCATTAGGGGAGAGGTGGTGCTGATCACCGGGGCAGGCAGTGGCATCGGTCGGCTGATGGCGCGGGAGTTCGCCTCTCACCAGACTGTGCTGGTACTGTGGGACATCAACCAGGACGGTCTGAAGGAAACATCCACACTCGCCCAGGAGAATGGAGCGGTGCAAGTCCACTCTTATGTCTGTGACTGCAGCAGCAAGAATGAAGTGTACAGGGTCGCTGACCAGGTAATGCTCACATGGAGCACTGGAATGAATACTCACACCTTGATGGCACAAATACTTGCTAGATTAATAATTTTCTTTCATACAATTTGTGGAATTGAAATGTCACTGATGCCTGTATTTCATATTCAAGTAGTCTTTTGAAAAAGTGTTGTTACTTTTGTGTTATGACAGTGTTTAGTCCATGTTCTTTTTAGGCTTTGGAGGGGCACCATAGTCTATTCATGGAAACACTTATTATTGTACAATTTTCTTACATTGTGCTAGCTTTTTTCAAATTTTCCAAATTCAGCTATATTGTATTTTGTATTACATTTGGTTTTCTAGAGAAGAAAAAAATGGCAAGGTAAACTATATGCAACATTTTCAATACTGATTGTTTTGATCCAATGCCCAATATTACTATGGCAAGTATCACGATATTAATCTGAAACAAATACTAAAGAGAATTACAGTTATATGTGCACATTAACTAAAATGTATTTCAAAAATAATAAATAATAATAATAAAATAAAAAATATTGATATTTTTGTATGAGAATCAGTACTGTTTGTTGTGTTTCAGGTGAAGCGCGAGGTGGGAGATGTCAGTATTCTGGTGAATAACGCTGGGATTGTAACAGGGAAGAAGTTCATGGATGCTCCCGACTCGCTGATCGAAAAGACCATGGAAGTGAACGCTATGGCTCACTTCTGGGTTAGTGTTTGGCTACATGTTGTGGACATTACATCTGTATTTTTTTGTATTTTGTTTTGAGTCTTTATTTTCATCATACCCTTCTTGAATTTCCCTCAAGAGCAATAAAATCTCTCTGTCTCTCTTTTTGTATCTCTGTTTATTTCTGTCTCTCTGTCTGTGTCTCGCTCTCTCTACAGACGTATAAGGCATTCCTTCCTGCAATGATCGCTAACAACCATGGACACCTGGTTAGCATTGCCAGCTCAGCAGGTCTTCTTGGAATCAATGGACTGGCAGGTTTGTGACAACCTTTCATTATTCATTCAATCATAGCCACATTTTCTCTGGGATGCTATGGTGCTGATGGGTGCACCAGTGAAAGTGAACCATGCAATTTGTGAAACACTAGACTCCTTGGTTAGACTAATCCAGACAACATATCATAACTTGACAAACTTGATGCAGTGTGCAGTAGTTTCATTAGCAGGATGTACGTTGATCGTGTTGTGAAAACATGCTCTGTGAAAACGTGCCCTACCCTAAAGAAGTGTCCATCCATCCATTTCTTCTACTTATCCTGGGCGGAGCATTGATATACAAGAATACATGCTCCCATTTATGCATTTACTTATGTCCCTACACTGCTCTCACGCCACACACCACCTTGTGTTAATATTGATGTAGCTCAGTTTTAGAGTTTGTTTGTTTTTTTCATTCAACTGCTGGTTGGCAATGCATATGTAATGCAATGCAATGTATTACAGTTACAATTTAAACAAATGTTTATGTTCTTTCTTCAGACTACTGTGCCAGTAAATTTGCAGCAGTAGGATTTGCAGAATCCATTGGACTGGAAATGCTGGCCATTGGTAAAAGCGGTGTCAAAACAACCATCGTTTGTCCGTATTTTATAAACACGGGCATGTTTGATGGATGTCAAACCAAGTAAGTGTTAATTTCATATGCTATGTAATTTTGGGATGCTAACATTCAGAGTTAATAATGATAATGATAATAATGATAAAAGATCAGGTTTATAATTGCACATAAGTTTTTAATTTGTTTTATCCTAATGGGAAATGTTCACATTCAATATTCAAATCTTCACTACTGTTAAATTTCTTAGTAATTCCTTAATCCCAGTTGTTATGTGCTCTTCAGACTTAAACAAAAACAAGGAAAATAACGGGGCATGTTTTCTTTGACCTCTTACTTGAGACTCAGCCGAAATAGTTTGGCAAAAATACACTGTGAACGGCCCTAGTTTGATGAAAAACATATTAGGTGCTCATGGCATGTTGGAGATCTAGAGAACTAGCCCAGTTGAAAGAGATCCAGTTTACAGAATCAATAAACCAGTGTTAAACAATCTGAACCAGCCTCGTTGACAAAATACAAAAGCATTCAAAAATACATCTCAACAAATGTTCAGTTGTCATATGTTTTCTGTCCTAAATGTGAACATGCCCTCTTTGTTTTTACGTTCCACAAGCTCAATGCTTTAGCAGACTTTTCTGGGGTTACTTTACAGCCAGCTTTGTCTCATACCAGTTTACAAATGCACACTGGTTGTCTGTCTTGAAGGTGGCCCCGTCTGATGCCCATCCTAGATCCTGAGTATGCAACCAAAAAGATCCTGGAGGCCGTTCTGACCGACCAGGTCTATCTGCTCATGCCCCGCAGCATGTACGCCATCGCTGGACTGAAGAAGTAAGTGTTGATACTAAAATTTCAATCTCAGATTTGATAATAAGGAATAGACTTGATACTCAGTATCAATTCTGATACCACAATGATGATAAAGACATTGAAAACAGAACGTGAATACGCATGTGAAATAGAATCTTTCAACATTAAATGATACAACTCAAGATAATTCTAAAGATAGATAGATTACATTTTTGGCAGCAACAAACATAATAATATAGTCGCAAGTGGCAATGATTGGCACTGCCTTGCACCTACACCACTCCACACCATCACTGTGCCGCACATACGCCCACACCCGTAACCTAACGTTTATGCCCAGGAGGAGCTATTGCACCCATTTTTGTATTTTCTTATCAATCTATTTAGGGTTTGGGTGTCAATACACTATTAAAGTTTGAGTGAAATTAGCCAAAGGGTGTGCAATTTGGCAATTTTACCATTAGGATAACGTGTGTTTATGTCATTCCTATGGCAACACCACAAAAAATGTGGCATGGGTGCCATTGACTTTTGTGATCAGAATGCTGAAATGGAATTTTATGCAAAATTTCAGAAATTTTTTTCTCTCCATATTGAAATTTGTTTCAATCTGTAAGGGATGCAAATGCACCAAATTCCATTTTTTCCAGGGCAGGAAGTTTAAAAACTATTTGTGCAAATGGGAGCAATTTGTAAAAAATATTTCCCAAATTCTAGGCATTTTTTGTCGCTTCACTGCTCAAAGACCATAAGACGTGTGTGAAAAATTTGCATAACTTTTGATGCCCCACCCATTGAGATAATAACCATTAGGGTGAACACCCTAGGACGAGTGTGTCTAAGTACAATGTTTACAAAAAATGTTGAGTCAAGTTTAATCCAATATTGCTCACCCCTGGTGCAGTGGACAGCATTGGGTAATAATTTTTTTTTCCTCCTTTTGTCATGATCTTCTTCTGTGTCAAATTTCATGATTCTTTTCTGAATAATTGCCCTTTTTTTTGGTGGCATTCCTACACCCTAATGTCATGTTTGGAGGTGCCGACATGCCATTTTATTTATTTTTAGAAAATGGAAATAGCCAAAAGTTAGAGAAGCTCAAGTTTTAATGGTTATGTGACTTTTTGCCATTGTTCACTGTGTGCAAAATGGGTGAGTGGCTTAGGAAAAAAATTTGAACAAAAAAAAAAAAATTCTGATATGAGAAGAATGTTCCACTTTTTTTTAAACAAATAAACTATACATTTTAGGAACGCACTTGAGCATTTCCACATCATGGTGAGAACCCCTGGTTACTATGGGCAACTCACCACAAGTAGCATCACTAATAGGCCCTTTGCCATCTTCTGGTGCTCGGGCCTAATAATACAACAGTCCCTACTCTTGCATTCATCATTATTATTCGCCATTGAGGAAAGATTCATTTCTGTCCTGTGAATGTAACTTTTTTAGTATTGATACTGGCTCAATTTAGTATGTAGTTTTGATGCTAGTTTTGGTATGAATCAGTATATGATTTTCAATACCTTTGCCAACCCTCCTTAACACAAAGCCTAACTTTCCATGCATTCCAAGTGCATTTACCAAATCATAATTTTTAAAATGTTCATGTAAAAAACAATTTAATTCAATTTTGAGTTATTACACACAAACATTTGATTGACAGTTATTGCATACAGGGCTCTGAACAGATGATGTTGTCATTATAATTAATTTGATATAAAGGGATTAGCTGTTCACTCACAAGAACAGTCAGAGTTAATGTGTGTGTCCCTCAAAATGCACATAGGTCATTGCTTTCTTTATTTATAGGAACTTACAAGAGTGTCATTTCCTGCTATTCAAAAGACAACTACATGAAATGGTATTAATCTGATAAGGAAACCACTTGTTTGAGTGTATATTTTAAGTGCACATGTATAGATTACAAGATACAAGTCTTGTTTGTAAAATTCCTCAGTCATCCGGGTAGGATTCATGGACAGAACTGAATTTTGCCTTTACCACACAAAAGTCTTGCAAAAGTGGAATTGTCATTTTGTTAAAAATGTGCTGAAAAAGTATATGAGTCACCCAGTGGCAATCCTACACTGAATTACTCCCTGGGCGAGACCCCCGAGTGTAACCACAGTCTGGTTATTTTGAATATGAGAGACAGTAAACCTGTCCCCCCTCCTGGCCTTTGCTCAGGTACACCTGTCACCCCACCCCTCATTAATCTGTATCCAGGTAAACACATGAAATGTGAATAATACTACCTTATCTACCTTGTCACAGCGGCCTAATGATGTGTGTTTGAGTTATGTAGGGTTAATAAAATTGTGCTACACCTGCTATGTCCTGTAGATGGCAGTAAACTTGGATTGTCCCGTCAAGCCTGGAAATATGGTCTTCAGACTGAACACTGTCTTGTCTCTCCACAGTATCCTCTCTACAAAGCATGGGCTCGTGCTGGGAGAATACCTCGGGGCCTTCAACCTGATGGACCACTTCAGGGGACGCACCAAAAAGCTAGAATAGAGGGACACCACAAAGCCTTGTCAACAGACATTTCTGTACATTCAGGGTTACACATTTCACAGTTCTTCATGACTGTGGCAGATAATAGCCTATGTTTGCTTGCATTTCATTTTATTCTTTGTGTCATCGTCATTTCAGATGTTTCTGTCTGGAACAGGAGCTGCTCAGGACTGACCAATTTAGTGTCACACTTAAAATCCGGATTGAAGAATGGTCTCTTCCAAAAAAACATACAGAGCACAGGATAAATATCAGAGATGTTTAACTGACTTGTTGACTTGGAAAATAGATCACATAAATTCAAACTGTGACTACAACATGAAGTGTAAGATTTCATTAAGCCTACAGTGCACTAGCTTCTTTTTATTTAATTTTTTTTACTTTGGCAGTACTTGATGAAGGCCATGGGCATTTAATAAAATTAACTCTCAGTGTCTATTTAGTCACATCTCATAAACTTAACTGTGTCTGTAAGGTTGTGCTTCTAGTCCATGATGACTAGGCAGTGTTATGCTGTGTTTATGAAGTCTATATGTAGAAGGCATATAAACCTTTTCTGATATTGTCATGTATTACTCATATACTCATACTGACACCTCACATTGTATCATGATATCATGCTCAAAGTGCTCTTTTCCACCTTGTGTTGTCATCAAGTGGTACTTTTTAAAGTTAATAGCTATTTTAGCCTCAAATGAACTGAATTACTGCACAATATAATAACTGAGTTGTTGCCTTTTAAAAAAATATTTAAACTTTGTTCAGTTAAAATTCATACACATACACATAAATAATCTTTTTGTGTAGCGAGAAGTAAAGTTTCAACAATGATGTCGCTTCAAAGTTTGTCAATTCTAGGGCTGCAGATTCTGGTGAAGATGTATGGAGTGATGTGTTTTCAGTTTGAGAGAACTCAGCCTAAATCTGCAGGGTTTGTGTGTTAAACATGTGTGAATGAAACAAAATACAACTCCAGGTCTGTTTTGGTAAGGAACATTATAACTTAGATCAAAATTTGTGTAATATAGACCCTTTAATGTGTAGGCCCATGTGACTGTATCTTATTTGTGTAACTACTGCTGCAACACATATTCATATTATCATTAAAAGGACAGTATTGTGTTTGGTTTGGAATTTCTTTTTAGCCTATGTATTTCAGTGGTCAGCAATCTGATTGGATCTTGCACCCATCTTTAGACCTGGTTCTTCTCGTGGTTCTTCACCTGGTTTGAACATGCCTGAAACCCCTCTTTACAGGAGACCCCCCAAAGATGATCAAGCTAGTAATCCTCAAACATACAGCTTGTGTTCCAAAACTATAAAATATTGAAATTAATAACAATGTTGTTATTTAATAATTCAAGTCCTCCTGTTAAACTGCACCAAGACCTCTGACTGAGACACAAAGGCGACTGAAAAACGCAGTGTAAATGTTGCTGCAGCAAAACTTGACTTTCCCTCAGGATCAATAAAGTCTCGAAATCAGTTATTGTAGTAGTCTGGGAGCCAGACCCCTCCACCTCGATAATTTTGCGCCTTTTTCTTACTATGATTTTTCATGAATTATTTCAGGTTCAGATAGAATAATTAGTGCTTTATTAATTCTCGGCTAAAGTTTCCAGAAGCAGGCATTCAGCGACAGTTGGATAAAAACAATTTTAGCAGCGGGAAAGAAATTGAGAAGGAATCTGCATCATCTCCACACTCCATGCATTCACATTCACATTTCCAGATGTTGTTTGGGGTAAAACTAACCAAAAGAAACATAGTCACAATTACATAAGTCAAGGCAGAAATGTGTTCCACATATAGCATGAAAATTTATTCTGAATTTAATAACTTATTAAAAAAATAATAAATACATTTGAGAAATATTTTAACGAGGTGGAGTCATACAAAGCAGAAATGCTATCAAACACGTTTTTCTTTAACATTATTAGGCTAATTATGTGTTGTTATTATTATCATTATTATTAATATTATTATTATTAGCTGCAATAGGTGTTGAGGCTGTGTGGTAGATGATATGCACACAAGGCAATAATAAAAGGCTCAGGTTTAGTACAAAACAATAAGGCCACTGGTTGTAAACATTAAACAAAAGCCTCTTGTCAAAAACACCCCTGAACAACATTACTGAAAGAAGCAATCGGGCAAGAAAGAGCCACGCATCGAGCAGCACCAGGGCTGTAGTGGGCGTGGTACGCAGGGGACGCCGTCCACACACTTCTCCTGATGTGAGATAAATATAAAAAAAGATATAAAATAGCTAACTTAAAAATGAAACCGGAGCTACTGGCAATGTTGAAAACAACCTACATAGGCTCATGATATCTGCACTACTGTCCTATAGAGACCTGAGACACGAGGGTCCAGGACTAAAGCAGGACTAAAGCAGGACAGGACTAAAGCAGGACTAAAGCAGGATCGGTGGCGGCTGGTGGTATAATTTTTGGTGCACAAAGGCCAAAATTATAAATATACATTATAAATAATATATGTATTATATATAGGCTATAGTATTATAACAAATACCAGGAACAGACACTTTGGTTACTATTGACTGAACTATATCTCTCAGAACACAACGAACAGCTAAGCGCAAACTTTACGCACTAACACAACGTAACACGCCGCTCACACCCAGACGCAACAGTCAGCAAAACTACAAGAAGAGGCTACGATCACAACATGAACACAGATGCCGCTCCTGCAGCACACGACAGAACAACCAGAGCAGCTCCATCACACACGAGCTCATTTAGGCACTATTTAACTATGACACTATTTACCTGTGACGCTCCATCTTCAGATTTGCCCCAAACTAATGAAAACAAGCCTCTTACCTTCTCCAGAGTCTGAAGCTTCGTGTTTCCTCTATCCACTGTCCCACTGCTTCTGTCTCCAAAGTGTAATGTCCAATATGAAGAGATGAAACTGGTCCAAATCCCGGTCCAGTCTGGTCCGTGACGTGAGGTCCTGGAGCCGAGTGCACGAGCGGTTGTGTCTCCCACTTCCCACTTAAATCTGAAAGTCAAGGCCAGTCCATATTAGCACTAAGACACCAGGTAGAGCAGTGATTCTCAACCACGGTGCCGCGGCACACTAGTGTGCCGTGAGAGATCGTCAGGTGTGCCGTGAGAAATGATCCAATATCACTTTTTTAAAAATAACAATTTATTAATTATTACCTGCAAATATTATGTCATTGTCGAGTGTCCGTGCTGTAGTACAGTGTAGTATATAATGACTGGCAGTGATCTAATATTCGTCCGGGTGGCGACAGGCAGCTAATTGCCTCGTTCCTTTAAATCAGTGGTGCTCAATATGTCGATCCCGATCTACCAGTCGATCACCAAGGTCGTGTGGGTAGCTCGCCGTGTCTCGTCTCGGACTCGCGTTTGGACTCGGTCTTGTCTCTCACTCAAGGTCTGACACTCAACAAGTGCGATCATATTTCATTAAGGCCACTGCTGTTGGCAATAAACTTGTACAGGTGTGCCAGAGCGTGTGGGGCGTCTCAGTGCAGCGCGCGGAGACTCTACGGCACATCACAAACACACACGCTCCCTATGCACGGCTCGTCTGCAACAGCGTGTGCCCTCGTGTACCAGCGTGCATCACAGGGCAGGTTCAACTTCCTAAACATCCTACCTGTCCATCTGCCTCACGTCAGCACGCCGCCCCTCGCCTTTTCACGCTCTCGCTCCTTCCTGCGTACAGCGAACACAAGCCCCTCCCACAGTGCGGCTGATTAGAAGAACAAGACCAAACGTGAAGTAAAAACGAGTCTAAATTTGTGTTCCAGTGTTGGCACAAAGCAGGTCTACAGCATAGAGCAGATCTACAGAACAGACCTACTGCCACATTTGGCTGAAGTTTGTCTAACAAAAGTGCACAAATGCATCTGTGTTTGTCACGATGTGCGTTTGGTTTGGTAAACGTGCAGAGGCTGGTAAATATCACTGCAAAACCAGAAAAGAATGAAACTCCAGTTTGGAACTTTAAAAAACAGGTTTAAAAATCTTCCTTCACTTTTTTCACAGTTTTGTGTAAAGTGCCAGAGGAAGTTCTCTTAAAGAAGAGGTTCTCAAACTGTGGGTGAGGGTCCAAAAAAGGGGCACAGAGTGTTTCAGTGCAGTTTGCTCGGCTTTGTATTAGGTAGATCTTTATGACTTGGTCATTTTGTAAGTAGATCGCATGCTGAAAAAGTGTGAGCACCCCTGCTTTAAAAGAATTAGTAACGCATGTGCATGGTGACAGTCATGGAGAAGTTTTTTTAAAACGGACGAATGCGAACTCCGAAATGGGCCCTGGACAAGATTCTGACCCAGAAGAAGAGCTTTTCAAGCTTAACTGCTATAAAAACTAAAAACTGACAGAGACTGAGAGCTGTTGATGAAGAGCTTCGTGTGTCTTTCTTCTATTCCTGCCAGGATATCAGCGTTGTGTTCATCTAAACAGGCGCAGGTCTCACACTGAGTAGGTAGAAATTAATGTAGAAATTATATTGTAATTAAATATACTATATAGTGTCATTTTTGTAACATTTTGGTTTGTGGTGTGCCACAATATTTTTCCAATGTAAAAAACGTGCCGTGGCTCAAAAAAGGTTGAGAAACACTGAGGTAGACTTAAGGCCTCGACGCGCTAAGCCCAGTTCAAACTTTTACACCCAGAAAGGAGCGGGCAAAGGCGGATAGACTCTATCCTCTGCCTGGCCTCGGCGGCGGCAGCGAGAGCCCCGGCCAGTGGCAACTGCTCCAGTCCCGGCGGCTACTGTCCCGGCCCCAGCAGCAGTAGCGACAGCCCCGGGTCCCGGCGGCGGGTCTGTGTCGCTCTTTGACTCTCTCCTCGCTGGTTCCTGTGTGGAGGTTTAGGCTAAAGTAACTAGCTGCCGCTAATCGTGAAGCTGCTACTAGTTGAGGGGGCAGTTGACGTGAGTGAGTGACAGGACAGTTGTCCAATCACACTACACTAAAAAAAAAGACTGTGATGTCATTGGTCTGGGCGCTAAAGTTTGTGCCCTCAACCAGAAGTGAAATGCGCCAATCAAAATCATTTTAAAATAGTAATAATGACGGCCTGTGCTGGGGGGTGGGGCACCAGTGGCTGATAGGGGGGGCACGGCCCTCACCATGCCGCCGACACCGATTAAACATTAAAGAAGTAACTCTAATGAATAGAAATAAACAAAAGACAATGCTCTAAGTAAATCCTTAGACTAGCTCAAAGTACATGCTGTCAAGATCAGTCTAGATCTAAACGCAAGTGCCTTTAACAACTACACAGGCACCGGGGAACAGAAGTACAGGGACACGAACATGATACAAACTTTTTTCACCATATTGCAGTCCCCTTATTTTTAAGCAGAATAAACCTTTACATGATCGTGTAATAAATTAATTTGCCTTTAAAATTGGAATAAACCACCCACTCCATTCAGATTTAAATTTAATTTTGAATAATCATTAGGATTTAAGTGTTTAATTCTGCTTTTAAAAACATGTAATTTTTATTCCGAATTAAATTATTTTTAATCGGAATTAAAGCTCTCACGGGAACGGGTAAACAGGACACTACTGTTGCTGCATCGGTAACAGGAGCTCTATATGAAGCATAATACTTGACTTTTTTTTGCAAACACTATCATTTGAACAACTTTTTTACTGACAAATTGTGTTTATATTTTCATATTGTTCAGAAAAGCAGAGATACAGTTTGGGAGCAGAAATGGAAACAGGTTTGCGAATGCTGCTGGTGATGCGTTCGTAGTTGCTCATGTCATCTCAAGTGCCTTGGTCAGACCTCACCACCAACAACCCCAAGCACCCAGACTACCCCAAAGTGGAGCCACTGTGCCCAGCCCCCTCCTCACATGCTTGATCTGCAGCTCTTTCATGAGGAGCTGTGAGGAGATCTCCTGGATGTCCATGACGCTGGTCCATCTCAGCACCACAATCACAGCTCCTCACCACACTTTATCACATCACAAGACCCCAGTGTGACACTTGTTAAAGAAGTACACCTTACATTGTGACATGTGACAGGCTGAGCCCTCTCCTCAGATGGACACAACTGTTTCAGACATAGCCAGTCAAGTAAAAGAACTCAAATCCTAACTCTAACCCCTGTAAGAGCCTGTAGCAAGAGCACTAGGCCCTTCTACAGCAGTTGTTTGAGTTGATATAAAATGGTTGGTGCTTGATTTTTGGAATCTCCAAATGTTGCTATGCCGTTTGGATCTCTTAAAGAAATGAAGACTAAAAAACATTTTCTAGTTATTATACCTCTAACAGCTACTATTTGCTAGACTCTCAAAACTATAGTACTGTTGACAAGTGTGTGTACAATTTCACAAACATATGAGATGTTATCTGACAGTTATTATTCCACTTTACCACCACCAGTTCACCGTGGTCCTAGGTCCAACACAGTAGGCTATAGCAGGAGGAATAGGCTACTACAGTCAGTCCACTTTATTAAACAATGAAAACAACAGTTTGATTACAGTAAAGATCATGGTTTATAACTATTATTTAACACTGGAGTTCAGATGACATGACAGATTACATTTTATAGATCAATCATATCTTTAATATTGTTAAAATGTAGCAAGTTCTAGGATCTAGTCACAATGTGATCAGGGTCAGCATTTGTGCATTTACCTTTTGTATATTTCATGGCAAAATGCAAAAGAATGTCTTTTGCCCAACATCTAGTTCTATGACATTGTCCCATTCTGAAAATCACACACTAATTCACACACACTGTATTTCACTGAGACTGTTGTTGTTTATTTTATAGTTTCCTTTAGAAATGACCGTATACACTTTATTATGACTTCATAAAAAGACCAGGTCAACTTAAAAAACCAAAAAAAAAAAAAAAAAAACCTAACTAAATAAAAACCTAAATTAAACTCACCCCTGAGCTAATATAGGCTGGGTTTCAGATGACATAACATTCTGTTGGCCAGATCTGGGCATTGTACGGCTCCCGGGCCACATACGGCCCTTTGGTTGACTCTGACTGGCCCGTTTAAAATAATCTGGAATTACAAAATAAACATATTTTATCATTTTACCTCATACATAGACTAAAGCTGCATTGCTTTTATTTTAGAGGTGTTATTTTAAATTAAATTTTTTCTAAGGCAGCCTCACTTTTTCATTGCTTAGCCATAACATCGACTGTATGTCTTCTATGATCTGTTCATACACAGTTTCATGTAAGATTTAAAATCAATTATTCATTTTTAATCAATTCCTGAAACAATAGCAAACAACTTGCTCTTATCATTCAAAGTGAAAAGGCTTTTAGGGACAGTGCATATTAATGAACATCTACAACACTGCAGTGTAAATCTGCCAGATTATAGCAAAAATGCTAATTTCCATCTGTAGTCCTGAGGCAGGAGACACCACAAATTTAACAGCAAAAACAATAACATGTGACAATATTGACAGTTGTAAACTAATCTGATGTCTGTACTCAGGACAGTCTGACAGTGTTTGGTCGAGACATTTGGTCAAGGGACAGTGACCTATATCTGTGGATTCCTGCATGGTGTGACTCATGAAAAATCATATTAAGAAAAAGGTAGTAAAATAATTGTAGTGGAGGGGTCTTGCTCCCAGACTATTACATTTACTCAGAGCACCTGATGATGTGTTTACCTGTTGCTATGGTGGTGTCATGTGGATGGCGGCAGAGCAATGATATGTAAGCATTAAACGACGAGGAGCAGTGTGTTAAAACTGCATAATGAACCGCTCCAAGTTGTAACATTTGCTTATACCATGGCTATAAAGTGAAATGTGAAAAGCCTGTTCCTTGTCTGTAAAAGTCCAAAATATCAGTGAACTTAATGTTTTCAATAATGCTTAGCTACTTCATTTTATTCACAGCATTTGAGCTTTTTTTTTTTTTTTTTTTTTTTTTTTTTTACAGTGACAGCCGCAGAGCAGTGATATAGAACAGTGATTTGGCTGTTGCCAGACTACTTGTGTGTTATACAGTGTCTTATCCAAGAACTTGATAACACACTCCCCTCTGTCCTAGTGCAGGTTGGATTAGTGGAAGATCCACAGGTATGGCAGCTTCCAGGAGCTCTGGCCCACAAAGAACTTTCATATAGAGCACAGTTGTTTTTTGTGTGTGTGAAATCAAATAGCTTGTGTTCGTCTGACATGCATCTACAGCTGTTGCACATTTTGTAGGAATTCTTCTCATTTTACAACATTACCTTCCTCTTGGGGCCATAAAGGTTTTCATTTACGGATTAATGCACACAAATATTGGTAATCCTACAAAATAGTGAATTACAATATGACTGGAACAAGCCCCAATATGATTATGAAGGCAGCTAAAAGAATCTCTCCCTCACTGGTTCTTCCATGATCTTGAAAACTCCATTAGATGTAAAATAGTATTAATTTGATAAAAGGTAAGAGATATTTGTGATAGCATTTTTTATTAAAAATAGAGGCACCATCATGGGCTTGGCTCCAGGTCTTAGACAATGTTCAAATGTTGTGTTTTTTTTTTTTTTTTTCCATTTGTTTTTGGAGGAAGTGACTTAAACACTTAAACACAAATGAAATACAAATACATCTGAGTAAAACATAGTGAAGCTCATTAAAATGACATGAAAGCAAAACATTTGAAACAAGTGGTTATCTACTTTAGGAGATTGCTATTGAATTTATAATCCAGTGATAATTACATTACATAGTGTCCCCCACCCCATGATCAAAACAACAAAAAACAAAACAAAAACAAGTGTGTGTGTTTGGGGGGGGGGGGGGGATATATAGTACATATCATAAACAGACAACAGAAAATGAAACGTCATTTTCAGACGACATCCTAATAAAACCATGTTTAGGAGTCTTCTTGGAGTACTGCTGAAATCTGCATTATTTCTGTAGCATTAGAATCATTGGCCCAAACATGGAGATGCAGTTTTCTGTATGGCCATGCAATAATGATTGTTTTATTTAATTTTTAATATTAAAAGAAACAATTCAAAAACAATCAGTAGAACATTTTGTGAACTATTGATTTTGATTCCTACATCAACCATGTGGCCAAGCTTTCACTGTATTAAATACATGTCCTAAGTTTTATCCGAACATGGCTTTAGCTGATTAGAGAATGACCTGAAAACGATTTTCTGCAATCTTAACTAATTAGTCCATCCTTATTTAAGCATATATTTACACCAAGAAAAACATTTCATTTTCAAATTACATAATAAAAAACGTTCACACGAAAATAACATTTGCAATAATAATTAATAGCACCAGTGTATCAGTTATAATTTGCAAGGAAAATGTACAAAGTTGCATAGTTTGGATGTTGCTAAGGTCGTTGTTAATTAATTATAGTGGCTGTGATCAAACACAAGTGTAGCATTGATGTTTTTAGAATGATTGATCCCACAGAAGTCAGAAGAGGCAAAAATATACTCCACACAAGTGTGTGCAAATAACCTTAGATTGGCGTGCTTACAAGAAACTCCTTGCAAAACACTTAGTTTAGCTCAAATAACTTGAATTGACTAGTTCAGTTTTATTGATGAGTCTGAATTATTTATTTGTAGACATCTCTGATGTATTATGTGTATGCATTCTTTTGCTTCCCTGTTTGAGGTCATGCCTGTGGCATTAGTAAATAGACTTAATGTCCTGTAATACGCAACACTGACTCTTCTGCGCTTTAAGCCATGTTGTTACCTCCTCAAAAACAGACCTGGAGTTGTTTAGTTTCCTTCAAAGATGTAAACCTTTTATCATTCATTTGTCTGCATCTCTAAAGATAAAATGCACAGCGACCGTTTACCCTTTGTTAAGTACTGAAATTAGTGACTGAAATTATACAAATGATTCTAATGTAAGTGTATGGAGTTGAAAAACACAGAAGAGGACTTCCTTTTTTACCACATGACATCACAAGGTGGAACAGAGCATTTTTTGTCTAAGAGAAGAACTCAGTGTAAATAAGTAGGATGTGAGAGTTAAACATGTGTGAATGAAACAAAACACAACTCCAGGTCTGTTTGCGATGAAGAAACAACATTATAACATAGATCAGAAAATTGCACAATATGGGCCCTTTAGGCAAAGCTTTTCAAGTTTCAACGAAATAATTTTGAAAACAGTTAGAAATTCCATAAAACAAGTGAAAAAAATCTACATCAGTACATAAAATATAAATTGTAATTATTTTCACTCATGTAGACTTTTGGTAATGCACTAAACTGTTGACTTTTACTGCATCAATGAAAAAAATATTCTAATGCAAACATTTAAATTCTATTTGAAGAAAAGGTGTTTTCAGTAGTAATTTTAAACATTTTAAAACTGCATTATTTTATTTGTTGTTGAGTTAAACCAAACCACTAAGAAGAACGCAAGGAAAGGAATGTCCCCCACAAACTACTGCACTGTCAAATACATTTTCTCCTCTTCGTCAAACAGTGGGTCAATAAATAAAATGTTTTAACACTGCTTAAAAACTATACTGCTCATGAATTGCTTTGATGCGAGGTCTGTTGGTTTGAAATGAAAATGCTGATGAACAGAAAAAAAAGTAGGTTAGAGTTGCACAGGAGTGTGTTAGATGCAGTCACTTTGGGTTTGCGCTCTGATCAACCATCACAACCAAGTCACATTATCTTGTTTTATTTATTATCTGCATTTTCTTTTTGCTTTTAAAGAAGAGTTTATGTTCAAATTTGAAAATTTTAATGTTAAATCAAAACATAAAAAAATATTTCTATAAATATGTCAAAACATCAATGATGTGTACAAGCTTGTGAAAGGAGTCATTATTGTATTATTGTATTATTGATTCAATTTGTCAGTAATAAGATGTGTCCATAAATTGTCTTGTCACTATAACTTGATTTCTATGTAGTATATGGAATTATGATATTGTATAAGCAGATGAACTGAAAATATGTAAGCTTGGACAAAGGAGAAATTCAATTGCTCTACCCTCCAGGTAGATAAAAGGAAGTATCCACCAGAAATCTGACCAGAAATGAAGCAGCAGCTTGGATGAGCTACGAAACTTATTTGATCAAACAATTTAATTTGTTTAATTGACAGAATTGAGTTTCTCCTTTACCAATATGCAAGCCTTGTACTAAACACTAAACCTTCGACACAGTCCTGTCCTACCGTGGTTTTGGAGGTCACTCTAAAGGTCTTTGACCAAAATGTCTTGCAGGTTTGAAAAAACGACTCTTAACAGTAGATGGAGCTTCAGTAGTAGGATATAGCTTTGTGGTTTGCTTCATGAATGTAATAGACTATTTTCAAATGCATGGTGTTAATCTTTCTAAAAAGAAAAACAAAAACTTGACTACAGCCTTCATATTCAGCTGCTTCATGTAACAGCAAAAGCAAAAATACATTATTTTTTTAAAATAAAACTTGTATTAACTTAAATCCAGTTCAAAATCCAATACTATAAACAAACCTCTCTAAAATGTAGTATAGTGTGTAGTATAGTATCTTCAGTTTAAAACAGTCTTCAAAAAATACTTTAAAGCGCATCTTTACATACTAATAAATACTTCTGATTAACCATATCTAATGAATGAAAAATCTGAAGAAGCTCTTTGAGCTTAATTCAGTATGATGGAACAACCACATAGCCAGCTCCTACACCTTTTGCCATCTGTAGTTGCAGTATATTCCACTGAGTAGGCATGCACACAAGACAACTTTGGGCACACAAAACAGAGGCAGGGAGGGACTATTGCAAAATGTGTGTGTGTATTTAGAGACTTGTGTGTGTATTTAGAGGCTTGTGTGTATGACCTGAACATTTTTAGTCCATCACCTCATACAACATTATTGTTTTAGACATGCACAGAATAAATAAAGCATACAAAGGTGGAATTATGAATTCAAAGATCTAATTATGCATGTATAAGTCAAATTACACACAAACAAAGTAACTACACTGGCACTTAACAAAATGCGCACAAACAAGTCGAATTACGCACAGAAACGTAATCACACATGCACGAGACAAACTACCGGCACACTAGACAAATTATGGACACTTCTTACAGACAAATTGCTTTACAGATGTACTCCTCTTATTACAATAATAGCGCCATACTCATTTCATATTTTTTTAAGTTATCATTTTAAAGTTGTACCTAGTTTTTGTTTTTTTTGGAGTCAATTCATTAATGTTTAAAAGCTACCAAAATCCTTCCTTGGTGAATAATGACTGGCATTTTTGTGTGGATAAATAAATCTTTTAAGATCTTAAGTATCGTTAAAAGCCTGAACACCGTGCAAGAAGGCTTGCATGGCGCTGAGGACTGTGTTAGTGGAGCAGAATGTTCATTGGGGCCACACTCATGGTTTTTCTATGGAGGGAGTGTTGAAGCAGCCGTCTGGTAGTGTCCTCTTGATGTCTTCCAGGTTGAGGATATCGGCACGAATTTGGCGGATCTGGCGGTCGTAGTCAGTAATCATGTCCTCTTGTGTCCGTGCCACGTCATTGAGCTCTGCTAGCTTCCTGTCCAGATCACTGCCTGCCATTTTGCCCTTTGCACGCTTCAGAGACTCGTCAATCTGGTTCAGTTTACTTAGATCCACTTTGTCAATGTTTCCTGTAAAATACACGCAAGGACATTTAGAGGAATCAATCAATCTATTTGTCTACAAGGGACAATTTAAGCACATTGAGCAGTTAAATACAATAATAACAAAAAGCTTAAACTAAAGTCTCAAACTGATTGTAAAATATTAATAATAATAGTATTATAATAGTAATTAGTAATTCTCAAACTTGACTGGGCGTAGTTAGCCACATGTCACAGTAAAATAACTAGCTGAGTTGGCTTGTATTTGCAGTCTGCACAGGATGACCATGGCAAACACGAGGATTCCCAAAGTAAATTTCAGTGTGTTTCTGAACCTGGGCTCCTTCAAACAATACATAATTTCCCCATTTACTGATGGGAACAAATACATCTTTTCTATGTATTTTGATGGGGATATGCATCCTTTGCTCATATTAAGCGTCAAAAATAGGTTGGATTCCATTTTTGAAATCTACGTGTGCAGTATATGCTGGTCAATCCCATTTGCCTTGCGTAGGGCAAAATACGAGTGCAGTGTGTCCTCGGCCTTAAGTTGTGGCTCGTCTTCAGACATTAGTGCAGTGTAAATCTGGCGCTGATGTGGCGCATTTTGAACCTTCAGGAGTCAGAGGCTCTGTTACTGCGTCCAGGCCGTCAGACACCAAACGCATGCCGCTTTTTCAGCTCTGGCGTCTGACGGCCTGGACACATCTGGCATTTGATGCATCGTGTCAACCAGTCAGGGACTACTCTACAATGACGTAGCGACGTCATTATCCGGAAGAAGGAGAAGAAACAGAAAGCCCTGGATGCCACAAACACTGTAACAAGAACTCTACGTGTCACTAACGGAGTATAAATATATATGCCCTTCCAAGTCGGCTTTCATAATTTCTTTCTGGGACTTTTGCTTGTCAAGGTTTAATTTTTTATACAAGTCACTGGCATGTCCAGATTTATTTACTACTTTGCTTTTGCATTTTTCATTGCTCCGGATGTGTCTTTAATTGGGCATTTGTTCCAAGCTCGAGCCTAACAATTAAAGACCCTCACCCCCTCACAATAGCAGGGTTAAATTTGCTTTATGCAGTTTTAACAAATGACTCCTTTGCTTACTTAATGAATGCATGTCAGGCATAAAAACTGCAACTCCTTGTTGCGTAATGTTTACATAAATAACTTATTCCAGATTTTAAGCAAGTCTTGATCAGGACTATCTATCAGCTGGTGAATTTTACCAACAATTTATGTTTTGGTTTGTTAGGTGCAGTCAAATTGGACTTGTTCCTTGCTGAAAAGTAAGAACTACACCAGGCCAATAGAATTTGCACATAGTTTGTTTGCATACTGGTCTGCACTGATCAGTTTTCCCATTTTAAAATGTATTTACACCTCTGCATCTATATACTCACCAAGTTGATCCAACAGTGCAGCAATGGTTCCCAGAACACTTTTAACTGCATTCTTTGCTTTACGGGCATTGTCCTCTGCCACCTTAGCATTATCTGATGCCTAAGACACAAACAGAAAAGACACATTATATAGAACTTGTAACTTATGAAAGGTCCCCACATTTGATACACGTTTATATAGAGTCAAAACTAGGCACTGGGGCCACACTTTTAAGATCATTATCAGCTGTACACAGCATCCACCAAACATTTTCTTACTAAATCCTACCCTTTAGTCCATCTGCAGCACTAATAAATTCTTCGCTTAGCATGTCATTAATCTAAGCGAGAGCTGTGGTGACCATAAAAGAGTTAATTCTTTTTCATTTTCATATTAAAATGAGGTTATTCAACTTATCTGTATAGTGTCTGAGGCAATACAACTTTTAATGCCTTACAAACTCATTGCAAAGATCGGCACCATGCCACATAACTCCTTACTACTGCTTAGGAATCTCCGAAGGATGGTCCCGAGAATGCAGGCTCCTTTTGCTAACTCCTAACTCTTATGGCTGACTGTGGCACACATCCAATTTTGGCCCAAGGAGCTGTGAGCCTTGTAGTGAGTTTGGGGGGATTTGGAAAAAGCACATGAACTGAATGCTAATTACCTAAACCTTAGCACCAGTTGTATTCTCACATGATACTACCACTAGATGCTTCCTACATTACTGCTGTCTGAAAGTGTGCCAGCTTTGGCCTCTGGAGCAGAGACAAGTGTCCTGCTAACACCACCTATTACATGTTGGACTGAAATGGCTGTAGTAACCTGCATCATGGATTTCGTGATGTCTGGCCATTACACAGCCCTTGGATGGAAACATGCCCAGCATCTTAAAGATAAGTGGATCTGAAGAATTTAAGTGACCCATTCCAGCTGATTTTCAAGTTTATTATTTTGCTTCATTTGTCTGGAGAAGTAAAAGAAAATTTGTATTTGTTTTTGGATAATTTAAGGATCTCCACAGTTAAAATGTGTGTGCAACAGATGTTTGGTGTATGTGGGTGGCCATATATCGACTTTCTATTTAAGATTTATTTGGAAAACAGTGAGTTACCCATAGCGTTTAACAGACAGCGTCTCACTCATCTGAAATAACCAAATTCTAGAATGTACAAGTTTGACACTAAAAGGCTATAATTGTTCATACCATTGTGGCCAACATCATGTCATTGTCTGCCTCAGCTTTCTTCTTGTTCAGTTCCTGCTCGGCTGTTGTTAGTTGCTCCATCATATTGTTCACCTCTGTGTCCAGCTTCTGAGTCTCTGCAAATGCCTTCTCAGCTTCCTCTTTTGTTTTGGCAGAGCCCTGGAAAACATCACAGACTTACCAAAACTGTCACCAAAGTATAAGTACATATAGCAGTGGTTCTCAAACTGTAGTGCAGGTACCACAGTAAATAGATCTATTGGTGGTATGAGGGGTCTGCTGCAGATCCAGTTTAATTTAGAGTCAGTTATTTATGCAAATGTCTTTACTTTATCTCAGTCCTCATTAAAATTACAAACAAGTGAAAGAGTAATGCCACTCTCCTTTGCACTGAAGGTATTGAACATGTCAAACCGTTGTCAGGAAGTGGATACCGCTTACGAGCAAGTGTACGTATTTTGTAGATAAATTGTACATTTTTATTATCATTTCATGTATTAAATATATATTTTTAGTCTACTTCTACACCATATGCCATATTTAAAGTCCACGCCCATGCCAGAGTTGTTATGATTTTATATAAGCTTTGATGAAGACCGTTATAGGCTGAAATATGTTGGCTTTGCCCAAGTAAATAAAGGCATTTTAATTATACATCCCTTGTGAAGGATCCTGATTTTAACAAGAGCACCAAGTTTCACTGATTGGAACACCTGTAGCAAACAGTCACATCTTAGTTTTGTGGTTTTCTTTGTGCCTGCCACCCATTCCTCAATTATTATTTTGGCCGATTTTTTGTAGAGCTTGGCTCATGTGACCTTGCAGAATAAGGGCAGAAGAGAAAGGAAAGCTGGTCTTGTGCAGCCTACATAGGGGCTTTGTCAAACGTCACACCACTTTTTTAGCTTTTTTTTTTTTAACAAACTGGCTATTGACTTATGTAAAAGTATGATTACTACCAGTCCAAACAAAAATAAAAGATAAAAATAATAATCAGAAAAACATGCAAATCATATACTATATCCATATTAACCATAAGTCATGGCATATCACTATTTTAGCGATCTAGTCCTCGGTTAAACAGGGTGTAGTTTTGTTACTGGCCTGGTTCAGATTTGGAGAAAGTCAAAGCCAGACAGATGAGAAGAGTTTCAGAACCACTGACAGATATAACACTCAGAATTAGAGTGCTGTAATTTGAACATCCAGTACATACTTTCTGGACATCGCTGGCAATCCTCTCAGCCTCCTCAGCCTTGCTTTTGGCCACTTTGGCATCAGATGCAGCATTACCCAGAGCAGCTTCCGCCTGGTGCGTCTTCTCATTAGCAGCATTGATGGTGGCATTGATTAAAGGAATCTTCTGCAAAGCCTCCTCCGCTGCAGTCTTGTTGTCATTCACTCTCTTATCAAAATCTGAAAACAGTTATCACCTAGGTTTGTACTGGTTCACTTTTACCAAACACAACCACTTTTACACTTAGTTAACAATGAAGTCATCCATAAATGTTTACAAAGACACTTTTAGTATTGCACCATTTGAAAATTAAAACATTTGGACAGGGTTTTATACAAGATCAAGAAAGCACATTTACCTCTGAGGTCATCTAAGATGTTTTCTGCTTCTCTGAATGTGGACTGGCCTTTTTTGGCAGCTTCTTCAGCAAGAGCTTTAGCTGCATCAGCACGAGCAAGAAGCTGGTCAGCAGTCTGCACAAGAGCACACACTAAGTTAAATGCGTGCACGGATCACACTGTGAAATCCAAAAATTTGCACGGGATTAAGTGGTGATAATGATGTCGACTTCAGTAGTTTTAATTAGTCAGGGTTTATGTAGTATTCATAATTGTCTGGTCATGGAATTCACTTTTTCTGAAAAATTGTCTCTCCATGGGCAGATTCAAGAGCTCAGATCAGAAGCATGACCTGGTTAGTAATTCCCAACAAAAACCTAAGCCTTAATACCATACTAAATAGTTTTGGGTACAGAAACAGAAAAAAAATAATGTTCAGTATTCAGACAATTGATTTGAAACTCATGTAGATTTAGAGATAATGGGATGGTTCAGGACTCACCTGCTGCTCACTCTTGCCTTTATCGAGCAGTTTACGCACTTCCTGCTCTTTTCCTCTCAGATCGTCACGAAGATCATTATACTCCTTCTCAGTTTTATCTATCAGTTTGTCCAGGTCTGATGCCTCTTTTTTAATCTTGATTGCTTCGTCCTATGAACACAGTCAGTACATATTATAATAATATAATATATATATAGGTATTAAATACAATAAAGTCACTAAAGCAGAAGTCAAAACAATGTGCTTGTGGAAATAATAATAATGGAGGTCAGTCATACAACAGTACAGCCATTTGTTAAGAAGTGTCTGTGTTCAACTAATGATGACTTGCCTCCAAGGCTTTTGTGTCGAAGGGTGGTAGAGTGGTCAGGTTGGCAAAGATCCTCAGAGCTCGATCAGATGCCTCCTCTGCTTCAGCCTGGACTTTGTTGGCCTGCTTCTCGAGGTTTTTAGCCATTTCTTTAGCATCGTTATACCTTAGCACAACACAATTTCAGTACTGCAGTTGTAACACAAGTGTTAAATTACACATTTCAGTACTTTTTGTTCAGCTGGTCAATCTCCTGGCTCGTCTTCATTTCTCCATCTAGTGTTTTCAGCAGAAGGTTGTAGGCTTTGGTTGATGTGTCATTGGCTTCTTTGGCAATCTTCTCAATCTGATCAGCTGCCATTTTGTGCCTAATAAAGTAATTAATAAATTGAATTTATGATACCTGTTAAAAAAATAACACATGTGAACTCTTGATCTAGTTTCTCACTTTTCAGCCAAGTTGCGTGCTTCTTCAGCCAACAGTGTCATGTTATTGGGGTCTCCACCTCCACTGGGGGGCTTAATGTCCTGCACAGACAAATCTATTACTACTAGGTGTTGCAATTGCAGTTTCCTTTATAATTTGATGTGATACATGGCACATGGCTCAAAATATATATTTTTCCAAGGCTTTAGGCTGACTTATAACAGGCAGAGACAATGTAGGCACTAAAGGTTAAGACGGTGTTCTGTACGCGTCCCTACTGCATGCACATACATAAAGGTTTACTTTCTCTAAATAGGTACCAAAAATTGCAGTGCTGCCACAACTACCAAAAATATTTATGGCAATACATCAATAGAACAGCCTGTGATATTCATATTGTATAAAAAAAACTGAAGGTACTAGACTCACACCTAATTACTACACTGTTCATAACATCAGCCTTAGCGCTTTTCTATGCACATTTTATTATTTCTTGCTGAACATTTGTATTGTTTACCACTTTGCTGATTGCATCCTTGGCTTTGTCTAGCTCCTGGCGAGCTCGATCAATGAGATTCTCAGCATCTCTGACCCGCGCTCGGGCCTTGTCAGCTTGTGTACCCGTCTCATCCACAGTGTTCCTGATGTTTTGGAGACGGTTCCACTGCGTTGTCAACGTTATATTAATGGCATTCAGACGATCCAGGAGGCCTCGGTCAACCTCTGAGAACATTCAAAACCATCTCACTATTACACATGTGTAACAATCACTGAATAACTTGTAATATATGGCACCTTTCACAATGCTCAAACATGCACATACACACTCTTGCTCATGGCTAAAATGTTAGCTATCAGTTAACTCTTCACTGCTTCTTGTAGGTAGGGTCCCACCTTTGCTGGTCTGGGCCTCTTCTAATAGCTCTGTAATCGCCCGTTCAGCCTCTTTGAGGCGCTCTTCAAAGGCCTTGTCACTGACTGTCTCCTGACCCGAGCTTAGGTTGTCAATGAGCGTCTGGAGATCATGAAGCTTCTGCCGCTGCTGGTTCACCTGGAAATGCAAAATATACCATAGGTTAGTCAATATCAACATTTGATACATCAGCACAAATTCAATATGTCAGATGGTCAAGCATTTGCGGCTGTCTGTGTTTGTGTATAGCCAACAAACTTACAATGTACATAGATGACATCTGTGAGGTCCTAAAAACATACATTTGTTGTATTTTGTTTTACTAACAATACTTGTCTCTTCTGCTCTAGCTGCAAGTATGTGAAGGGCTAAGATTGTGGATAAGCTGTCAAGAGGTTAGGCTTTCTTTTTTTGAGAGCACGTTGTCAGAAGTAGAGAGGCAGAATGGTGATCACTACAAATTCAATTCCATGGGCAATGGATATAGAGCGCAAGAATGATTTAACCAGAGTTTATACAGAGAAAGAAGATAAAAATGTATATAGGCTACAGATGTTTTACATGTTGAAACTGGAAGAAAAGTACATTCGTAAAAAACTGCTGCACTAAACAAAAAAAAGCTCTGAATGATACCACTTCTGAATGCCTAACCCTATTTGCATATATTTCACTCACCTTGTCACGGACAAGGCTGTAGCAGGATGGACACTGCTGGCAGCCAGGAACAGAGCGGTTGTAGAAGTAGTTTTCTTCACACATGTCACATCGAGCACCAACAAATCCAGGCTTACACTCACAGCGGCCATCCTCCTTACACTGGCCTGACAGGGAGCCCTCAGGGTCGCAGTCACATGCTGAAAATACAGGGCTGCAGCTGTAAGGAATATTCTGTTTTTGATTATTCTTCCACAATCTATGCCTTACGTTTGCATCCAGATGAACTGAAACCGAAGAAGTTTACTTCACACTGCTGACATTGAAGACCTGTGACGCCTGGCTGACACTCACACTGACCAGAGACCACGTCACACTGCCCGTTAGTGGAGCCAATGGGATTACAGTTACATCTGAAGATAGAGAGATATGAAAGACGGAATAACAACTTTAATCACATAACAATGCCATCTGCCAATTTTCTTTGAAGGATTATTATGATGCTAGAAGAGCTAACCGTTCACAGCCTTCGCCACTGTGCAGATTGTAAAAGCCCGGCTCACATGCACTGCAGTCCCTTCCTGCAACATTGGGTAAACACTGACACTGGCCTGTGACCTGGGAGCAGCTGGTCTGCTGGTCCACGGTGCCCAATGGGAAGCATGCACACGCTGAGAAGAAGAAACAGGAAGAGTTAGCTTGGCTTCTTGACTGCAGAACTAAGTAACAGCTTCTGTTCTTGGTGTTACTAATGCTGTAAGTTTTTTATGGAAGCATCATTAATATGTGTTAATATATTTTCTCATATGTTAAGGGTCCTTAATATGTTACGTCTTTATCTAGAAACTGTAAATTTAATCCAGTTTGTACTTACGTTTACATTTGTCATTAGGGTTGGCAGCCAGGGCATTCCCATAGAAGCCATCTTTACATCGGTCACAGAATAACCCCGCTGTGTTGTAGATGCATTTGAGACATTCCCCGGTTTCACGGTGACAATTTCCCACAGCGTTCGGATCAATGTTGTCACTGCATTTGCAGGCACGGCAAGCTCTGACCGGACCGTCTTGCCCCAGAGGGTCTCCAAAAAAACCATCATCACACAACTCACAGCGTTTTCCTATATACAGAGGAATTTTGATTAAGACCATTATTTATAATTAAATATATTTAAAAAGGGGATATTTCACCCCTTAACAAATAGACCACCATCTTTTATTAATTTTATTATATTTTAATTATTGCATATCTTTAAAACAGCTATTTCAAAATTACCTATTGCTCAGTGTACTGGCATGAGTGTGGTCCTGGTTACACTCACCTGTGGTGCCAGCAGGGCAGTTGGTGCATACCACCTCTCTGGTTTTGGGGACTACAGCACAAGTAGCTCCACTGGGACAGGGGCATGGCTGACAGTCTGCGGCAGTGCCTCCAGTGGCGTCTCCATAAAAACCGTCTTTACAGCGCTCACAGCTCAGGCCTGCTGTGTTGTGCTCACACTTGCATGCTCCTGGAAACAACACATTTTTGGATATTTTAGATTTTAAACTTTCAGTGTGGCCTGTTGCATACATATATATTATATTCTTTTGTTTTCATAGGTACACATTAACACTAGGCCAACTAGCAAAAGCTGTTCAGTTTTCATTTTGGCAGCATATGTCAACACATTATTATAATTAAATGGATTCCCTGGTGGCAGGGTTGTATCAGGTCAAGTCACATTCAAGTCTCCATTTTTTGAGTCCAAGCAACTTAACACTCAAATCAAGTCATGGGCCACTGCCTTCTGAAACATACCAGTCTAAGTTGAATCCCAAATCATCAGTCATTATGACGAAGTTGAGTAATAATTCCTGGAAATGACTTAATACTCAGATTCTACATCTGTGCTTAGGGGTGTGTCCCCACCACAAAAATAAATTGGGTGAAACAAATCCTAGACATTTGATCAGTTTCTATATAACACTGCCCACTGTTTCTCATAATGTCTGTCACTGTACCTGAATCAGGGTTACAAGTCTGGCTGTGGCCATGGCAATTGCAGGGTTCACACTGACTGAAGGCTCCAAGTTGGGGCTGAGCACGGCGGTATCCCACAATGCACCTCTCACAGTGCTGACCCTCATACCCCTGAGGACAAGTGCAGGACTCCACCCATTGAGCCGCTTCACCAGGGCCCCGCCGAGCTGTCACCAACTGCACGTTGTCCAGGTATCCAGCACCTGTCCACACAAAAAGCCTTCACTGTCTTCACATTCTAGCATTTCATAATGTCATGAACAAACCTTGTGAAATCATTCACAAATGTTCAACCTTCTCATTGTTTGTTTGGGATGTGCTCCACACATTGTGTTATTTTTTGTGATTCTTTGGAGGTGAATAATGACTACATTCTGAAACTAAAAATAGTAATTTTAGGCTAGAAGGAGGAGGAGACAAATCTACCAACTTAGTTAAGAAATGAATAATGGAATAGAATATAACATTTAACATAAATATAACATTTTTCACCTTAGTAGTGACGTAGTATGATCAGTTCTTTAATTAAGAGCATAATCATGTTATGACACTAATGTTTCAAACACTGTGTATCATGTATTATTTACTAAAATAAGTAAATAATACATTTTTGTTTTTTATTTGTAAAAGCAGTGATATCAGAAAAAAGACTCCAGGCAGGGCAGAGGGAGAAGAATGATATGGAACCACTACAGGAGCACTGGAGAGGAAGAAGGGTGAGAGAGTGGATGTAGACAAGGGTCAAGGGAGGAAGGAGAGCGGACTTTCCATTTCATTAGTTAATTTGGTGGTTGGAAGTGAAATAACTGTCTTTGTAAAAAAAAAAAAAAAAAGAAAAAAGTAGCATCAGTTTTTATCTGACAAAAACAGCTTTCAGCAGTGTTGACAAATTGTCAACTCACCCAGTTTTTCCTCAACTCCATGCATTTGGTGGGTGTGTAATTTTTTTTTTTTTTTTAAAGAAATATGACTATTGCAATTCAGTTTATATGGTTTAAGCAGTAACATTAACATTTCCTAATGTGAGTTACTTATTTGCAGAAATGTAATTATATTAAATAAATTAGGAAATATGCAAAAAGTTTATTTTAAATCCTTTGCATCACTATGCAGCTCAGATCTTACTTATGAAAGTAGAATGTTGAAAAAAATCATTTTCAAATCTTATATTGTTCCAGCTCTCAAGAATAATCGATAATGCATATAAAAAGCAGCGAGCCATCACCAACCTCTCAGCCCTTTTTTCAGTTTTTAGAAAAAATACGTTGTTTAACTGACAGTGGAGTGTGTTATAAGGTGTTAGTGAGATAACCCAGGAAGTGCAGGGAGAGAGGAGGAGAGGAGAGGACTGGAGTGACAGAGAACAAAGGAGCTCATCCAGGTTTAGTGTAATCATTTCAATAATAAAAATTAAAAGTGATAAACATATATTGTATATTGAGTATATTGTAATAATCTGTAGTGATGCATGTGGGGATTTTCACAGCAAAATTTAAAGCATAAAACACAATTTTTTTAAAAAATATATATTTAGGTTTTTAAAGCATACAATGAAAACATCTTAATTTGTCATTTTATAACTCTGTCAACACATAAAAACAATTCACAATACAATATATTTTAAAAATCAATAAAAATCATGTAACCAAAACTGAACTGATCTGATCTTGTCTTGTGTTTCTTCTTCTCAAAATTTTATCTCATCCTGCTCCTATTAACTGCTTATAAGCAAATGGTTTTGAACCAAAATATACATAAGTAATATCAACAATATCTTGTCTTTGGAGATTTGGGGGAAAATACATAGTTTTGTTCAGTACTTACTCTTGTCGCTGTATGTGCCTCGGATTTTGATGCTTGTCAAGTTATGAAGCAGTCTCTGAAAATCCGAGTGACTAATGGCGGGTCTCCATGGATAGTCTGCACTGTCATGGAGCCTGAAACACAGTACAGCGGACAGTAACAGTCATTTGCTTCTCATTTCCTAATGACCTACTCAGACGTGGATAGTACTCAGTTACATTTACAAACATACATACATTTACTTTTAACTTTTTAAAGAAACTGTACTTTTCTTCTAGCCGTTAGTCCCACTTACTTTTTCACTGAAGCAAAAATAAATCAATAAAAAATACACTCACACTCACACTATATATATATACATCAGGTTTTAAGTTTGAAAATATTTATTGTATAATAAAGGTTTTTAATATTTTGATATTATCATACACCTCAATGAATTGTACCCTTTGATGGTTACTCATCCAACTGTGAATACTTCTGCCTTGATACCAGCAGCTCCCTTTCTCCGCAGTTTTTTAAATGATATTCTTACTTAAGTAAAAAATGTGGTTACTCATCCAACTGTGAATAGGTCTAGAAGTGACAAAAGATTTTGTGCATTATTTTCTATTGTCCTTCTATTATATTAACTTTAAATGAGAAGTCAGATGTGTATAAGTAATTTCTTAGATTACTATTTTGAACTTCAAGTTGAGTAATATTATTTTATGTAACATTATTCTTATTAAAAGTACAGTTTTTGGCTAGCCTACCCACCTGACCTTACTTTGAATCTATTTAAACTTGTTACATGTGTGCCCACCTGAAGATATAAGTCTGCATGTGATCACTGGGATAAGCGTTTCCCTGAGCAATCAACGGCACAGCTACTCTCAAACCAGCTCCCTCGAGGACCAGATCTTCAGCCGACAGTCTGGTGTCTCTGCGGTCCACCCGGAAACTTAGGCTCAGGTTCTGCCCATAGCTTAGTAGCTGGTTCCCCAAGAATTTTTCTATAGGAAGGGAAAAGGAGCACAACATTTATCAAAATCAAGAAACAGCATAGCACTGACATACTGAACACTGGAACTGCATGAGTGTCCAATCATTATGTCCATGATATCATATCCTACAAGAATATTAACAGTATACAGGTGATGTGATGTTCAGGAACAAGTCGGCTGTTTGGTTCCTTAATGTGAACGGTTGAATCTCATTTTACAAAAGAACCAATTCATTTTCTTTGTATGCATTTTAATACTGATAAATACCAAACCACCAGAAGAAGTAGAACATAAGCATAGCAGGCAACATGAATGAGACCTTATTACACACACACAAAAATTAAACATTATAACTTTAAGTTTATTTTATTTTATTATTATAATTTTTTTCAAATAAATAAATAAATAGCAAAAAAGCCAGTCTTTGGAATGTCTCTAACATGAATGGATTCAAAATATTCAGATCCCACGCAAGAGCCAAAAGTCCCATCACGAGGCAAACTATATAAAGGCACTTTTTTGGAACTTTCTGAAAAAACTATCCTTGTCAATCGACTGATGAGAAGATTAACCGGAGAATTCTATAATCACTGATGCAATTCCACCCCCAAACTCTTGGCAGCATTAGACCTATTCCATCAATACAACTTAATGGGAGAAGAAACAGACCTGTGGAGGACTTTTTTTTTTTTTTTACGGTCTATGCTTGAAATGCTTGAACATTACCATTCATGGAGTCGGATTCCATATTTGAAAGAAGGTACTGGTTGACTGTTCAAATGTATTTGCACTGTACTGAATTAATCATTTGTGTGCTTGGATGTACTTTGTACTTGGCCCCTGAATGTAACATGTGGCCCCTTAATGACCCCTGTTTCAGGAAAAATCCTACAACCAGCACTGATTAAGAAAGTTACTTGTAACCCGGGTGATTTTCGGTGAAGCCTAATGCCACTTTTCTTGTAGGGGTTTGAATCATTTTTCAATTGAGGTTTTATACTGGAGAGTCTATCACCTTCTTGCTACTTCTCTACCTTTCCAAATGCCTGAAATTAAATAAATGAATGTGAGCAAATATTTGTCTCACTTCTAAGTTTTATACAATTTTGTACTACATTCAGAAGTAATTCTGACATCTCCATGGAGAATATTTAGAGATCCTCCATCTAGAGGAGACCCATGTGTATTCTTCAATTTTATTTAATTTAGACTTGTGTTTAAATAAAATCTGTTCCACTACAACTTTTTTAGTTTACCTGGTGCCATAAAGTACATGGGAAAGTAGTCTTCAGATATGAGAGAGATCTCCTGACCACTGGTCCATTGTACAGGAACAGCCAAGCCATCTCTCTGCTGAGCCACCCATTCCTCTGTGTCTGCCACACAAAGAAAAAGAAAAATTATGCATCTTAGTCTTGACATTTATCTAATACAAGTAATAATTATAATTACATCCAGGTCTCGATGAAATCTGTGAATACATAACAGCACAAAGCAGCACTAAAGCTAAAAACTATGGTACTTCACATCAAAGTTGCAGGGAAGGAGCCCATAAGTGTACCTGTGTCAAAGGTGGAGGAGATGGTGTGGATGCTGTAGCCCTTGGCGCTGTCACACACGGAGGAGTGCTGGAAGCAGAAACAAGGGGTGCAGCCCTGGGGATTGTTGTGGTCCAGATTAAAGTAGCCCAGTTTACATCTGCAAAACCAAAAACATGTTTAGTGTTTATACAACTGTCTACTAGTTTAATACAAGCAAAAAACATGGGACAGCATCAACATGTGTTAGCACAGCATATGTAAATGTGCCAGAGTTTGCCATGCAAGGTCATTTTGATCCATAGTCCCATTGGGAGATTGATGGCAAGACAAAAAAACAGGAGACAGGCACAATAACATTCAGTCCAACACACATGACAAAAGACAAGATCAGTGATTATTACTGTAGTCATACTGGTAAAATTAGAACATGCTAAAAGCACACACAGCACACAGATTAAAGTCAACAGACACAGATCACAAAAACACAACAAGACAGAGACATTTGCACTGTGATGTTAAAACACAAACAGATTAGTCAATGTTCTGTTCACATGTCTAATTGTCTAGAAGCTAATGTTTCACAGATCTACTACATTTCTCTAGTCACATTTGTAAAACTTTTGGAATTTGTTTTGCATTTATAATAAATCATTTGTGATATACCTGTCACAGCTGAAACCTTCCACATGGTCCTTGCAGCGACACTGGCCTGTGTTAACATCACACTCTTGGGTACTGCCTGAAGGAGAGCAGGAGCAGGATCTGGAATAGCACACAGTCAATATATTCATCCATACTGTACAGGGAAACAAACTCCACTAAATTCACCTACATTTTTATATGTTATAGTATAATTAAAAACACTTATTCATAATATTATGCAGAATATTATTGTGACAGAAATACAGAAACAAACAGAAATCACTTTTTTGCAAATAAAATGTCTATGAAGCTTGGAAAGTTGTTTACTAAAAATATAAATCACTGTCACACACTTAATGAAGATGGAAGTCTGGTCACCTGTGAATCCCCCAGTTTTTAAATGGGTGTGATTGATAGGTGGATTAGCCAATCAGGGAAGCACATGGTCCATCCGTATCAGAAAAAATTGAAAAAAATGATCACAGGGGAAGCTCTAAACTCCATTCATTTGAGGTGAAATAAATTTGATCCTGATATGTGACCAGAGAACAATCATATTTTGTTGGGCTTGAGACGCAATGGAGGGCATGGGGCCAGAGTGATATCAATCTGTATAAACCCTGTATAAATAATATCCAAACTAGATACTCATTTGAGCATGTATTAATACTGCCAAAAAAAAAAAAAAAAAAATCACACTGTGGACAAAATTTTAGCTTTCCTGAGCAGTTTTCATATGATTTTGAGCTTGATTCAAACAAAACTAAGGCATGATGCCAAGATAAAGAAAGCACTGTTATTTTCTATATAATAATTACATTCCATTACTAAAATACATTGTGCTATCATAATCAGTAAAGAGTCATGAGTGAATTCCTTAGAATTGAAATAGAGTTTGAAATTTTTGTATCGTGACAAGTCTTGATTAGTCTGTACCTTGGCACTAAATTGTAACTTTTCAAAACATGGAGATGCTTGGATACTACTGGCCAAGTCACATCTTGATAATGAAGTACAATGGTAAGAATACGCCACAAGACTATGCCATTTACCGGCAGCCAGCCTCCGTAAGGCTGTGGAATCCTGGTTGGCAGCGATCACACTTCTCCCCCGTAACTCCAGTCTTACAGGAGCACACTCCTCGGTCATCACACTGTGGGGACTCAGAACCTGAGCAGCAACATAACAAAGATAATATGAATCACACTAAACCCATTTCAACTCTAAATCTGAATGTGTGTCTCAAGGAGGTATATGATACAGGTTTAGTAAAGGTGACAAAATACCCAACTCGACTTTTTAAGTAAAAGTACACATGAGTTTACTGTAATGTCAGTGCTCTCCAATTGCCTGTCACAACAGAACATTTTGAAAAATGAACAGTAAGGATTTTAGGCTCAATTGTCATTGAAGAAAAGTAAACTGTATGTTGCACAAGTGGGGAACTTTTTGTTTAAAAGGACTCTAGCAACATCTGTAAGCAGTAAATTGTTTTAATGATGTACCCCAGGATATTTTAAGTACAAAACACATGGTTCAACAGTGTCTAAATATTACATAGATATTAGGTATTTTTTTGCACAAGTGTATTACACTTGAGAATGTGTAATGGAGCCAGGCCAACTCACCGATGGAGTTGCATCCACAGGGCAAGCAGCGGCTCCCGGTGTGGTCACGGTGGTAGTTGTCCAGGCAGCGTTCACAGTTGGGCCCATCGGTGTTGTCTGCACAGTTCAGGCAGTGTCCTCCATGGCCCGTGGCTCGGTACAGCTCTGCATCAAAGTAGCACTCGACACTCTTCCCATTACAGTTACAGGCTGAAATAAAAACACAGTATCATTTGATACGTGTGTATTTATGACTTCTTAATATTAAAAGGGGCACCAGGGAATATTAGCCAGTAAAATTCAGTACAAAAATGTATCCATAACCTTGTTTTACTACAGACTGGATAAAAGAACAGTGTAGTCACATTTTTAACATTTATGACATTTACAGTGACACCAGTTCCCATTGCGCACCACACTTTTTAAAGCGGAAATTGGTGGACCCTTTTTATTAAGTTGTTTTAAAGATAAATATTCTGATATAAAATGTCCAAATTATAATATAATGATCCACGAGTGGCATAAATTATAACTATATAGCACACAAGCACAGTGGCCCTCAGTTACTATCACTGAGGTGAAAAGGGTGTATATTTGAGTTTATAATTTTTTGTGCCGTATGCACAAGCAGCGAGTGATAAATGTGGCAGAGGAAAACCACCAACATTTTCAAGTACCCTCACCCCTAGGATTTTTGGCATTAAAGGTGTGGAATATGGTAAAATGCTGTGGAAATCATGAAGAATTACATAAAAAGCTGAAATATGTTGTTATAGCTCATTTTAAAATGCAGTAAATGTGTGATTTGCAGAAAACAAATCTTAACCCTAAATATATCCTACACTTGTCATTTATAAATTCATCTTCCAAATCACTCTAATAGCCTTGCCTGAACCAGCGGAGAGCAGCTCTGCTTCAGGCTCAGATGAGTTTGAGCAGGGATTGGTGTTACCTGCCATTCCATCTGTGCGCTCCGTGTGGTCATGGGCAGTTTTGATCAATCCTGTAGAGTATCTTGTTTTTGGCGTACACAAAATATACGCATATATTTAGCCGTATGGCAGTTTTATAAATGAGGGCCAATATGTCTTTTTTAAGAACACTAGTTAGTGAACACTAAGCCTTGTGTTTCCACTGGCTCGCTTTGGAGTGGACTGGTACAGGCTTGTACTGCCTGACCCTGAAGGATCCTAACTCCTAGAGAGTGGGATCACAGCGGTACGGCTGTATGCACAATAAACGAACAAACGATGATGATTAAAAAAGAGCATGCAGACTCAGGTGAAAACAAGACGGCAAAAAAACTCTACAAAAAAAACAACAACAAAAAACTAAGCAGCTAACATCAGACATTTTATTTCCCATGCGTGGTGCGTCATGCATCTAACATGAGCCAAACTCAGTGCATTATATACAGAAAGGTTATAACATGGTGTAGAGAGAAATTCAATAAATGCAGAATAAAAATGGCATTAAATCAGGAGAACTTTTGTATTTATGCTAGCTTCAGCTTTAGCCTCATTTGTTAGCGCCACAAACTTAGAATTACTAAACATCTTTTTGTGGAATGCTGAAGTCAATCAATCAATTAATCTTATGATTAAAAGTATAATTCAGATATGATTTAGACTTTATTTATTAAAACATTTATAATGTTTTAATAAATGTTGTAAAGATGAGTTGAGTTTCCAGCTCGTCTGTAGGTTTGGGCACCAAACAGACACCAAGACGGCCCCAAGCAAACTGTACCAACAGAAACGAGCTTTTGTCAAGTACTCACACAGACACTCATTGGCGTTATCGGCAGTGGCTCGTCTCCATGGCCGGTCGTTGTAGAAGGGTTTGCAGAGTTCACAGTCCGCCCCCTCCGTGTTGTGCTTACAGTTACACACCAGGCTTCCTCCGCTGTTCTTGATGCACTCGCTGGCATGACCATTGCACTTACACCTGTACACATACATACAAAAGTCTGTAGCAGTAGTGTGAGGTCAGGTAAACATTTACTTTTCACAGTGTCTTTGGCTGGCTTCCCCCATACAGAGTAAAGCCAGTTATAGAGGGAGCCAGGCCCGAGTCTACAGGGCTTCACAAGGCCCACTGCAACCTCAGATCAAATGTTTGCACCCTCATTTTAAGCACCTAAAATAATGTCACTTAATGAATAATGAAAGCATATTATTTTTGCACCCCTTTAAACCTCAAATGCACTCTCAGTCAGTTTGGTGTGCACCCAGGCCTGCTGGAGGTATTGTGGTGACTGCTGTGCCACAGAAATTTGGACTTGAAAATGGCTAAATCATTGGAGATCTCTGGTGGTGGTGGGGGAAAGAACCAGTGTGTCAAGTTGTTCATCAAAATTTAAGTCGCATAACTTTTAGCCACTAAATATAGAGTGTGGTTGTATATTTGGAGACATGGGCCATTGAGCTCCATCCCTTGACTTAAACAGTTGGCCATTTTCAGACCCCAGGGTTTGGGTCTAGTCCTGCCCAGTATTGTGTTGTTGTGTGTTGTGTTGGACATATACCGTGTGCATTAATGATAAAGTAAGCCTTGTACTTGTATTTGTACTAGTAATATATGTATCATCATTATGTGTATTTATTCAGACATCAAATGTAGTTACAGTTTAAGTTCAGTTTATGCAACCAGGAGGCATCATAATAGCACGTGTTTTCCAACGTAATATATTTCTGTGTGCTATTTATACCTGGTATTTACCATAATGTTAGTTATGAGTGTGCAAGCTATATTTACATGTTTTCCACATTTATATCGCACTTTTATGTAATGTTTTGACTTCAGGGAGCATTGTACAGCGTTTTTATGCCCGCCTCCACTAAATAATATTCATGACATTATAACTTGTCATTAAATCCAACATTGCAGTAAATTTTTCTGACCAAAAGAGGACACTATTCAGCCACTACTACCTGTCTCGCTACAGTCATGCTTGCTTATTTGCCTGTATCATGATTCATTTTAATTAATTGTTTCTTTTTTTTTTTTTTTTGTACAGACATGTTTGCACAAACCGCTGCTGTTCAACTGTCATGTCTGGATTGGATCAAGTCTCCTCTGCCTTCTACCAGAGGATAGGAAAATATAGCTACAACCCCCAAGTACTTGGCACATATAAATGTTTCCCCCACTGTACTTTTAAGTAATTCAAATGAAAATCTGACTTGTAATTTCAAATTTTACCATTTTATCAATAACAGAAAGCCTTAAAAAAATCAGTTGCCTTATAAATAGCTTACTCAGATTCAGTAGTTTAAATACCTTAAAACAGTGTTTCTCAGACTTTTCACAGTACCACAAAGGAAAAGTTTTGGCTTTAAAAGTATCACCAGATGCAAAACAGGTCTGAAACAGGTCTACTCCAGATCTAATCTAGGACTAAACCAGAACCAAAAGTGGACTATATTATTTCCACCGTAGACCACAAATTATCTAAAGGAGAACAAAAACATAGATCAAATTAACTCTTAAATTTGGCAAACCCACAAACTGAAGAGCTGTTCACCAGTGGTACACACTAATTTGAGAAACACTGGCTTAAAAATAACATGGAGTAACTGATTATTTTTAAGAAGATGGATGAGGTCAGTCTTTGCTTAAGCATAATACTTCAAAATGTAGCGGTTAACATGAAAACTACCACAACACAAGTTGGAACAGAGCATTTTGACTGGGAAAGGATTACTCAAACTCAATGTGTGGATGGAACAAAACACAACCCCAGGTATGTTTTTGTTTCAAGCTCATAAGAGTAAATTTTGTGAAATATAGGACTTTTAATAAAAATAAAATCACAAAATAATATCACCAATAGAACTTTTCGTGAAAGGATCTGATTTTCAGCAGCTTATTGCCCAGGCGTACATCAAATTAAATGCAAGTCCTAGTTCTAGAAATGAAACGATGCTAAATTAAGGGGTACTGAAATGCAGCCTTGTTGTTAGTTCCGATGTCGTTCTTTGTGCTGAGAAAACAGATGCTTCTGGCCTGAGGGAGCAGGAGCGGCCCCTCTGGGTGAGCGGCCCCTCTGGGACACGATGGAGCATGTTTACTGCTTATTGTCTCCGGTGTCTTTGGCAGAGCTGGTTGGAAACTGGTCGTTAGACAAAGGCTTCTTACAGCGATGGATTTATGACTCTTTACTCAGAGCTCAATGTTAGGGATTTATACAAATTCTTCAAAAGCGTGGCACTTGTTTTTTTAAGAAGTTGTTGTTAAAAACAACACACACATTTTTGGAAGGAAGGAATAAAAGTGTTTGATAATCATAATTTCTTAAGTTGGCTGCACTGAACACAGCCATTCCACATATTTGTTATAGGTATAGATATAGATTAGTTATATAGTTATATATATAGTTATAGTTATAATGCCTAACAGAGACACTACTGATGTGGTCATTTGTTGCAGACAGCTTTCATCAACCTTTGTTTGAAAACTGAACTGTAATTATTGGGGTAGGCCAGTGTGCCAACCTCTAAACATTGCGAGAGCAGGTTCTTTAAGTTGAGTTCACTACAGACCACTAGCTAGTGCACACATTATTTGTAGAGTCTAACTCCTTGAGCAATCAGGCTGAAGACAGGACAGAGCAAAAACAACTATGTATAGAAGATTTTGAGATAAGTTTCCAAAAGGTGAGGGTCTTTCTACAGTCACAACCCCCCCAGAGAACGACTTCTGGGCCTGTCAACTTTTATTTCAGGTAGGGCACTAGAAAACAAAACAAAAACTTTACCTTATTAAACATTCAACTTCAACTAAGTCCAACTCAGAGTCAGAGAGTGTGCTCACAGGAAACCCTGGCAATGTTTTTGTATGTGATTATATTGCCTTATTTTAGTAAAGATGGAAAAAAAACTCACTTTTGAGTTCTTTGACTGTATTCTCACAAGGAAGCTGCAGGGGAAGCTCCAACGCTAGAGTTACTTAGTACTGCTTTAAAAACAGTCACAAAAACCTAGAGCAGTGTTAATTCTTGGTATAGGAAAGAATGGTGTAGCCTTAGATTTGGCTATATTTTGGTTTCCAGACATGACCCGAATTTAAACCTGGGTAAAATGTGAGGCGGATTTCCATTACATGCTGACATTCTTGGGATTCCTGTCCGGCAAAGCGGGATTACACCAGGGAGGAGGAACTCCGACTGAGCCAGTTCACATAGCACCTGTCAGGGTTCGCTTTGATCCCTGTCAGCAGGGTCGCAAACATCCAGCTAAAAGAGGAAGCAATCCACAAAGGGGAAAAAAAATATAATAATAAAAAAAGTTTTTGCAGTTGCATTTAACATGCTTTGAGAGTTGTAGGGGGTTCGACATATATATATGTATATATATGGACAGAATTTGTAAGTGCAGTCAGGGGCCGGAGGGGGTCGGGTTTGAGGACCAGAGGATCTCATCTCTGCTGTCCGCAGATGATGTTGTCCTGTTGGCTTCATCAAGCCAGGACCTGCCACATGCACTAGGGCGGTTTACAGCCGAGTGTGAAGTGGCTGAGATGAAGATCAACTCTTCCAAATGCAAGGACATGGTTTTCGACTGGAAATAGGTGGAGAGTCCCTGCCTCAAGTGGAGGAGTTCAATTATCTCGGGGTCTTCTTCACAAGTGAGGAGAGGATGGAGCATGAGATTGACAGGCGGATCGGTGCAGCGTTGGCAGTGATGTGGTCGCTGTATCGGACAGTTTAATTAATAAATAAATTAATTAATGCATTTATATAGTGCCTTTCAAAACACCCAAAGCGCTTTACAGTTCATTGTTCATTCACTCCTCACTCAGTGGTGGCAAGCTATTGTGGGGCAGACTGACTGAAGCAAGGCTGCCAATCCGTGCCTCTTGATTTAGTAAATCTACGTTCCTCCCCTCATCTTTGGCAATGAGCTTTGGGTAATGACCTGAAGGACAAGGTCACGGATACAAGCGGTTGAAATGAGTTTCCAGTGTTACTGATCTGTTGGGGCCGATGTCACATGGAGTGATGTGGCTGTACCTTGCAAGGACCCAGCCTTAAATCTAATATTTGATTTAATTCAAACAAAACCAAAGTAATATATACATCAGCCTGACTCTTACCTTCCCCCCACAGCGAAGTCTGAAATAGCATAGTAGTAAGACTTGAGGACCTTGGGGTCATTGAAGACTTCATCTCCAAAGGTGTTGAGTCGGTTCAGCGTCACTTTGATGTCTGTGGCGGTCACCCAGTCCTTTCAAAGACACAAAAATTTTTATTAGAACATAGTTCACTGAGATTTTGATTAACTTAATTGAACCACAACAGGAGAATTTCTTATACATACAATAGTTCTCAAATATAGCCACAAGTGTAAAGGGGTGCGGTTACAATATAATTTATTGTTTCTAATGCCATTATGCATCTGGCTACCAAATTTGGTTTATGCCAAACTTTGTGTAAGGATGTCCCATTGGCAAGGACAGATTTTTGCCGCCATGGCAACACAATGTAAATGAGGTGTGGGCATCATTGGGTTTTTAAATTGAGACCATGTCATAAATTTGTGTACTAAATTGTTTACATCTACAACAAATAAAATGTTATTGTTCCATACAAATTGTCTAGGGGTGCTATTGCACCCATTTTTGTAATTTCTTATAGCAATCTGTTCAGGGTCAGGGGGTGCACCCACGATTAAAATTTGAGTGAAATCGGCCAAAGTTTGTGTGATTTTTACCATTGGAGAGTTTATGTCATTGCTATAGCAACACTATAAAAATATGGCATGGGTGTCATTGACTTTTTTTTCGAGATTCCAAAACTGAAATTTGTGCAAAATTTCTAATTTTTTTGAAAAACTTTATATTTTTTCTCCCATATTACATTTTATTTCAATCTGTAGGGGGCGCAGATGCACTAAATTCATTTTTTTCACATTAGTAGCTTTAGGGCAGAAAGTTTAATAACTAATTTTATATGGGCAAATGGGAGCAATTTGTAAAAATTCTAAAATTCTGGACAACTTTGTTGCTTCACTGCTCAGAGACTGCAAGACGTGTGTTAAAAACTTTGATAACTTTTGATGTTTCACTCCTTGAGATAACGTGTAGTAAATTTGAGCCCATTCGGGCAAACGAGTACATAAAAGTAAGAAATATGCTGAGTCATGCTGAGCAAATTTTAATTAGTTAGAGAATCACGACTTAACAGTTGGCAAAATGTCAGGACTTTTCGCCATACTATACATAACACAACTATTGATAACAGTTGACTAATACTGATGTGCATTCTTTAAGCATATTTTGGAAAAAGCCAAAAGGCTCTAATCTTGCACAGCAAGATGGATTCTCGCAATATTTGTGAGTTCACAATCTAACGAGAATCATCATCATCTTGAGGTGCTCCCTCTTTGAGGTTTAAATCCGACCCGAGCTGGGCTTCTATGCGCAGGGGGAGGTGTTTCAGCTAAATTAGTTTAACGACATCTTCCCTCTCCAGCATGACACTTGTTTTGGTTTTACCTGGCACAAAGTTTGATAGGTTTGCCATGACTGGCTAAAAAACTATGTTGGGTGGGCACTTCGGGGTGGTTCGCTAAATCATCTCGATGCATTTTGCTGCAAGTCCCTCCTTTTTCTAAACCCTTGGATAATGTGTAAAACTCAGTTCAGTGTGATACACAGATCAGTCTAGCGTTAGCCAGGTTAAAGAGGCCCCAAATGATTAATTCTTTTCATTTCCTTCTAATTTTAGTTGCAAGTTTTTGCATTTTGATGAAGTATATAATTTTACTTCTGGGGTGGACATGGAATAGGTACTGTAGGTAATTCCATACCAATCAACCAGATTTTTAAAAGGACCAAAATGTTCCTCTTAACTGTTTTTAATCCACAAACTGACTCTTCAGTGATGTAAAACCATGATAAATACTGACCACAGATACTATCCAACCAAACCAAGCCGAAATTCAAAACAAAACATGAAAAGCTGTTATATGCACTTTAAAGCATTATGATTATGTTCTTTGGGGTCATTGAACCATCTCATAACATTGTTCCTTCAGTAAAAATGCACAGCGAGATGTGTTTAGCTCTATTCACAATAGTTTGAGTAATCTGCTTCTTGTGAGCACTCACAAAAAAATCAGTTTTACTTTTCCCACGTTTGTGACAGCACAGGTAAAAACCCGGAGGTCTCGTGTGAAATTCCAAGTCCATAAATAATTGACAGACTCATTCATCCATAAAATCACGTTAATTACAACTGCATTCTATAAACATGACCTAACTCTATGCCCAGATACAAGGCACGCAAGTTCAAACCAAAATATAGCTTTTAGTGATAACAACTGTAATTGATTTATTCTTTATAACAAAAACATTGGATATGATGATGTTCTTGTTGTTTATGATTTCATTTCTCAAGACCATTACCTAAATCCACTGAGAAAGCAGAAAGAGCCTCTGTGGTGGATACCAATGCCATATTTTCATTAAGTTATATTATTTACATTATTAATTACAATACACAATCCAAAAACATTATGGCAATGAGACGTTTTCATCATCGACAAATGACGGTACAAACATAGCCCATGTCCAGACAAGTAAAAAATTATAGTATGACATTAGAGGAAGAAGGCCATGGTGGGTAGAATAAAATTTTTGCTAAATATTTCCTCTCATACTCACATTTTTATACCATGGATTTTCATTCAAAAGGCTTACAAACATTCAAATTAATTAGACCCATGTACAATTACAGACTACTCTTTAGATTTTTGTTAAGTTATAAAATGTGGGTGTGGCCGACCTGCAAAGAAAAAATTCATTTTTAGAATTATTAAACTTTATGTAACTCTGAAATACATGTGTCCTATTGCCCAGAATGAATATACATTTTCTGCATAATGATGACCTGAATGATATACAATTTACATAGCTGAGATATTAAATTGCTCTATAGCGCCCTCTTGAACGTTTGAATGGGATAAAAAATGTGTTTTAGGTGTAATATCTCCCTCTTGTGTTCAGTTTTGAGACAGTCCTCCTGTATTTAAACACCCCTGTACTTTTGTCTGCTTGGATTAGTTTTGTTCTGTTCGGTTTTGGTTAAGTTAACCCCAATTGAACTGATTTTTTGTTATATAATTTTGAGCTTTTGTTAAATGAAATTCTTTACTTTATTACACAAGAGCCTCTCATTTGGGTTGCCAGTTCCAATTCTGAAATCCAGGTGGTTTAAAACTAAAAGCACACTTTCTGATCTGAATCCTCACCGCTCAGTACTGTAGCCAATCATTAATGAGCCTCTGCAGCAGCACAATGACACAAATGTATAAATGTGTCCTCCATCTGCAGCTTAAAGATGCACACCACAACATTTCTGGTGGAGGGTCTGCTCTCCATGGAGATGTGATTGCTTTCCCTGGAATGTTCCATGGTATGACATTAAACACACCTACATTTATTCATCACAGGGGTTTCTATTGCTCAAAACTATAATTCCTTCTGTGAGAATTGTAATGTAGTGTGGTGCTGTAACCTGCTCGTCTCCGTCATGAGGTAGGTTTCATCTATACTGTGGAACATTCTAAACAAAGCAATAAAATTTCCATGGAGACAAGCAGATGATGGACCTTCCACTAGAATTGTTACTCAGGGGTTCTGCTGACATCATCCTACCAAATGGCAGCCTAGAGTGACAGCTCTCCTGCATTTTTGTTTTATTTCACCCTGTAAAAGTATCAACATGTAATATATTTTTGAACACCATTAAGGTTAAAAATGGGCTGAACATGGGGAAAGATACACTGCAGCTGCAACATCATCTCAGGATCCTAGTAATGAAACTAGCACTAATGCTAATGCTGATTCAAGTTTAAGGAGCGTAAGGAATTCTAAAACTTCTAATCCGACCTGACCAGTGTAAAACAAAAATAGAAGCAGAGACTCAAATCGACCATGTTGAGGACTGGGTCCAAAACACAGAGCAAATGCTGGCTAAGATGATAAAAGTTGAGAGCGAGGAATAAAGCAAACTGATCAAGAGGCTCGGCAGGACATTTTAAGATTGTATAATGTCTAGAAAGGAGATTTGCCCACATCACAGCCAAAGAGGAAGTTTTACGCAAAGCTGAAAAAAGCTGAATTTTAGGTGTTGGACACCCCGTGTCAATCAATCAGGGAATACTCACTCTCCAGCGATGTAGCGAAGTCATTATCCAGAAGAAGAAACCAAAAGACGCGGGTGCCACAAACACCGTAACATGATAATCTAAGCTGTATCAGTAGCGGAAGTATATTTTTTATGTTTAAACTTTTTATAAGAAGCTCTCCACTCTTATAATAGTTTATTATTTTATAACTATTGGAAAAGACAAAATTCAAACTTAAGATGACAAAAATACATGTGAGTGATCACGCACCCTTATGTCAGTCAATTTCAATTAGCGCTACTTGGAAACTAAGTTCATATATGCTGAAAGATAACAGTTTTAAAGAAGAAATAAAGAAGTTTCTCTACATAAATGATAATGGAGAAGTCTCACCTCAAATACTCTGGGACACAATAAAAGCTGTTACATCAAAATGAATGTCCTACCAAAACTACTGGATTTGTTTCAGACTCCACCTATACATACTGATCACAACTATTTAATGAATGGGACAAAATGAGGTCACTATAAACTCTATTTGAGGAGAGAAGAGATCTAGAGTCAGTTTCAAAACTTTGCAATTGGCTAAAAATAAAGAAAGATTGGGTCTGCATTTCTAAGGACTTATTAGCAGTCAGCACAGATGAAGACCGTAATAAACTAGTGTGAAAAAATGTAGTGAGAGAATACAAACTGATAAAGACATCACAGTTTTGAAGTGGTATGTATATGATGCTGATTAGATAATGAGAGGGGCCAGCCTTTGACACACGCATCTGTTCTGGATGGTTCCTCAACGCCTCCTTGGAGAAGTGTTCCGGGTACGTCCCACTGGGAGGAGGCCCGAGGAAAGACCCAGAACACTGGAGGGACTATGTCTCTCAGCTGGCCTGGGAAAGCCTTGGTGTCCCCCCGGAGGAGCTAGAGGAAGTGTCTGAGGTGAAGGAAGTCTAGAAGTCCCTGCTTAGATTGCTGTCCCCATGACCCACCCCTGGGTAAGCGGAAGAAAGTGGATGGGCAGATTAGAATATAATTTGAAAAAGCAAGATTTTTACCATTATCTGCTTATACAAAATTACATATACACAAAGATTTGTAGAGTGTCTAAGGAGAATATGGACCAGGTAAAAGTGCTTAAAAATGCATATAATAATGATACCAAGAAGAAACTTATTTCATTTGTGTATACATTTACATGTCCCACTCAACTGGGAAGGTTAAGGGGGTATGGGAAAAAGAAGGAGGAATAAATATATCAGAAGAATGGACAGCGTTTGTAAATAACAAATAAGGATGGTTTGTGTGCTGTTGGGAAAAGTAGACTGAATACAAATCTGAAAAGACTTATTCTTTTGAGAATGTAAGAAAATAGACTGACAATGTACAAATGGTGGTTACTCCCTTTTGTTCCATTTATGTTTTGTATTCTATGTTGAAATGATGTGACTGTATATTAAGAAGGGGAAACACTATTGAGAAGTATGTACTATATCTGTACATGTTAAAAGTACTCACTGTAAACTGTTACATACTAGCTACATACAGCTACATACTAGCTCTGGAGGTATAATGTGTATGGCATTGGACTCACACACTGAATACTGTGGATAAAATTCTGCTCAAAACACGTTCTTGACTTGACCAAGATGCCATATTCTTGTCTCTGGTTCTTTGAAATTGTCCCTATGAACAGTCAGTGGCTTCAACTATTGTACACCGTCTATTCTATTACATTTGCTTCAGCTAAATGTTTGGTGAAAAGTCACTTTGTTATGAGAAATCCAGTAGTATAACTGTAGGAGTAGGGCTCCAGATGGAAAAGAGTTTATTTTGAGATAGGGCAGATGCATACACACCTGCTGCTGTTACATCACCAAACAAAACTGCATATCCCATAGACAGGAAGCAAAAGGCCCATGGGAAGCGTGGGAGCATCATGATACTATGTTACAGCTTGAGACCAGTCCAAAACCACGGCAGTCAAGATTGGAAAATATTTTTTCCAAATTGTACAAACCATAAATCTTTTACTCTTAATGAAACTGCTCTCGTGTACAGGATATACAGGATATATATTCCAGAGAAAGCAATAACACTTCCATAAACACAAGTAGGTGATGGACCTTCCATCTGTATAGTATCTGTTTGTTTGAGCAGAAACTATTGTTTAGAGCAGTTATTCCCAAAATAATGTTAATGTTTTCTTGATACATCTGTACCCGTGAGCCAACGACCAGTGTACTGTGTAAGTCCCATTTATCAGACTCCACATGAAAGCCATATTACACTGTATACTGCAAATGTCAATCTACATCACATTCTAAATAAACAAGCTGTATTTTCTGTGCAAATAGTGTGTTTTCTTAACAAGTTTCCTGTATATACAGGGCCTTTTTCCAACAATCCTACAGTGCTAGAACAATGAAGCAAACAGACTAAATATATAGTATCTTTAGACTAGAGAAAAGATCTCTTTAAAATCAATCGCTTTGAAACAGATGGATTTGGACCAAAAGTGTTTCCACTGTGGCCATAATGGCCCGTTTGAGAGGTTCTCTTCCAATGCTGTGTAGAGACATAGGCCTTTAGCTAAGGAGGGGCTACACAGTCGATGGGGTGGAGAATACAAAAAAAAAAGTAAGTGGAAGTCAGCTGCCTCTTAAATTTCACACTTTATTACAATGAGCAAAGAGCTGCATTCAAAACAAAATAAGAGTCGACGGCTGGAGCATGAAGACAACTCTGCAGTGCCAGGGTGGCTAGATACATTAGATACATTAATGATTGTAAATTATAATAATTATGTATTCATTTTTTTATTATTATTATTATAGTTGTGAAAGTACCAATGAGAGTATTGTTAAACTATCAAATCAGTAAGAAGTACTGATAAGAGTAGTAAGAGTAGATAAATCCTCAGTCTTAGACCAGGTTAGGTGTTGGTTTCATTAGTCTGGCAGCCCATATAATCTGGTCCTTTGGAAAGTATAATTATTGAATTATTCTAGAGTGTTGTTACTGAAAGTGCATATGACATGGCCTATTCATTTCATTAAAACATAGATTTAAGGTCATTAGATTTAAGATTTAACCAAAAATGTTGCCTTGTCTTTTCGAGTTTTGTCATTTTGGTGAAGATTATGACACATGTAGAGGTATGTTACCTGGCAACCATAATGTTAAGGGCCAAAACTAGTCTAGAGTAAAGTGCTGTCTCATTTTAGACAAATGAAATACAACGCAGAAAAACATTATTTGGGCACTCAAAGCACTTTTGTGGTTTGTGATTATCAGAATGAACACAACAGGGTTTTTGGTTTGTGGTTGCACTCTTCACTGGCATCTGCTCTCCCCTCACAGGGGAGTTGAACCCAGATTTAGCTAAGGGTCTAGGTCCATATTGGTCTTCATCTATTTAAACCGGGGACACTTTCGGAGGCGTCAGACTGTCTGTTTGCCCACTCAGTCTATAATAACTTGGTTTTAAAATATCTGCTCAGTAACAGTACAGCATTCACATTACATACATAAAAAACTAAAAGAAATTACAATTTAATTAATTTATTTTTTACAATTCTCAACCTAAATTCAACTGCAGGAAATTGGCAGCTAAATCTAATGTTAAATGCTTTGCTAAAATGTGAGATTAAATATATTATGCTTCTGTCTGTTCTGTAGTGAGTCACAGAAACAAGGATTTTATCCAACATGTTTGAGTAAGCCCCTGCTCTTCTGGGAAAAAAAAAGAAAAAAGTTTTACCCATAGATTTTGTGAAAAAATAATAATAATAAATAATAATAATAATAATAAAATAAATTTGAAAGCTCAGGGTTAATCAGCTAAGTGGTAACTAATGACCACAAGATCTACAATTTTATTTTAAATCTATTTCTGAATCTTTATAAACCACTAAATTATTAAACAGTTTCACTGATTCTTGTGTTTTAAACATGCTTTTTAGACTTAAACAACTGAGTTATGGATATTAGTGAGCAGTTAAGTCTTTCAAGCCTTGTTATCAGAATTGTTCCATAAGTCTGTGTGAAAAATGCTCTCTATAATTAAGCCGTTTTAGAGCTATATTGAATGAACCCATTTTAAATACAGATCTGCATGTTATAAATACTAACCAATAATGAGGGAAATCCATTATAGCTGTGTAAAAAGCTGATTTTTGCTCATCTCCTCCTATGCCTAACCCACTGACAGACACAGCTGGAAACATTACAGTGTTCCCTGAAGAGTCAATGACTGACAGACAGTAAATCTGAAGAGTTTTGGCTCAATCTCTTTTCACACTAGCCACACATTTCTCTTCACGACTGGGTTAAATATGCACCACATGGTTACAACACACTAAAATATGCAACCTTTGTGTAAGAGACAGAGCAACTAAAGCTTCTCATTGGTTAAAATGGATTTGGCAACAAGAGCACGTCAAAGCCACACTGACTCTGTGTGGATTTTAGATTTACAGTTGAAAACAGAAATTCTATATCCTCAGCCTCATTATCTTAGAAAGACATTTGCAACGATGACTGTGGACAAATGATAACAGGCTCTTGTGTACTCTTGGTATCTTTTAGAACTTGAAATAAAAGCCATGTAGCACTCGATAAAGTAATAATAGCCAATAATGTAAGAATTACGGTGAGCCAATAACAGCTTGACAATAATTTAATAAGTCAGTGGCTCTCAAACATTTCACACCAAGAACCACCAAAGAAAAGATTTAGCTTCCCGAGTGCAACCAGGTCTAAATCAGGTCTATAACAGGACTACTCCAGGTCTGATTTAAGGTTAAACCAGGTCTAACATTGGACTACATCATTTCCACTGTAGTTCTAAACATTATCCAAAGGATAAAAACGTGGATAAAATGAACTCTAAATTAAGCAAACCTACAAACATCCGTCCAAGTACCACTTACTTGGCCGGTTATTATGTGTTTGGTCTAACAAGGAAACTCTCCTCTAAAGTCCAGTTTATGGTTATGAATAAAATCGATGCAGAGTCACAACGCAGAGTCTACCCCACTGTGAACCCCCTCTTCAGAGCACCTGTGTCGACCAACGTGCTCCTCCGAAATTTTCTAACTACGCGTCAAAACGGCGCAGACAGCAGGGGGAAGTGACACAGACAATAAGGGCTGTGATTGGTCTACATTCGCTCAACATACATTTCTGATATTCCGCTATCCCGCTTCATTTTGTAAACATGAACACAATCCTAGTCGCCTAGCATTGTGGCGGTGAATTACTTTGCGGTGCATAGACTTCGACGCAGATCTATAAATCAAAAACAAGAGCGACAAGGTGATGGCAGCAGTGTGTGTTGAGTTGATGCAGAACTATAATTCACCCTTAATAATGTAATAACTGCAGCCAGTAATGTAGTAATTATTGGTAAGATATTACAAAATACATTATTGGCTGTTATTACAGTTTGGGCTTATTACATTTAACATTATTATTAGCCGTTATTACGTTATCAGTTTCAACAATCCACCTACAGACAACTGTCAAAATGGCTGTCATTTATGAAACTTCCGTATTGCAAAGTCTACGTGTACATTTGGTGTATGACCAAAACAAGGTATCTAATCATCAAGGCAGGGCAGGATGTACCGTACTATATGCAGAGGAAAAAACTTCACTGCATGAACATAAGTTCAACCAATAATGCAGTTTATTCTTATGTTTAAAACTCATCCCAAGTCATCAATAATAATAATCATGTGACTCAAAGGAGTAGACAGAAACCAGCTCTGCAGTTTTGAACAAGGGCTGTGCAAAAAAAGAAAGATTGATAGATCGTGATCACTACTTTGGTTGATATGGATGGCAAGGCATGCACATTTTAATTGACAAGTCAACAGCCAATCATGTGGCAATAAGAGCTCTTAGTACTGACGAGAATTCACGCTCTATTGTTTAGGAAAAACGCGCGTGTTTCTGCTTATTCATTTAGGTTTAATATACTGTACAAAAAATAAATCAATCATTCAAAATTTTAAATATGAATTTCTCCGGAATTATTGGTCCCATCAACACAAAATTAAACTGTAGTGATGCTGACACCCTGCTCTTTACGCCTGAGGTCCACATGTCTATGTTTTTAATAAGATGAAAGAAGTTTGAATCGAAAATCAGTATTGATAAATATCGCCCAGCCCTATTTTGAATTGACCTGTTTATATTACCAAGTCAGTTTAGATCAATAAAAAGCATGATTTGTCTTCTTTAATCATCAGCCTAACTAGCAGCCTCACTGTAATCCAATTTAAGAGACGTCTAATGAGCAGAATCCTGAGCCTAACCTTGAGCCTCCCTCTCTTCAGACTGGATATGTGTCCAGATGTATCACTGCTTTGTGATAGAGCTACTGCTTAACTGCAGCTGTGATTCATCACTCAGTGCAGTCTTCAGTTCTGTGAACCCATCCCAGTCCCAATAGAACACAACAGGCACATGAGTGGAAGCTATGATGTCATACTTAAGATGACATTAGAGTTATTAAAGTTGTTTGTAAGAAACTGTATCTGCATATTTAAATAATAAGGCTGTGATACAAGCGTGGGTACTTGGAGTTAGGGTTAGGCTATGGTTTATTATTTATTTAATTGTGAAATAAACCCATATAAGAATTTTACCAAAAAATGATGATCAGCATCAGTTTAATAACAACGTTTGTTCATTTACATAAAATGTGTCCAGAAACAAAGCTCATTTTATAGTCATGCCAAAGAATTGGGTGGTTCAACTCTTGAGTTGGCAGTGTGCAGAGGACACTAGACGATTTCCCACACTATTGCACTTGGCTCTGTTCCTCCACAGCTGTATTCATTTTAATGGACATCTGTTCCATAAAAGTCTCACAACACTGAATCCATTTAGAACAACCGACTCTCTTCTGTTCTACACACCACTACTTCCTGTATAGGCCAGTTAAGGTCAAGGTAGTTCCTATTAAACTTGAAGAAACAAGTGATTGGGACACATTCTTAAAATACAGTGAACTGTACATTGTTTCATTAAGGTGAGACATTACAGGATATTAGGTCACTTTGCTCTCTCAATATAAGCCTTCACATTGAAATATTTCATTTAATCAGTTGGCAATTTCTGCTATTTTTATGAAGCACTGTAACGCAAGACTTTTTAAAGAAGCACCTACATACACTTACATTACATACACTTACAAGTCTCATACCTGACACGTTTTGATGGATGTTGTAGAATTTGTTGATGGCCATTAATTAATTTGATGTGTTAACAGTGAGCTTCCAATGTTTTCACATTTTTCTCTACAATCTAAACTGATCCAATAAAATAATATTTTTATATGAAAATGGGATGAAGAAAAAAAAAAAGAAAAACATTTGATTGAGCATTTGAAACATTTGCATCTTTTCAATCTTTTATCTCTGTGTCAACACAAACAAAAGGCTGAATAAACTAGTGATTGAATATTGCATTATTAGGGATGGGACAAGATCTCACGCCACAAGATCTCACGAGACAAAATTGCCACAAGATTGTGCACACATGACAAAAATGATCTTGAATGAGAATATCTTCCCCTGAAACATTTAGCTTGGACAAAAAAAGGGTTAAGAGATGATGAGTTATACAAATTGAGTATTACAGTCCTACAAAGGCCGCTAAAGTATTACATAAAATAAATAAAAATAGTAAAGTCAGAATTGTAAAATGGATTGCAATATTTATTTATTATAAATTATGTCAAAATCTCGTCTTGTCTTGCTCTCGTGGACCCAATCTCGTGGTGTGTCTCATCTCGTGAAAACTGTGACTCATCCCAACCCTATGTGTTATTGATGCTACACAATGGAATGACTTGCTCTTTCATTCAGAGATGCATTTGCATGTCTGAATAAGTTGATGTCATACATATTTCTCACATTCACTCTTTCTCAAAAATACCTGCAGTACAGGGCTGTGGTCAAAGTTGTAGGCGCTGGGGCGGCCCTCGAGCGTGGAGAAGGCCACGTTTCCTCCGGTCAGGGGAGAGATGTCACTGAACTCATCTGTGCACAGGGCCTGTTGCTCGTCCTCGCCCGTGCGGATGAAACCTCGGTTGAGTTTCTGGTAGGTTTTTTCACATGAACCACTGTAAAACTGGTAGGGCACCCAAGGGCCTGACTCACTGCTCCGCTTGTAGATGGCAAAACTCTCCGGACGTGATGTATGGAACTTCAGACGCACATATGTTATGTCAAATGCCTTACCTGAAAAAAAAAAGAGAAAGAAACAAGCACACATACACATTAATCCTCTTAATAAAAAAAAAAAAAAGATTGGTTTATATAGTGCCTTTCACAATGCATCATTGACTCACTCATTACTACTGTAGCTATAGCTGCCCTTGGGACAGACTGGCAGAAGCAAAGCTGCACACACCATATTCGTCATAGGCAACGTGTGTTAAACGTCTTGCCTAAATGCAGTTTTCACTAGAGCCACTGCCGCCCCACTGTGGCACCTGGTATTTCTGCAGTCATCCAAGCACTAGCCTAGCCCAGTCCCCAGATCTGAGATCTGACCAAATCAGACTTTGAACAGCGTTTCGTGATATGGTATTTTCAGCACCAATATCTAGTTTTTGGAGTTTGCTGCAATGTTTGTCACAATAATCAAAATCATGCCTGAAGAGGTTTTATAGGTCATCAAAACCAAAACAACCAAAAAACCAACAAACCAAAACAAACATGGTGGTGTCAACAGATGCACTTCAACCTATTTTAACTTCAAGACGGATTATTTTGTTTGTGAAAAACAAGCAGATGGTATGAAAAATTGAAGGTTAAGTCTTTATTCTTGTAGAGTCCATATGTGGAGTGTGGAAATGTTACAGCTGGGATGGCTCGACACAACTGACCTTGAGAGTGAAGTCTAGTAAGAGACAGACTAAACAAGGCCAGGCTTGTTTTCTCAGTTTGTGACCACATGCAAGCATTTCAGACATACAGCACATGTACATCTCTCTCAACGCTGAGTCTCGACTCTCAAAGGTCTTGGGACCCTGTGGTCTCAGACAAGTATTTCTTGTTGGTCTTGATTAATGCCTTCTCAACCTCAACACTGTTAAAATACGCAAACTATAACATAATGATCCATAGATGATCCACCTCTGCCCGTTTTTGATGACTGCTTCTCCGAACTTCATCGGAATACACAGTCATGTGTCAGCACCTGCTAATTTCGCAAGAAATGGTCTGTAAACAACCTGCTGGGTACAGTGGGGGCATCACAAACACATAGTCCCAGCAGATTGGCTGGGACATAAGCTGGATTTGAATGGGCTAAATGGGTAATCACACCGAAACAAAGTGCAGCTTATCACACAGGAAATCAAGTGCAAACACAGGTGAGGAGGGACTGGGGGAGGCTAATACAAACAGTACACACAGTACACACAGCCATAATGAAAACAAAGACTTGTGCTTTTTATGTTTCAGGTGAGACACAACAGAGGTTATTTTCCTTTTTCAACCTCCACTTTTGTGCCGGGGTTGGTCAGAACTACTTAAAGGCATTGTACTAGATGTTTACTCTGTGAAAAACAGTTCACAAAGTTCATATTGGTTCATTTCAAAGAGGAGGTATTACACTTCTATGGGGTATCACCATGTTTCACCATCAACATCACCCTTTATTGTTTGAAAATGCTTTATTTCAAAACCCCTTTTTTCACTCCCCTATCCTGTGTCTATTTTTCTAATAAAACTACTGCACATTGCATCAGGTTTGTCAAGCTGTAGTGTATTGTTTTGCTTTTGCACATATATGGAAAATTGCTGCACAAGAGCATGGGTGATGCAAGATTGTGAGCAGAGCCTTGTACTGGCTTATATTGCTAACAGAAAGAAAGAGTTTGCATACTGCCTGAAGAGACTGCTAAATTACTAGAATGCATGAATGACATAAAAACATCTTCAGTTATGTTTTTGATGATGGAACAACATTATAACATGGTACAAAGCTGCAAAAAGTTGATTATGCAGTTAATAATACATCTTCTTTAAACAGTTTGCAGTGATCCAAAGTTATTCCTTATAACCTTTGTAGTCACACCAACAACTAGCATGTTAAGTGTGCACTTCCTAATTATCAAACAATAAAGTCTTTAAAATTAAGTGTACACAAGTGGACTTAAACAAAATATCTATACTGGCAAGACACGTTTTGCTCAAATACATGGGAAATATTCGTACAGGGACTTTAGCTGGATTTTGCTTCTTTTCTTATTTACCTGCATTTTCCCGCTATAGAAAGATAAACAAAGAGGAGAGGACAAGGAGAGTAAAGGGGAGAAAACCAGGACTGAGGAGTGAGTTCCCTGTGAGCTGGTGTGTACTTTGTGTTGAGCGGATACTGGGAGGATATGCATTTTCCAGGGGAAGGGGAGAGGGGAATGTGACTCGTGTTTGTTTTAGGTCATGTCCAGGCATGCTCCGAGACAAAAGACTGATAACTAGAACTGAAATGAAAGAGGGACTCTACTCAACAGGCTATGGTTATACGGCAACCACACGGTGTAAAACAAGCCAACATAGTCATTTGAGTTTTTTATATTTCAATATAATACTATATTACTCAGTTGGTAGTTACTAAGCTCATTACAGAACAGCAGTGAAATCCTTCTATATTGTTGTCCACATTATCTACAAAATATCAGAATCCCTGTAGTAACTGACAAGCATTATTAAATCTAAATCTCCAAATAAAAATGGTTTATGTAAATTAATAGCCAGACAAAAACATTCACATTTATGTTTACTTTTTGAAACATAGATTGAATCAAAATTATAGTTTTTGATTGGTTTGATTGGTCATGACTCTTATAGGTAATTTATAATCCACAGAGTTACATCTGACTATATATATATGATTGATTCAGCTATAAAGCATCACTTAATTTCCTTCAGCTGGAATGCAAGATTAGACAGGAACAGGAAGCAGCTGGTTGGACTCTAAAACAGGAGGCATCCGTGAAGACAGCTGCTGATCAGCCTCAGCTGTTCTGTACCTGATGCCATGTCTGACTCAACTCTGTCTGCCCTGGAGACTGGCACACAGATATGTAGGGGATGGGCCGTGTGAGCAGCTTGAGGGCAAAGACAGTAATCACAAAATGAAATCTAAATGGGAACCCCCCCCCCCCCTTCCCCCTCCCCTCCCTCAGGCAGAGCCACAGCCATGCAGGGGTTAACATTATGGGACTGGCCTCAGGGCAAGACGGCTCCATGACCTCATCACATTCTTGAGCTGATGAACAAGAGAGGCTTTGATTTGTCCATGCGGCGCAGGCCCTGATTTACCACGACTATGGGACTGTAGGCCTTGATGTACCAGGACTATGGACCCTGATGCATCAGGAGTATAGGACTACAGGACTATGAGACTGTGAGCCCTGATGTACCAGAATTATAGGACTATGGGACTGTGGTCCTGACTGTGGAAATCACCGCACCAGAACAGAACGATCAGCCTTATTAACAAAAAAGGGTCTCAGTATTCCTGAAGATAAAGAAGACAGACAAAAGTCATAAAACTCATAATTACCAGGTATATAGAGCTCCTGCACTCACATGACAAAATCTGACAGCAATGCCATGTTGGCCATGGTGAATTAGCAGTAATGAATAGCACAGGTCTGTTTTTGGAGTTTTTCTATCACTCATAGACAATGATTTATTTTAAAACTAATCAGATTAAACATTACAGTAAACGTGACCCTTACGTGGCTGGCACTGGTGTTAGTTCAAAGAGATCACATACATTTTGTGTTAACTCTGTAGGAGCTGGATGTTTGGTTTATTTTTCACCTTCTTATATCATCAGTGGTCCCTGGAAATGTTTGGAAATGTCTGATGAATAGACTTTATTATAAAGCCATGTAAATAATAATAATGAATTGGTTTTCTATAGCACTTTTTTGGACACTCAATGAGACTTTACAGAGCATGACTTTCACTCCACACTCAGACAGACTGAAGCACAGCTGCCAATCTGCACCATCCACCCCTCTGACCACCACCATCTCTCACGCAGACTTCACTTTCATACTAGGCAATATGGGTACGTGTCTTGCCTAAGGACACGCTGACAGTTTTTATTTGCTACTGGTACTCATTTCCCCAGCAGTCTCCCACCCAGGTATTAACCAGGCCCAGCCTCGCTTAGCTGTTAAGATCTGATAGGATCAGACTTTGATAAGCCGGGATGGCCACGGCAGAAGTGGATTTATGTGGCTCACAGCTAATCAAGCTTTACATCAATTAAGGTATTAATAAAAATATTCAAGAATTTACATTATTTGGTTTTATTTGAATGATTCAACCACTGAAATATAGCATTGTTTAGTGATATTGACAGTTTAAATTAGGTGAAATTTTTCAATTTTAGTTTGTGATTTATTTTCTACAATTCACATTTTTAAGCAGTCAGTTAATGTTAAACACATTAACAGTGTTTAGCAAAAACATTAGAGATCATTTCTCTCTGCCTCATTAATAGATTATTTAATGCTAATCGACAATACACAAACTTACAATTTTTCAATCATTATGAGACAATGTTAACAATGGTCATTTAAATAAAAGCAAATAATAAAAAATATTGATGCAAAAATATACATTAATAGCTTAATTAATGTATAGCTTGATCAGCTCCCAAATAAATAAAATCCACTTTTACCGTCAATCTACGGTGTACATTCCAGTGCAACAATAATCCACAATCTCTGAAACTCCATAAAGTTTGTTCATTTGGTCGACACCATTAGTTTCTATGGGAACTTTCAACCGCTCCACTGCCAGTGTGGGGTTTGGAGGTGCATGCTGGGATTGTGTGACAAACCACTGCAGGAGCTCTATTAGTGCCCTGTGTATCAACTGTCTCCTCTGAAGTCCACACGGAGGAGGGGCCACATGTGGTATAGATGGACGCCTCATTCTCATACCATGACACTGCACATGACCCAGAAACATGGAGGACACACCTATTTACCCGAGCACACACTTCCTGCTCTGAAGCCACTGGCCGCTAGACACCAAATGACCTGGATTTACAGAATAAAATCCAGTGGCAAAAAATACCATTCTAGTTCTCAACAAAAAAAAAAAAAAATGATATGTATATCAGTCGATCTCTAGTGTGGGCAAAATATGTATTGGTATTATTATGAGGTATGTGTATGAATAATTACTGCCACAAAGGTTCATTTAAAGAGGGGGTGTTTTATTTTTATGGGGTATTAACAGCTAAGACATAACATATTTAGATCACCATGTTACCTTTTATTGTAATGATGAATGAGTGGCAACATTATATGAGTGTCAATGGCAGTAATGATATTTTCTTCTGTAAAAGCTCAAAACACACCTACAATCTGAAGAGTCACAACAGTTTCATAATAAATAATAAAGTTCCTGTTAAATATTTAGTTTCTACAAGAAAATCAGGTCAACAGTGGAAAACCAGAGAAACAGAACAACAGAATACAGCGTGCACACACATTTATCACTGATACAGACTTTAGATCAGACACAGTTGAACTGAGCTTTTCTGTATCTCATGTATCTCCCCTATGGTTAGCCAACAAGCTCTGCACCATAGAACTAGAATAAATCCATGCTGTTCACAGTCACAGCAACAACAGAGAAAATACTTTCAGTTTCCATTTTGCTGTATTAAGATAATCTAAGCTTACAATAATAATATGTCCAAAAAAGCAAAGAAGTGCTTAGTATCAAAATAAGCAGATGACTTTAGCTACCCTAGTAAAAAAAATCTTATTAGATGTTACAAATCCTATAAGAATCCATTAAGACAAAACAAAAACAAAACCTATTCTCAAAGGTATCCTATCCCTTTCTCTATTGAACATTGTCTGAATCCTATTGACTATTGTTGAAATTTAGACATATTGTTCTATAGAGTATTAGAGTACAATACAGCTCACAGCATTTCCATAAGTATAGTTAGTTAGTTAGCTACCTTCTAAAAGCAACATTATAACAAATACAATTATGTGAGTGCGAGATCATGATTTCAGTTTTAAGAAAAGTGTGATTTTAAAATGATTTGGCATATGGCCATATCCTCCTCATTTTCGTTGTTTATGTTCACTAATGTCCCAGGATTTACAATTGGCAGCAGAGTATCAAACCTGCAAGTCCTCATCACCAGTGGACTTTCTTAAAAAAAATCATAATAATTAAATGGTAGCGAGTGCACACCTTTTATCCTACACATCGATAAACAATGACATAGTTATATTTATAAATTGTATTTTTAAACGCTGGCCTCATATTGTTCGTCTGAGTATTTATGGAGCTGTGCTAACACATAATCCACAATGGTAACGACGATGCTAACTGTACCCGGTGGATATCTATTGTAAGAACCAGTGATGGCATGCGTGAAATGAACAAAACCTACAAGAGATCTATTGCAATTCATTCTGTTTCTCAATTTACAGATAAAGTTTGTTTAGACAAACAACTGATTACTTATACCTCAATGAATGGACGCCACTGCTACCAGCTTCTGAAGTACGACCATGGCATTCTTGATTATATATATATTAAAAAAAGTTGACTTTTTTTCCCCTTTCCTACATAATTCCATGCATCGTGCATCACATACTTGATGTCTTCCAAATAGTAACCATAAAGAAAACACAATGAGAAGGTGTATCCATACTTTTAACTGGTAGTGTACATCTATTGTTGTTTTGTTTATGCATCTGTTAATGAAGCTTTGTTTGCTCTTAGAATCCAGTCCTTCCTCTTAAAAAACAGTTGGATGCAGATATGTGTTAGAATGAGCCCATTACTACTGCACACACTGGTGGTCAGGTAAGTTAGCTCTATGTGCAGCTCACTGTGAGCTCGCTGGTCTTTAGTAGGCCGCCTCACACACTGATGTATTGAGTTAGGTTAGAAAATCTGCATTCTTTATCATAATAACCAAATGCTGGGCCTTGTTTATGTCATTTTACTGATCTTCAAGGCACACATTTTTTCAGTATGAAATATCAATATAGTACTCATTTGCTTGCAAAAGTTGACTATGAAATCCTATTTTAAATAACTTTTTGGAAACAAATGTGTTGAGATATATATGATGAAACAATTTTCATTTATATATAGATTAACTTTGTTTTATAAAGGGTACAATTCAGGAGGACTTGGACTTTCCAGCTGATTTCCCAAATAATAAGGCACAATTATATAAATGTATATGTAAAAATAAAATAAGTTATAAATTATAAAATCTCAACTATATACAAGAGCTCATAAGGAAAACAGTGCAAGATAATATGATTGACAGGACATAGGGTTATACGTTACATAAGGGTGAGTTCAGTACAGCTGTAGGGAGTATTATCTGTTAGATAAAGGTGAGTTGTTGTACATCTGTATGGAGTATGGTATGAATGTAGTCCTGTATCTCTCACGGTTGGAGCGGAGCTGTAGGAGTCTGTTGGAGAATGAGATCCTCTGTCCGTCCATAGTCTGGACAAACTGCTCTCCATCAATGACACTCCAGTTCACCCACTGCACCAGTGTCCTCTTGTCCCTCACTGTAACAGATGTCTTTAGCTCACAGACCAGCTTTACTGATCAGTATGTCAATCCATCCAGTGTCCCTTTTACTGGTACCACTCCTCCAGCAGACCACAGCCAAGGACAGGGCATTGGCCACCACAGACTGGTAGAAGGTCTCCAGTGACTAGCTGCACACATCAAAGGGGGGGTACTCTTTCTCCTGAAGTCAATCACCAGTTCTTTGGTCAACATTCAGGAACAGATGGTTAGCCTGGGACCACGCAACAAAGTTTGCAATCAGTGTCCTGTACTCCAGCTCCTGTCCATCTGATACACCAAATCCCTGCAGAGTCATCAGAGAACTTCTGCAGATGGCAGGACCCAGAGCTGTACTGGAGATCATAGGTGTACAGAGTGAAAAGGAATGGAGTCAGGACTCTACCCTTGGGGGCTCCTACATTACTGACCACGTCAGTACTGAAACAGTTAGTCAGTAATCCAGGAGACAGTAGAGGAGCTGACGCCCATCCTGAGCAGCTTCTCACTCATCAGAAAGGGCTGGATTGTATTAAAGGCATTGGAGAAATCAAAAAAATGATACTCTCACAGAGCTCTTAACACTACCCAGGTGTGACTGAGCCCATTTCAGAAGACAGATTAAAGCATCATCCACACTAATGGGTCTGACAGGCAAATTGTAGAGAATCCAGGGATAGTGCCACCAGGCGTCTGAGCTGAGCCAGAACAAGTCTCTCAAACACTTTCATGACATGAGATGACAAAGCAACAGCTCTGAAGTCAAATAAGTCTTCTCAGGTCTTCTCAAATGAGTGTAGTTAGTTATTGTATTCAGTACTGTTTTTATTTAGTGCAATGGACACTGCCACAAGATCTGCTAAACCTACCGGACAAGTCCTGCTGTTAAACTGCACTGATACATTTAACTGAGACACAAAGTCCACTGAAACATGCAGTGAAAATGTTACAGCAACATCAGCTGCAACCATCGGCATCGAGAGAAAGATGTCACTGGGGTACGTGACCCAGTATTGGTCTGTAGTGCCCTAGTATAAAATTCACCACATAAAAAAAATCACTTTAGAGTTTTAAGTCTACATGATCTAATCTACAGAATCCACACATAGCTACATAATATGGAAACTCATTGCTACTGTTTTCACTCCATACACAATGCGCACATGGTTACTTAATACGGTCATTTATTCACACAACTTTGGCTGTGACTGGGGTCCCGCACTCACTTCAGAAACAACATAACATCTAACAGCGGTGTCTGAGCACTATTTCTGTCCACCCGTCTCACAGGTTAGTACCAGGTAAACTGGTAACTGGATTTAAATGTTACAACTGTACTTTTTTCGTTTAATGCATGAGGCAGCTAGCTGAGGTAAACTTTCAGCTGACATGGTTTATTTGAATAACACAATGAATGTTTAGTCTATAATGAATACTGCAATGAAAATATAATGTGATTTGAATGTGAGTCAGTTGCCTGTGGTCTAGTTTTTTACACCGAGTGCCTTGATAGAAACTGTGTCGATATGGTCATGTTTAGTCTGTTTTCGTCTGTTATGTTTGATTGGTATGGATCATTCAGTGTTGTGGTTTGCCAGGCAGCTCAACATGCACTTTATATTTTCTGCTTACAGTTTATATTTAAGTAATGGAAGAGCTATTTAATGTTGTACAGTTCTTTTGTGGTCTTTTGGAGGCATTTTATTATTTGTTACCTCAGTCCCTGTGACTGGGACCTGTAACATCATGTATTATTTTGATTTCGATTTGACTCAAACAGCACTCTTGTAGATCTAGAAAGTTATTCCTTTTTTTCAAGTAGGTCAAATGCATCAGTCCATTTCAGCTGGTTATTCAAAGATCCAGACAACAGCATAATCTGATGTCACTTTATAGTTTGAAGCACTATTTGAGTTTTTATGATAAATAAGTGATAAAAAATTGTTAGCATTAATTGCCTGTGCCCCAGCTGTGCCCCCGTACAGTAAGAGGTCTAGTGACGCCCCTGGCTTCAACAGTTTGCTGCAGTAAAACTTGAATTTTCCTCAGGATCAGTAAAGTGTCTCTCTCTCCCTCTTTCTCGTTCTCACACACACACACACACACACACACACACACACACACACACACACACACACACACACACACACACACACACACACACACACACACACACACACACAACCCTGGTTTACACTTGGGCATCAAATGTGGGAATAATAAAACCCTAACTGGACCTCTTCAAAACCAGCACTAGAACTGGACCAAACTCAGGACTAGACAGACGTATAGAGAGAATTGGGAGGTCTAATAGTGACCAGGGCAGGTGCAGCGGCGAAAGTTCAAAAACAGAGGTCCAAATGAAACACACTAAAGAATGTGAGGAATGTGTCCAGCGGGCAGAGTCATGTGACCGTCTGCCACATCACATGATCACAGAACAGCTGCAGATAAAAATACATGCACACCGGATTTACGGAAGGGGGGGGGGGGGGGGGCAGACAGACAGGGTTGAAGAGACAGAGGTACAGAGGCGGGAGCCGAGAAACAGAATGAGAGAGACAAGTTGAAAGAGAGGGAAGACAGGAAGAGACACAGACAGTCTGGCACATAGAAAGAGGGGGAGTGAGAGAGAGAGACTGTCCCAGGGCAGCTGTGGCTACAATAGCCATAGCACCACTGAGTGTGAAGTGAATAAATAAGGCTCTGTAAAGTGCTCTGGCTGTCTTGATAGGTGCTAATTAAATGCAATGATTGATCGATTAATTAATTAATTAATTAATTCCAGCCATTAGTACGTTCTTTAGAAGGCCCCTCCTACTTCCTGTTCACTCTAAAAACTCCCACAGAGTTGAGCACACAGGAAGCAGCCAGGCCAGGGGTCACACAATCCTGATAACAAAGTATAGGAACAAAGTCACGTTCATCTTACCAAACTGAAAACTAGGTACCAACCCCTACCCACCAAAGATGGGTAATATATTGAATTAGGGAAAATACTGTGACAGTTGTTTTGGACAGCAGCTAAATGTGACTATTAAGTATTTTGTCTTGTATGATTCACTATAGACAGTGGTGTGGGAACGCATTCCATAGCCAACTAACGGAAACAAGGTTTAGAGTCACAAGCAGATTTAACTAAACACAGGATTGTGAGCTGCTTCAGTGATCAGACACTACTTCACTGTCTATCCTGTACTATCTTCTTTCTGCTCTCCTCTCTTCCCTTTAAATCTACCTCTCTCCTCCACCCAACATTTCTCTCTTCATGTCATCCCTCCCACTTCCCTTTGTCCTGCACTCCTTTGTCACTGATGTCCTTCAGAGGGATTTGAGAGGCAGTATGTGCTTTGAAAGATAAGTTCAGATAGAGGACTTTTAGACAGACAGTATCAGATGTGTTTAGTCTTAGTCCTGCTCACATGTGGGAAGTCTGCACCTTATATCTCTGTCCCAGGACAAATGCACATATATATATATATATATATATTATAATATTGTTGTGTAAGGCTTAAGCTGTGCAATTATTCCATTGATTTTACTGAAAATTAACATATGCTATGGTATGATTTTATTTTATTTTATTTGTTAAAAACAAAACAAAATGTTTTGTTACCTGGTGGACAAAGGAAAGCTATCCTGAGCTAACACTTTTGGTTTGACAGTTTCAGTGTAGAGACTTGCAAACTTATTATTCTTGAAACAATCATCTCTCTTGCTAAAGCTCCTGCACAGAACAGTGGCTCTAGCATTCAGCTTTTTCAGATATACAACTTTTCAGTTCCTTGTTGTTTAGTTGTTACTAAGGTTTATAGGTTATTAATACTCAATTTAAGGATCAATACAGAAAAAAAATTAATAAACATGACAAACTGTAACCCTTCTTGAACTATTTCAGTAAGTAATTGTAATCTTGAACTTTACAGCATTTGGTGCCATGGGATAGGGTGATGACAAAGGTCACATCGACCAGCACCAGTCACTCACAGCACATTCTAGGACATAGTAACCTCATGTTCTGAAACATGTCATACAACCTTCGGCTTGAGAACGCTCTAATCAAATCATTGAACAACTGACGTTTCTCACCACACAGTAGCACAGTCGACAGGGTTGTCAACAATATACTCACATACTAATCAATATTAAAACAAGCATCAAAACTCTACTAGTAGATACTCATTTGATTTTCGACTGAAAAAACATACCTGGAGTTGTGTTGTGTTTCAATCACACATGTTTAAGTCCTGCATCTTTAGGAGTTCCTTTTGGAAAACACTGTTCCTTGTGATGACGTTGTGATAACACAGTGTTCCACTATGTTTTTAAAACTCCATACATCTTCACTAAAACCAACTGGATAATTTCAGCCCTGAAATCACCCATCTCTATTGAACAAAAGATTAAAAGATACCAGTTAAATTGAAAACTACCACTTTATGACATCACAATGTAGAAAAGAGCATTTTGAGCTTTAAAGATGTAGAAGACAGACACTAACCCAAAAAATAAAGGATTACTCAATGAAACTGAATGAAACAAACAACTCCAGATATTTGTGTAGTCCCTCAGTCATCCAGGTAGGTAGCAAGGAGAAATTCAATTCCGTCTTTTGTCCAGTATGTTTTTGAAGAGATAACACCATTTTAACATGGCTAAAAGCTCACAAGAGTCAATTTTGCCTAATATAGGACTTTTGAAAAGCCTTGAAAAACATACATTGTTACTATGAATTGTGGGACTGCTCTCCACACATTTGACCTGTAGCGTGGCCTGGTGATGGTGCCTGCCAGTCTCTAAGGAGGTAGATTTAATGACACTCTGGAATATTCTAGGCAAAGCAATAACATCCTCATGGAGATGACACTCCAAATGAAAAGTTACATTGAGCTGCTTTTTCAAAATTAAAAAATATGTTTTGTATGTTTTATGTTGTAGGTGTTCCGGGCACGTCCCACCGGGAGGAGGCCCCGGAGAAGACCTAGGACACGCTGGAGGGACTATGTCTCTCAGTTGGCCTGGGAACATCTCAGGATCCCCCCGGAAGAGCTGGAGGAAGTGTGTGTGGAGAGGGAAGCCTGGGAGGCCCTTCTCAGACTGCTGCCCCCGCAACCCGATCCCGGAGAAGTGGAAGAAAATGGATGGATGGATGGATGTTTTTATCATTGTGATATCAGAATATCAGCACAAATACTGGACAAAAATAGCGAGACTGGCTATCAGTTTCATGATATCAGTTAAGCCAATGTTTTTGTTGGGCCTTTGATTTGAATGTAAGACTATTACAGGCTGATTTAAGACTAGAATGGGTCATAATATTTGAACATTTATTCATACAAAGTGGTCCTGTATTCATTTCAAAGATAAACACTACTTATCTCAGACAGTTGGATCTCTCGAGTAATGAGTTAACTGTGCTTTAAGAAAATAATGCTATTTTACATCTTTACACTACTATCAGTTCATATTGGGTATTGGAGAATACTTAAAGTAAAAGTATATGATATCAGTACTGGGACTGAGGAAGCTGGATCGGTAAATCACTCATTGAAAATAGACAGTTGAGGGTTGAGAGTCCCCTGCACTGATTAGGCAGAACTATCTGCACCAATGTGAAGTGAACACTCTCCAGATCACCTCAGAAGAACCCTGTTCAATAAAGAAGCAACACAAGTACGACTAAGCACTGAGGTTTCTGAAGTGAGGCTGTATGGGACAAAGGAATTTGTCCCTCCCCCAATAGCAGGACAATCTACAGTCCTGCTACTAGAATGTAGGCCATTCTGAATCTACAAGCTTTTTAGGAACTACTCAAAAAGGTGGGTAGAGATGTCAGACATTTTAATTAAGAAGAAATAATTAGCTTGTCTACATGGATATTGTTGTTTTTTCTGCTCTTCTATACTATAGTTTTCTAGCATATATTCAACTTCAGGAGTTAAAGCAAATAAGGTAAATAAATATGTGGTGTCAAGCAATAAAAATATTTAATTGAGATTAATCTCATAAATGTCACAGTTAACTCGCAATTAATCACAAATTAATTGTACATTTTTGTCCCTTGAATCATCATTTTAATACACTTATCAGCTGCAAATGTTTTTTTTTTTCTTGCAAACCATAATTGTCTGTCTGTCTCCATAACAGTCAAAGCATGCAGCTTTGAAGTTCACACTGTGGGGTGGAATAATGAGCTGTGACCCGAGGTAGTTCTCATGACTGAGGGACGTCCAGTAGTCTCCAGCTCCAGTTAGTGTGACTGTGTTTGGCAGCTCCAACACCTGCTGTACTAAGGGTGCACTCACACTAGGACTTACTCAAGCACAATTGTCTAGGGTTCTAAGGCCCGCACTCACACCTCAACAACCGACCCGGGCCACAGCCTCTCATCACATGGCGCCATTTGTTTACATGTCGTGCAGCAGAGCCAACTTTTTTAGCAGAGAAAATAAGTCCAGCGGCCTGAAATATCTGTTAAACAGGGAGACCGATATGAGCTCTGCTGCGATACACAATTCTCTGAGTTAATGGATATTATAACACCGCAGTACAGTGATGACAGCCGGAGGAGAGGCTGCAAAGTTTCTGTCACTGTCTACAATCCTTATCAAAAAGTAAGCACAGATTCATTGTATGTTTTGGAGCGGACTTTATTTTATGTTTTCCTCGTATGAGTAACATCAGGGCACCTGACAGGGCTTGTATAGTGAAGTCGTGCATGTGCGCGTACATGAGCAAACATGCCATGCTTTGGCACAACTCCTCCAACTGGGACTTCTCAGTATTGTACAAATTGTTTTGCTTCCGGTTTAAAGCCTGATCCTGTCATTTTTCTAACATTACTAGCAGTGGCAGCTTATGAAAAAAAAACCTAATTCACTGGGTCACAAAGGGCATTAATCTCACAAACAAGGCAAAAAGATTTTAACAGTGTTGTTTTTGTTTTAACTTATTAATAACACAATATATTTGACAGCACTAAAAATACATGCATTAAAACTTTGAGTGGGGGAGCCTCTCCACACATCGAACCACTAACTTGCCCTGATGACATCACCTACTTGTCTATTTTGAGATTTAATTTCATACTGCGTAACATAGGCAAACCAACCAATAATATCGTCATCAATCATATGGTGACAAGATGGGGGGTTTTCCATCGAAGTGGCTTAACAAGTTCAGACTTATCCTAAAATCCTGAGCTGAATCTAGCTCCAACTTTAGCTTAAGCCTCAAGTCATTCCATGACAGAAATAAACCTTGGTCAAACCAAAGCTAAGTCAGGCCTGAAGTTTAAGCTGTGCTTTGTGTGAGCTCGCGGTGAGTCTGGGCAGGCCAGAACAATGGAACGACAACGACATCAAGGAAAAAAAAATTATGTTTTTTATGATCTGACTAAACAAAAGAGGAGCCACAGCATACACCTGCAGAGTTTGATTTGGGCCACAGAACTTTTAAGGTAATTCTGATCTTAGGAGTGACAGGAAAGAAGAGAATGAGAATGAATGAAAAGAACGAGACAGACATGATGAAGGAGTGCACAGACAAAACCCACTGAAAATCAGTCCAAACCAGTGTCTGTCTGTGTGTAAAAGCTGCACTGCCCCTCACAACAGCCACAAGTGCAAGATTATTTTAATGAAATAATGACCATGGCCTATGGTTTGTGCTTTTCTGATGAGTGTAGCGTCCACATACACGTGTGTCCCGTGTGCAGGAGCGTATGGACTGTAAAAGTCTCAACCGACACGTGACTATAAAAGTCACTTTTTTAACTGTATCAGACATAGGTGTTCTGACACAGGTGTGTGCTGCATGTGCTGAAACTTTTGACTAAACTCTTTCTTTAGACTTTCTTGAAGACAGAGCTCAATAATCATGACAGTTACTTTGCTCCTGACCAGGTTTGTTTCCAGATGCTTGTTACTGTGGAAACTCAAGGTCACCTCTGGTTAGTCATTTTGGTGGAAGGGAACTGAGGCTTTGATAAGTCTGGTTTGCCCAAATAAGCCAGGCTTTCACTTTAAGCTTGCTTCATGGAATAGCCCTGGTGTCAGCCCTTTTACCAGAACAGTTTCTCTGTCAGCTTGATCCCACAATGCAGTGCTTTCTAAAGAATACAGTTTACTATTAATGCATGTTTTAAGAAAAGATAGCAGGCTTATTTCCTGGTAGCAAAACATACATGGATCATAATTTAACATTTTGATCACTGGAACTATGGCAAAGGGGCTAGCACTCATGCTTCACAGCAGTAAGGCTCTGCGTTTGCCCTCCAGAGCTTTTTTTGTGCAGAGGTTGCAAAACATGCACAAAAAGTACAATCCTCCAGTGCCTGTAGTCTATAGTCTATATAATATGTCTCCAATATTATATTTTTCCATGAGGGCAGCTGCACATCTGGACAGTATGGAGGATGATAAAACTCAGATAAAGTAATAATGGCCTGGATAGTAGTGCAATGTGCTTTAAGGTGGATCCAAAGCTAATTACAGAGTCCTCATGCAGGTCTTTGAAGTCCTGAGGAGCCTAAACATGAGAGACACAAACCACACTATGTTTAAGAGAAACACAGCTGCAGCTTCAAACTGAACACTCCAAACAACAGGGCCCCACCTGGCTCTCACTTGAAGAGCCAGCCTCATTCTACAGCACTCAGGCAGAAGTTCAGTCTGCTCCAGGCACGGGACATACCCGCCTACAGGTTGGTCTATAGAAGGGTGGCCAAAGGTACAGAAGATTAGATACCAAGCCAAATTAAAGCTGGTATCAAAACTAAATCAACAAGCAAGTATCATTTGTGAATATACCACATAAGTAGGACATAATTACTATCATTATCTTAATCGGAGCTGGTTTACCAGTGTAACTGTTTGAAATAAAGTTGCACTTGATGAGGACAGCATACTTTTACACCTCTTTGAGTCATATATTGTACAGTGTAACTGTACTCTTACTCAAGTAAAAGTTTAGGTTACTCTGCCTTGCAAATGACAAGGGTTTGTCCTTACAATTACATTAATATTAGCTTCATTAGACAGTTAATATTTTACTTAATTTTGATTTTAAACATTTTAACAATACTCAGGAATATTAGTCAGTACTTTGAGTGTTTTAAAAGGTGATTTATGCATCATTATTTTAATTATTCTTAACTCTCATCTCTGTAGCTACAAGGTTTATTCACATGGAATAAAAACAATAAAAACAGAATAGAATAGAATAACAGAATAGACTAAAATGGTTAAAAGTGCTCTCTGTCAGCAAATATAAACTAAGGTAATTTATTTCACAATATCTTGGAGTCCAAGATTTAACCACAAAGGCATGGTTAACTTAAAAATTACAACAATGCAGTTTGTGTCTAAGAAAAAAGATCAACATGTGGATTTTTTAAATTCTAAAGACCCACAATCAGATATTAGACAGGTCTTGATCACAACATGCTGCTGTCCTTCAGTGCAGGTATTCCAAAGAGTAAATAAAGTTGCATTAGCGGCCTGCTGTAGCCCTGAGCAGTTTGTCCCCCTGCCCTCGTCTCAAGACATTTCTCCTTTCCATCTCATAATGCCTTGGTTCCCACAGTAATCCCCCCCACTTATCCACACACTCATTTTAAACAGCTGGATGCCAAATGAAACAAGGAGAGACGGAGGAGGCAGGGGGCTTGCCAGGAAAGACACAGAACTTCATTTCCCACAATTCACTTTGTTGCTGTGGAGAGTTTTCCCTGAGGGTTATTACAAGGAGACACACTGGATTAGTGGCCTTTTACACAACAGCAAATGAGGTTCCTTTTGGCTGTGTCTTGGAGCTGGGTTGGGTAAGGCTGGGGGACTTCTCAGAGACCGTGGGCTGAACACCACATGGAGCAGTCATTTTGTCTGCCAACAATTTTGTGTAATATCTGATGAGTACAACGGACCAAAAGTAATCAGTGATGACCAAAACTCTGCTTAAAATGTGCATTGCGTAACTTTTCTGGTGAAGGGCCCGTCAGATGTTCAAATGCGTGTCTCCGTGTTATTGCTTCGGCTGGAATTTCACAGTATGGCTTTAAATCTTTCTATCATCACTGAGAAAACAAGTTACAGGTCAGATCTGTGAAGAGACAACCCCGCTCACAGTCAGAATGTTTGTTTTTCTAGGTATTTTTGACCTATAAAACCACCTGTAGTTCCAGACAGAGGAATGACATCTTCACAGAGAAAAGAAATTACATCAGAACTTTTGGAACATTTTGAGCTTTAGAGACATAGATGGACTAATAATAAAGGGTGACTCAAACGTGTGAATGAAACAAAACTCAACTCCAGGTATGTTTTTGAGGAGGTAACAACTGCTAACAGTCAAAATTTGGTGTTATACAGGATCTTTAAAATTGTGCTTCTTCCAACTCAGCGTAAGAGGTAAAAATGACAACTTAAGGCCAAGTGGAAAGAACACACAAGAAACAACACCAGAGGGCACAGACTTTACTGATAACAGGTGTGTGTGTGTCTATGTGTGCGTGTGTGAGAGACAGAAAGAGATAGATGGGGGGGGGGCAAACATGACTGAACTCCTCTGGAATGTGACTCTGCTATTTACACCGACAACACTCATTGGAAGGAAAAAGGAAGGATGGACGGAAGGAAGGAAGGAAAAGCGGCAGATTAAGGTTACGTTTTATATCTTTTGACATGTCAACTCATACCCGCACCTCAAACTTTGGTAGGGAAAAGGGGAGGAGATGGCGGGTGGGGTGTGTGTGTGTGTGTGTGTGTGGGTGTCTGTGGGGGGGGTCTGGGACAAAAGTCAGGCCAAGGCAAACAGACCCTCCCCCACCTCCTGGCCCTCCCCCCCGCTCTCCCACTTCCGCTTTACAATCACAGCTATGTGCCGTGTGCCATCGCCTTTACTAGCGCTTGTTTGCCAAAGAAACATTTGGACTTCGTTGTGAACTTGGTGTGAACTTTAGTGTAACGCTCAGCCAGAGGGACAGAGGGGGACAACATTCAGCGCACCTGCAGGATCCCATCTGCCTGGGGACTGAAAGCCAAGCTAATCATTCTAATATAACGAACATAGGATCTAGACCAGGGGAAAGAACAATCAATTTATACAACACTAAAATGGAGGTGCAAATTATGACTACTACTACTTCAAGACAACTGGCGCCAGAGCCACTCCTCCTATGACCTGGTGGTTTCCCAAAAGAAAACCCTCCTCCACCACTACATTAAGAACAGAATTCTAAGAGTTATTAATTGAACTTCCAAATATTATCATCCAGTGTTGAAATGTGAAACACCATTCACACCGACATGTCTGTAACCTCCATGATCAAAAATACATATACAATGTTAACTATTAGGTGGTATAATGTCTATGAAGAAGTAAAATGTCCAAAAATGAAGTGATTTTGCTTCACTTCTGTGACAAAAAGGAGACAGAATCCTAACAGAGAGAATCTTGTTCTATTTGAGTAGGAGGTGGAAAGTTTGGCAATGGCTTAGCTTCTGTAAAACAATTTGACCAAACAACAGTTGGAAACATGCTGCTGTTAAACTGATCCCTGCCAAAGCGGGGGCAGCTGAGGAGCACAAGACACTTATTCATATTTAATGCCACATCTTTTTAGTGCCTGCTCAGTGTAAGGGTTTGCTTCAAAAACAAGCCCTAAATAGTTCTCCCATGAAGCCTACTGCTTGTGAGCTTCTTCACCTTTTTTGGCTTCAGGGCCCAACAGCCTCAGTGTAAAGTAAAATGGGGCCCATTTACTTTTCAAGTGCATGATATTAGAATCTTTTGCAGCCCTCAGGGCGGTGCTCCAACTATGACCACCGACTCATTAAAGAAAATAAAAGGGATTGTGTGCAAAGGACCATAACACCACGTGTAGCCAGGTGTGACCAGGTGTGACCAGGTGTGACCAGACTCACTGGTGCTGGCTGAAACCTTTCCACAAAAGAAAGAATTGCCCTTTAATAGACTAAAGCTTTTTACTGTAGGCCTCATAGCCTACTTTAAACTCCCACCCAGCCAGGGCGGCCCAATACTCTACATAGCCCCTATCTGAGGCAACTTTAAAGCTACTTTCACATTTAAACTCTTGTTTCCAGCTCACATCCAGCCGTGGTCTATTCCAGTTTAAGAAGATCGAGCTCTTACCCAGGTGCAGAGTGAGGTTGATGGAGTGCGGGTACTGCACTCCCGCTAACATGGTCTGGCTCTGCCACCAGGTGGCATCCTGTTGATTGTTGTAGTCTGTGAGGTAGACCGCACTGTGGTGATTGCGGGGGTCTCGTGCGTCGCAGATGTGGCACGACTTGGTGACGCCCGTAGCGCCGGTCTGTACGCAGTACTCCTCCGGCGGCGAGCCGCATGTGTTCGTAGCCACAACAGTCACGTTAAAGGCCGCGTTCACAAACTCTGGCATACACCTCTGTGCGCTCCCGTGCTCGTCCGTACACTCGTCCATGGCCGCGCGCGCGCACGGCAAAGCGAAGCAGCACGCGAGCAGAGACACGAACCTTCGAATCCAGGCCATGTTCCGCCGCTGGTCGCAGTCTTTCAAATGCTCAAGCGCTCTTGAACCAGATTTGGAGTCCGCAAAACTTTAGGGAAACTTTGAGCACACTTTGAGCGCTCAGTGCGCGGATCTGGAGCCGACGCGGGGTGCTCTGGAGCTCTGCGCTGATGGGTCACGGTCTTTGGAGCGGAGCCTGGCGCAGACACTGCTGTGCTCTTCGGAACAGCTCAGTGGAGAATGCGCAAAGCCATGAAAAGTCTCGCAGACTACACCCAGTGCTCTCCTGCGCATGCTCTGAGTCCACAGGTCAGCGCAGTTGCCACTTCCGTCGCTCAGCCCCCTTCCCCCTCTTGTCCAAAGTGATCGCATTTACATCTCTTTATTCACTTAATGGCTGACTCTGGCTTTTGTTTTCAGGTGTCAGATTCATTTATATTGAGTTGAGATAGTCCACAGCAGACAGGTGCTTCTGCACTGTGCTGCAAACACTGTCACCTGTTGAGTCTCTTCCAGACTATTAGCATGATGATGAGCCAAAAGGTCATGTCAGTTGCCCTTTTACCACAAAATCAGAATTTGATCTCTTGAGGAAAATAGTAATGCATATGTTACAGATTATCACAGTGAGATACTGACAAAAACAAATGCATTTTTGTTTACAGACCTACAGTCCAGTGCATTGTATTATATTCTATGGTAAGGTTCTCCAGTTTAAGAGTGCACTATACTTTTCTTGTGAGGGGTCCCTCAACACCTTGTCTCCTTGGAGATAGATCTGACCTGTAACTTGGCCTGGTGGCATTATGCCTGTGTTTCTCTATGGAGATGTTAAATTTCATAAATATAACCTCACTGTGTCCCCAGATACTATGAGATAAACCAAATGTTCAAATCCAATATATCCTTTACTGATAAAGAATAAATCAGTATTACAGTTGTTATTTCAAAACATTGGACATGGCAGCCCATTTATTA